>NW_026901449.1:0-409475 GCF_033783945.1 Neopsephotus bourkii | reverse complement strand
TGCACAGAAACCTTTCCTAGATTTGCTTAAACTTGGAGAACAAAAGATAACGGGAGAGTGAACCACTGAACTTTTCTGGATGAGAATAGGAAAGGTGTAAACATTATTACCAAATTAGTTTCAAAAATAACCCCACAAAACACAGAAGAGTTTCACAGGTCTACTGAGCACCTAAATAAACAAATAAAACGCTAAGTAAGCATAATGACAGCTGGAAGCCCCTCCCCTAAATATGTCATATAAATCAGTCACATTATCCTGTTTGGCTAGGATAGCAGAAAACCTTAAAAACTATCTTATTATCTCTGGTGAAAATATACAATTCAGTCATACTGTGCTGTGAGCTGGTTATTCATGGATGCATGAAGGTTCTTGCTACATTAGTGTGAGATTTGTTTCCTGTCTGTATGTCCACTGAGGATGTGGGAAAGTTCTTATTGCTTGAGCATCCCTCCAGTAGGCTGGATCTCTGATTTTAAATTCTTGATACTGTTATTACTGAGCAATAAACAGAATGAAAAAAGCCCACCCAAAACCAAAGAAGGATACTTCTTTGCTTCTGAGTTGCAGTCTTAAGCAATTGATATTCTGCGAGTGGTAAAGCATTTCACTTTATTTCACTGCTGTACAAAACATACATCACAGCCACAATGGCCTTTTATCATCTCTGGCTGTAGAGAATGCTAGGATAGTCTGCAGGTTTAGGGCTAAAAAAAATCTTTCTTTTCCAAAGTAAAAAGAAACCATAGGTCAACAATGAAATCAAGAGCCTTTTAGTTGTCTTATCTCATGTCCTCCCTGTTTGCCAAACAGCACCTTGCTACATTCATGAGGGAAAAAGTCATCTCTTTTACCAACATTCAGGCTTTATTGAACATACAGTAAATAATACAGGTGTTGCAAAGGGCACTCTCTCCAACAGCTCTTCAATTACCTTCTACATCTGACTGAACTCCAATCTGAAAAAATGGCGTGGAACTAATTCGCCTGTATCTCTTTGTTCAAACATAAAGGGAAACTCTGTGGAATATATATATTCTATGCATTGCTTTAGCCATGTACGTCTCTCATGAGGAATATGCAGTGAAATTAAACTTAACAGTCAAGAGAGAAAGCAAGGATATACTTCTGTCTCTGATAGCAGAGTCACAGATCTTTCTTTAAAGGTGTGAGACTGTCCTGAAAAGGTGGTAATAATTTCACAGTAAGAGGGTAACTCAGATGCTCATGTCTTTCATACCGTCACTGGTAATATCAAGAATTAAGGCATGAAATTGCCAGCAATAGAAATGTTTGCAAGCTTGGTTCTTTTCATGAACCTGAAAGAACATTAGTTTTACTGCCCAGGAAAATGTATTTGCTTTTTATTCCCTGTGCAAGAATTTTTATGTTCTGTGTCCCTTGGTGATGATGCTGGAAAGACAGGGCTGTGTTGGCAGCTTTTTGGTGGAGAATTGTATCAGTGTACTGTGAACCTGGACTCGCAGTTAGAAGCAGAAGAAAAAGACTGGAGCTGTCCACTTCTAATCTTTTGTGTTTTCAGCTTCAAGGAGAACGAATCAGTGTACACAGATGAAATAAGATCCACAGGCTAATAAATGCTTTTGTTTGCTGTTGTAGTCAGCCACTGAGCACTCCTGTAGGACAGTGCAAATATAGGCTCTGTGTCATATTATTGGCTTTCAAGGCATGAGGATAGGATTCCTTGTAGTGTTAAAGCCTTTCACAGTAAATGTCTATGCTATAAATTTTGATGTGCTTTCCAGCTGAATGGATGCTTTGAGTGGAGACAGACTGGCTGGAGCTGAAGTAGTTAGTTTTGATTTACCTCTTCTCTATTATTCAGTCCTATTGAGAATTTGAAGTAGTGATATCAAGGCATGTTGATTGGCTTCAGCTTATAGATTAAAATAAAGTGAGTGCTATTTAACCTTGGTCAATACCATGCAACCTTATAAAGATATTAGTGGGATAAAGTAATGTGTAGATTTGTAAGACAAAGACAATGAAGCATGATGTTTGCAAATAAATCCATTGACAGATGAGTTTTCCCTATTAATCATTCAGTGTGTGTTTTTTGTACAAGTCCTTGAGGGGTTACCAGAATAAGAGAGTAATTTCTGTCTGTGCCATTTCTTAAACTCCGTTTATATTTAGTCTGATTTGTAATGTTTGGTTTGCATATACTGGCCATATTCATGTCATGAATTTCAGCTGCTGCTTTTCCTAGTGCTAAAACTATTCTGATCTCCAGCATGCCCAGGATATTAGGATATTCCTCCTTGTGACGGTTTGTTTGCTGGACATGTAGTGCGAGTGAATTAGTGGGCCTAAAATGCGTAATGTAAAAGAAGCAATCCATCTTCTAAATCCTGTTCTGACACTTCAGGCATAGGTATCTTGGTGCTTCTGATATATCTTCTTAGATGAAACTGTAGGTATTTATGGAGTTGAGTAATTTTCTTGCTAGCTCTATCTGCCTTCCTAATGAAGTAGCAGAGTATGATTTCTCTTTTCTTCTGGAATTAACCAATGATATCAGCGTTAGTTTCCAGAAATTATTAATGACACTGATTAACAGTTTTCGAGTCATTAATCCTGTGCAAAGCCCCTCTGTTCTGCTACAAATCATAGGTGGATTTTAAAGGGCTATCAATACTGACACTTTTAAGTACTATGCAATAAAAAGGGCAAGTGCTGGTGGGAAAAAAAGACAGATGTGAAACTGTCCTAAGAAAGATCAGTTGTTATAAAATTGGGTAAATCCTAGCCAGCAAGATTTCAGGGGGCAGTGCGTTAGTTATGTGTGAATCCTTAGAGACCTTCTGAACAGGAATGCCTGTCAATTGTGGCAGCTAGAAGTTATAGTCCTCCAAGCACATATTTGTTTCTCTGCATATTTGTCATGCAGTCTGATGGCCAACGGTTAATCCAGAATCAGGATATTTATATCCTGAATGTTATTGTCACCAACCCACACCAGAGTTAGGCACAGTTAAGCTGTATTTGGCTATTGCGTTAGACATTGTGTGTTAGAGGGAAATTTCCAAAAAGAAGAGGGGAAGAGCTGAGTGGTATCAGCTGTTACCATGCAGCAAAGTGACAATTAAACACTCCATGTCTATAAATCTGATTAATGTCTATGTATGCAGAAAGCTGACCAGCTCTTACAGAAGTATCTGTTGTTACTGGACACCATGCTGTGTTGTTCCTTCTCAAGAAAAACTGTCAGCAAGTGAAGGTGGAGTGTGATCCAGTGCTCTCAGACCTTACTTTTCACCCTCCACGTTCTAGAAATGAACTAATGTAAACAAGGTGAAATATAGAATCCTTACAGCCTTTCATTAAAATAGAAGTCTATAAATGAAACTCAGTTTAACCTTTCTCATCTCTGTCAATATTAGCAGACCCACCCTTCCCGTAGACTGACAAAAATGCTTAGCATTTAACTGCAGAACTCTACCAGGCTCCATCTGAATTTGAAATAGAAGCAACCTTCAAGCCTCCAAATCTTTTGGAGACTATGAAAATCCAAAGAGTGTGTGCAACACAGACCCCACAGGTAAGAGTGAAGCCGCAACAGGCGATTTAGTCTATCCCATGTGCCCCTAATATTCAGATTCATACTTGGCTTTTTATTCCAAATGTGGAAGATAGATGTGAACAAGGAGAAGTCTGCAGACAACTGGAATTTTACGGACTAGAACCAGATATAGACCACTGAGCTATCAAAAGATTGTATTTCCCATCCAATAGCTGTAACGGAGGGGAATTCCTTTTAAAGGAATTATGCTACAAGTTTTAGATGCTTTACTCTAATTGGCTGGCCTTGAATTTTGGATGTTGTATGTAATGCTGGTTAGAATATCCTTAAGATGGTAGCTAGGGGGAAAAGGGAAATAAAGTTATAATTGTGTCTTTTCTGGAAAAGATTCACATGCAAAATCATGCAGCCAGGTTCCAGCATGCCCCAGCCAGCCCAGGAGAGAGTGTCTGGGGAAGGTGAGGAGAAGAAGGAATCCTTGCAGATACAATTCCACAGATATAAAATTAAGAGGCATGCATTTGACTATGTCCTTTGAAGTGGTTTTTGAACCAGGTCAGCTTGAAGGAACCCAGGAAGAGCTTTCATCATCTATCACCTTAGTGCCCTTCCTTGATTAGTGTCAATGAGCTGGAGAGTGAGGGCTGAAAAAGGCTTGCCTGTGCACCACTCCTTGTTCTTCCCTCAGGCAGGGTTCAAAGAAACGCAGAAAGTGAATCTTGTTTATTTTTAAGTATTTTGCATGTGAGACTAATATAACTACCTGTCCAATTGGTTATATACAACACATAAAATGTGGTTGTGTTACAGCTGGCATAATTAATGCACTGGCAAAGTGCCAGTACCAGATAATTTGAATATCCTGAACTATCAGTGCTATGCAGTAGCTTGTCTCTTAGCGGACTAGTTGTGCTGGTATTTTTAAGGAGTTCTTGCCACAATATTAAGTTTTAAATCTAAGATGGTTTTGTATTACACAGTAGAGTAGGTCTAGGTGAATGTATTTTGCCTAACATTTCCAGAATGAATGATAATTTGTCAGGAAGGCAGTTGTTCTCATTTCTTGGTGTGCTTCTGAGTCACTTGAAATACACTTGGATTACCAAACTGTGCTGCTGTAGAAAAAAAAGGCTAAAGTCTGACTCCCTCTTAATGGCCTTACATTGATAAAACATGCTAAGAGATTTGCACATTTCATGGTATCACTTGCCAATATTACAAAACATTGCACATTCTGTCCCTGATTTTGTCCTAAAATGAATCAGGTTCTAAAATCCCTTCATTACTGATAAATTACTTATTATGGTTTCTCTATGTTTACATTAGCACTGCAGTTCAGTAGCTTTAGATATTAAAATGCAAATCTGACAGAAGCTGGTTGGAAAATTCCCAATCCCATATATCCAAACACCCATTCATTCAAACCAAAATTGGTAGCAGAGCTGTTTTTAAGAGGATGTCCCTATTCACAAATTGGCCAGAACATCCTCTGTTGTTGGGATGAAGTTAAAAGAAAGTGGGTTTTGGTTTAGAATTGTTTTCTGTTTCAAAATTTTTGTCGATTACAGTAAGAGGAAGGAGGGGAGGATGAAACTAAAGAAAGTTGTTGGATGAGCAGGCATAAATCAATATGAATTCAACTAAACTAAGAAATGGGAGGAAGTTCTCATATGGCAAGGATATAAACAATTTAAGGCTTCATAAACCAAATTAATACTTCAAATAGTGCTTAAAATCAGCAGGCTAACATAGTTCATGCTCCATACTGTGACAGTCAGGGGTCACAAAAACACTTTCTGATTGCTTTGCTTCACCAAGAATAGTTTCCTGGAGATTCTCTGGATTTGTCCCAGTGCATGTGAGCCTCTTGGAAGCCTATCATCCAGCATTTAGGATTCGTCTTCATGCGACAAAGTTATGTTGAGATGTGAAGAAACCTGCAACTCAGAGGGAAACTGACAAACTCATTGCCTTCCACACGTAAAACAAGGTGTTCTTGAGAAACTGCTTCTTGGCTGTTCAGAAGCAGCCAAAATCCAACATTTTTCTTTTGGGCTCCTTCACTGCTTTGACAACAGTACTGATGATCAGCTTTTCTGTTAGCAAGACGTACAACTATGGATGTTGTTGGACGATGTTTGTTTCAAAGACTGCTTTCTTAAAGGGCATGCTTTTTAATCACTGTAGGTAATTATTCTGTGTCAGTAGCTGAGGTCATATATTCTAATCCCAAGTCAATTGCCCATATGCACTATAACCTTACATTTATTAAAAGTCCAGCATCATATTGAGACACTAAGTGCATAATTTCTAGTAGCCTTGCATTCCACAGCAATGTCAGTGTGCTACTTAGTGGCTATATTTGCATACATGTCTTTGTAATTCTGGCACCACAAGTTTCAAGAACAGTTGTTACTGTACTTTCTAAAATCTACTCTAAATGACAAAAGTCTTTCAAAATTGCATAAAATATTCTCAAGGCAATGATAATTACACACCATTTTGACAGCTCTCACAGTTTAGTATCTCTCAAAGATCTTATGACTACCTCAGAATCTCATCTTCCACTAAAAAAATACACATTAAAATGATAATACTTAACACTCCACAGACTGGCCTATTGAGCAAAACACAAAAAAAGACACTGCAGGTTCAAACATCTTTAGGTAAACAAACAGGACCCAGCATGTATTTTTGCTTGAAACTTTGAAGCTGGCAAACACGCTATGCTGTTCCACAGCAAGAAATTCTAAAGGCATTCCCTCTCTAACTTTATCACTGCAAAAAGTCACCCATTAGTAAGATATAGCACATAAGCATGTTTTTAGAACTGTTAGCATTTTCCTGCTTAAGATTCATTATCTTTGCCTTATATTTATTTGATGGAGAGACAGAAGCTGATGACTATAGATAAATTTTGGTAAACACAGGATACATAAGACTGCAACAGAAGAGACAGAAATGATGAAAGAAAAATAATTTCCAAGACAAATGCAGGAAGTTTCAATATTCAAATTTCAATTTCTGATTACAAAATGCATCTATGTTTACGGTGTTCTCATATCTGTAATATCAGGTATTGCCATTTTCTTGGCATGAGGTTTTTAGTTTAAAGATTGTTTTTCTATGGGAAATTCTGTATTCTAGGTAAATAGTACATTCATTCTCCTTCAGCAAAGTGACCCCTCAATAATGGTACTAAAAATACAGTGGTAGAGGTTGTTCCTTCAAGTGGAAGAAGTAATACAACACTTTTTCTCTGCATTACAGTTAAGAGTTTTGCTAAACGTACACCCAGCACAATTCTCTACAGTTGTTAGCAAGTCTCATGTCAATCATCAGAAAGAATAGGGTCGTAAGAAGGATCACTTGTAAGGGCAAAAAACAGTTTTGTGAATTTACTTTGAGGTTTTTACATTCGGAGAGCTAAGCTGTAAGAGAGTCTTCTGAAATTCCTTCAATTTATTTTTAGTTTAAATTGGATGTTTTCCAGTATATCTTTCATATTTTTGGTGCTGACTCAGATGTAAAAAGATCCAAATGAATGTTATGCAATTAGTAATACTAATGATGTGATGTACAATGGACTTTTTATTGGCATGACTGTTCAGCATTTTCTGTTCATGGCAAATCCACAGAGTACTCTTCAGAGTACTGTAAATCTGTCCAAGCTAAAACTTCTTAGTACCTCATGCTGTCACAAACAACTGCAATGAAACTAGTTCACATTTTTTAGGAAAAAAATAATTTTTTGCCCAATGGAAATTCTTGTACTTGGATTAGGAAAAATTTGACCCTGTAGTGACTCATAACAAAAAGATCAGTTGGAAATGACTTGTGAAGAGGAAGAGCTTAGTATGAAGTTGAGTAAAGAACAATTGCAAGCTGCCAATGCGATTCAGTCAGAAAGGCAAACATGATACTAGTATGTATTAGGCAAAGTACTTACAACAGAAATGGAGTACTGTTGCAGCCAAGAACCTCTTTTACACAATTAAATTCAAAGTTGGGTGTCATATTTGAGAAAGATAGTTCAGACTATGATGAGGGAGGAATGGAAAGAGGAGATTGGAGAAGGCCACAAGACACCAGAAAAGCCTAATTCACTTTACATCATAAAACATAAAATATGAAGTATAATGATAATTTCCTAAAGCATGGAGGAAGAAGAGTTGCACAAATTACACTGGCAGAACCACAAGTGTAGCAATGTCATGTAGCTGTTAAATTAAGGGGTCCTTTCAACTAGAACTGTGGAGCAGATCACCTAAGTAATCCCTAAACTGGTGATCACTACAGTGCATACAGTAACAGAAGCCTGGGCTTCAACACTAAGAAGGTCAAATCCAGCATGTTCTGCTATAGAGACTAAACAGGGAAATAAGATGTGAAGTGCTAAGAAGTACTGGTTTATACTTCTATTACATTTGCTCTACAAGATCTTAATTCTGCCTCCCAGTAAGTAGAGCATTGCTTTGTGTATACTTGGTAATAGCAAATACACCTTTACTGCTTCATTGTGACTCTAAGACAAAATATATGGAAGAATCTCATAATACCTAAGTCTTTACGTTATGAGGATTTGATCAGTGACAACAGGATATTCAACACACAGAGAAAATAACTAAAATCAGAAGCACAGTAGCTGGCAGAACTAACAGGTTTAGAAATCTATAAAAAGAAAAATTAGTTAGAGAAAGACAACATGCATAGAGACTTTCTGACCCAAGGAGAAACTGTCCCTCATTCAAAAAGGAATAATGCTGAAAGTGTTCTCTCTAAAGGCCATTTTTTGAGAAGTAAAAAGTGTGGTTTAGTTCAGGTGATCTGACTCTTTTCCCTTTCTTGTTTTGAAAGTCATTTTAGTCTGCAAGATTAAAGAACTCTTCCAACAGTGATAAATGGGGTAGTGTACAGGATGGATCCAGTTGAGATATTAGAAGTCCAACTGCCCTGCATCAACAGTCCCCAAGCACATGCTGGGTGAGGGGCATGGTACCCTATCCTGTTAGCAGAATCCAGGCCTTCAGAATTCAACTGAATGTGCTAGAAGGAAATTCTTTGAAAATCCTATCTATGAAATATATCTGGTCTCTACTTCTAGGAAATATTTTGGGTTGCCACTTTTCCTAACAACAGTCTAATTCCTAGGATAGTTCTTCACCTGACTGGGAAGTCCTGAATGGGAGAAAATCAGAATGCCGTAATGCACAGCCTAAACCAATAGAACATGGCACAAATGATGTAACTGTAGTTTTCCTTCCTTCCTTCCTTCCTTCCTTCCTTCCTTCCTTCCTTCCTTCCTTCCTTCCTTCCTTCCTTCCTTCCTTCCTTCCTTCCTTCCTTCCCTCCTTCCTTCCCTCCTCCCTCCCTCCCTCCCTCCCTTCTATCCTTCTGTAAATCTTTTAACTCACTTAGAATAATAAATCATATTAAAAAGGCCACCAAAAAAAGAAAAATTTCTAACATGCCTAAATAAAATGATACAGTTCATCTGCTCCACATTATTCTTCTCTAATGTATCAGTTTATATTTTCCTACCCTTCAATAATTCCTACCATTTCTGCATGGAAAAAGAAGTTGCAAAATCTCAAAACCTCTTATCCATGGGGAGGATGATTTTCAGTTTAGATTTGGAGAGCAGATATAGCATGAATAATTTGTTCTTTCCTCTTCTTGTAGTTTGCTTTTCCCTTAATTTCTCTCCAGTCAGATGAATAGTGCTAGAGCTATCACAGTATGAAGTGTCAAGAGTTCACTGATTCGGACAGAAAGCTTACATCTTCCTGCTGTATGAAGTGAAAAACCTTCTCATGTAATTTCTCAACTAAATGTCTGTGATTACAGCACATGAAGAGCTCTAAAAGTGTAATAAGGAATAAAAATCTGGGAACACATCTAAATATAATGCTCTGTTCAGTCCCAGAATGGCAAATTTGAAATGGCATCTCACCACAGCACTCATGCTTTTTGTTGTATCTAAGGTCTTTTGGTTAACATAAATGGCAGTGCAGCTATTGAAACTGGTATTCATGAAACAAAAACTTAATTCACGATCTGAAAGAAGAGAAAGCTACTGCATTTTTATCCTCTGACTAAACTGAAAGTTGTTGTTGTATTTACAATATGCAGTATTCTGGAGAGAGAAGGAGGTTTGTGTGGGACTGGCCTCCCAGAAAGATCAAGCAGCAATGGCAACAACAACTTTGTTGTTTAGTGGTTTTCAGAGGCACATTCAAAGCCCTTACATTAGGAGTACAAAAAAAATTCTAAAGAAACACAGTCAAATATTACATTTAAAGCAGTAGTGAAAACATGGTTTAAAATAGGCTAGGAAACACATTCCAAAGAGACATCCTTCAAGACTCTTGAATGGTGCTAGAGAAGATATCTGCAAGTTGAATCTGAGAGTAGTCTTAACAGTAAAAAGATCAGCTATTGTGAGAGTAATTCCAAGAACCACTTTTTTTTTTTTTTTTTTTTTACCCCAAACTTGTAAGAATAGCCACATTGGCTGTACTTAACTTCTAAAGAAACAGGGTCCAGGAAGTCAAGAGTGTTGGAATCCTGATTGCTGAGACAGATTGCTTACTAACTCTCTCCTTCACACTGTTTAAGCCACTCTGAGTGGCCTTGTCCAAGATGAAGCTGATTTTGGTTCTATGGGCAGTTATCCTCAGGGACCATTCCCCTAAACAGCAGTGTAGGTGTTGCACAGAGGTTCAGCCCCTTCACAGTAAACATTCCTCCAAAGCAATTCCATCAATCTTTGCATCCTCTAGTATCCTTTCATACACCTTTCTATATCACAGAGCATGAAGCCATTACCCTGATTTTTATTCTATAAAGATCCACTCTAGCATAGTGCATTCTTCACACTACTTCACAAAGTCTCAGGCTGTCTTTTGAGAGATGCGAACCAATCAGAAAGTGATACTTCTCTTCTTATACCATAGCACTTTGTCCTCAAGGATTTTCTGAGCTGCTACAAGCTTATGGATACTTATATTTAATTATATTAAACTGAGTATGAATTTTCATTTGCCTAAATACGTGCAAATGATGCTCCAGCCCTACTCCACAGCTTTATTGGGATTTGGAATTTTTTAACTGCTTGTATGTTATTGAACCTTGAAAGTTTGTTTTGAAGATGTCTTCTACTGCCATAAAGACACAGCGCTTTTAGTTTGTTGACCTAAAAGCTACATTTCTCATGCAATCACTTTACTCTAGAAGCAGAGGCTTTAGGAAATTAATTGAGTTATCATGAGACTTAGTCACACTGAGAAGACCACAGAGCATCTGACCATAGGATCAGGATTCTAATTCAGAGGTTTTTTATTCCAGTGTTGTATGCTTTCTGCAAATTTCTTTTTCTTGTCTTTTTTTTTTTTTTTTAGCAAAGATTCTCTAGGTCTTGAGGGCTTTTAAAACAATAATATCTTATAATCAACTGCCTTTGATGGCTTATGAAAAATACCATAATTCTAAAAACTGTCATTGCTGTCTTGCTGGAAATGCTAACACTGGCAAGAGTATTTCAAGCAAGTTGAAGCGTGTTTATCGTCTATCTTGGCAATGCCTAAGTCAGGGCAATGTAGTAATCTGTTTTGGAGAAATGCTATTCTTAGTATTACTGTTGGATGCATATGAAGAAATTGAACTTATGATAGCATTTGGTGTTGACAAGTATAAACTATGTCTAGCAATCTTAACAGGCAATGCCAATCAAAATCAATGCATTTTTTTATATTCAAAGACAACAAGAAAATGCTACTGCAATTTAGAAATAACAACCAAGAAATCTCTGTTTTGTTTTAGTTTGTCTTTCATAATCATTTGCCTGTTTCAGTCTGGTTAATGCTTTTTCTCTTTGTGGCACACCCAACCCAGGTAGATTGTTTTGTATTTCCCTATTTATAGCACTGAAAACACACACACTTACATATTTTATTATGAGTGAAACAGAAGTTGTAAGTGAATATGGAAATTGTTGACTGTAACTTTACAAACTGTTAGTATGCTGAAAGTATAACTATATGATCATGATGGTCCCTACTGGTATAGCCCCACAGAGTGGAGCATCCCAAACTGGGTGCTGATAACAAAATTAGTTTGATGCTTTCTGGAAAAGATGCAAGAAATGGCTGAAGAGATTTTTTTGAACCACAGGAAAGGTTGTGCTTGCATTATTTTCCCTTTCTGGATCCAGGTTTAGACTGCTTCTTGTTTTATCTGCACCCTGTTCGCCACCTTCATGCAAGTACACTCATAGCAGGGCTTCAAAGCTGACAGCACTGGCCTAACTGTTCCCATTTAAAGCTTTGGCAAAAATCCCCATGGCTTCAACAGCAGCAGGATTAGGCCAACTTTGAGTGCTTTGAGAAACTCACTCAAGGCAATAAATACAGCATTAATTCACAAAAAGGAAAGCAAACAAAAAAGGTATGAAGAGAGGGAAAAGATAAATCAATGTTCAGTTACTCAAAGTCCTTTAGCAGAAGAAGGACCCTAGTTACATATTGCTGTGTAGGATCTCTGTGTCTAATACATGAGGGTTTGGGTTGAATGCATGCTCATCTGCTTTAGACTGCGCATGAGGGTCAAAAGAGTGAGAACCCTTTTGCATGTCACCATGTGCAGAAACTGCTGGTAATCACACTGTTTACATGGTGCAAAAGCAAGGAGAGCTCTGAGCTCACAGATCCAACTCATCAAGCAACAGGCTGATGAGGCTTTGCCATCTTCTCCAGGTAGGCAAAAAGCATTAGGTTTAGGTCTGTGCTGCCACAAAAAGAGTAATGCTCAAAGCATTATTGGCAATGCTCTTTCATAAAAAGATGACCTTGGAAATTGTTCAGACAGTTGTCACCTCTCACAAATGGTCACAATTTCTCACCTTCCGCAAAGTGACTCATCTCTTGCAAATGGTGACTTTGTGGCTGACTCACCTGTCTAAGGTGGTATTTCCTCCTTTATTCTTCATGAATTCCCTGTGATGCCCTGGAAAACTTAATGGCTTTGCATAGGCCCATGGCATGCCAATATCATTGCATAAACATTTGTCCTGATTTTCAGAGGAGGAGAGCACTCATATCTCCCACTACCATTAGATAGGAGAACAAGGATTTTATGTAGCAGAGATGTTAGTACATCTTGCCTCAGGCACCTACTAGTCCGTGTGTTTTCTTTGAACCTTTATTATTATGAAAATCTCAACAAAGTTTATTTGCAAATTCTTCCATTCACCCTTTACATCACGAGGAGCTGGATCCAGGGTTTGAAATGGTAAAAAGTAAGTGCAAGATTCTGGCATCCTCCTTAAGACATCAAGGCTTTAAGATTAGTACTGCCACAGATTTAAAGTCAGATACTCCTTTTTGGCCTACTGTTACCATCATTCTTTCATGATTCCATGACCATGAGTTGTATCTTTGTACATTGTATCTTTGTACATTTTCAGTGTGAAAGCCAAACTACTGATGCATGATAAGTGCAGAGAGAATGTCTGAAAGACAGTTGCTTGAAATCATACCCTTCATCTGAAAGTGACCTAGGAGTATGACACACAAAAATTACAGCTGGTGTTTTTGCCAAAAAGTGCTCCCAACTAGAATTTGGTATCCACAGCTATACCAAAAATTAGGTATCCACAGCTAGGCTAGCACTGCATTGGGTGCTCAATGGCAGATCCACAAGAATTCATTTTATATCAACCTGGAATGAAGTGTTCAGCCAAATGAAAAGTTGGAAAAATAATGATTTTTGACTGAGAACAAGTTTTGGGTTTTGGGAGGGGTTACTTGTTTCCTTGTTCATTCTTTCATAACACTGAAGTTGATTTCCAAGTGTTTTGAACTAAAAATCAAAGTATCTCAGAACTAAAATATTGACATTTTTCCAGATTTTTTTTTTTTCATTCCTTAAACAGAAAAAAAAAAAAGTGTAATTTTGGAAAAAAATGTTTTGCCCAGGTCTAGCTGCATATCAGGTATCTTCATACGGCATATCTCCACTATTTTAATATGCACTGGGAATGTGCTGAAATACAAAACTTAGTGCAACTTCAGTGAAACTATGCAAAAAGACAAGTCAGCACAGGAGACAAAAGGACCTACAATGCTCAGCTTTTAGTTAAAGCTATTAAGCTACTGGATATTAATGTTTGCAACAACCTTATTAAACCATGCAAGAAGCATATTTTTTTCTTTCTTTCAGTATGCCCTGGGATACTTCTGACACATCTGCTTCTCCATATGCTCAAAAGTAAATTGTGATCTGGGAGTGGGAAATGGTAAACGTAGAAGGAAAACACATGTGATATAACATAAGCGCATTGCCATTTTTATATTTCCTTGACATTCACAACTCCTGATTTATATTAGTAACTCATTAAAAAATTAAAAGATTACTTTAATCCTTGAATAAGTTAGATGGCGGTTTGAATCAAATACACAGTTAACTACCAATAAAGTTCAATGGACACTACAAAAAACATGTTCATAGATAACCTTTTCAATTGTTAATTTGTGCTTCAGCTTACTTTATGCCTCTTCCCTATCTGCTTTCTATTAATGTTCTAGATCCAAATTTGTACAGAGGAATAGTCTTGAAATGAGTGAATTTTAAATTATTATTGAGAGCATTCAGAGAGTAAATTTCAGATTCGTTGTAATGATAATCTGCACTGAAAATATGGTTATTGTTATTATTCTTCCATCAATGAACATGACCTGCCTGTTAAACCAAAAAAGCCTGAGATTTCAATGGCAATTACCACAAACAACAAATATCTATAGGCTAACACAATGACTATGAAAACAAAGAAGAATGATGAAAAGAGAATGAATTTGGGGAAGTTTCAGTTTGTTCACAGACAATTCACAAGCGAAATATAAACATACAGTGGAGAGGTGCTGTTCACTTTTATAACCACCATTGCATAGTCAATATGAAAACAGTGGCGAGCTAACTGGTAGCTGTGGAAAGTGGTTCCTTAATTTGGAGGAATGCTAATATCAAAGTGAAGGTTCAGATCTAGCCATTGTGGTAGTATGACTTGTTACAAGGAGGAATCAGAGCTGCTTAACTGCATTTCTGCTTCCTGTGTTCAGTAAACATCGGAACATCGCAAATATTGCTGTAAGATAGACTCTCGAAGTCTGATGCTGATAGTAGCCTGAAATAGCTGCAACACCTAGAGCTTTGCTGGAAACCAACAGCACAGTGTGCTAATGAGTGCAGAGGTGATCCCTGAACAGCTGGGTGAATGGGGTGGGTTGGAGTGGCTGTTGTAGCTGGGAGAACAGGCTGGTATGAGTAGAAAAGGTTGATACATCAGTGCTTGGTTTGTTTAATGATCTGAAAAAGTTCACTGATCTGAAATGTAGGTGGGGATTACTGTGAATTCCACAGGCTTCACTTTCCAAGGCACTGTTGATCACTTACTGGGGTAGAGATGAACATTTCATAAAAAAAAAAAAAAGAAATGATAAAGGTAGTTCCCATTCAGAGATGTGAGTGGAATCAAATGCTATTTTCTGCTGTTGCATTTGGATTGTAAAAGGAAAAGGTATGAAAGCTTGACAAAGACTAAAACGCTCTGAGCTCATTTGTCTGCCATCTCCCGTGAGATCTGAAGCTGACTTTTGGTTCCTCAGACATTCTAGAGTATGTCAATCCAGGAAAAACATATTTGAAAACTATTTTACTTTCCTTTTCTAAACTGAACTTTATTTTCTGCTGAAGTGGTCTGGAGTAAGCTCTTAGCCGGTGCATATGTCAGCCCTCAGCTTCTGAGTATGAAGCACATAATCAGAAATCTCTGAACTGAAATAACATTCCATCCTGGGGCCACTGGCAGATAAAAATGGTGAGCTTGGAATTTCCTGACTCCGTATGAACAGCAAAAAAAGATTGAAGCTTAGAACTCTTAAGCTAAGGATGAAGTATACGGATTAAAGAGCAAGAATGATACTGAGAAGTGGACTGGGTTTAATGATGACTTAAAAAATCTTCAAACAGTTCTGGAGAGCTGTGCCTTCCCTGACATTATGGAGTGCTCCCAGGAGCATCCAGAAGAGCAACATGATCCCCACATTCACATGTGTCCTGCACAGCTCAATATCTTGCAAGCAACAGGAACTCTGCATAAGCACCTAAAAAAGTAGTTGCAAATGTACAAAGCCACTAGGTGAGCTCAGGCACATACCTGTGAGAGCAGCCAGTGCCCACTCTTCATGGTGTGATTCTGATTGAATGTGCATGGGCTGCAGGATGTCCTAGAAATGCCCTTCACACTGTAGTGTAGCTGTACCCCTTCAATCTCTCTTAAATTTTTATGTACCTAGACTGTATTTTCTAACTTTAACCAAGAGTTTGGCCTTGAAAATGCACATGATCATTTTCTCAGCAGTCAAAACGAGTTCATACATATATTCTATCCACTATTTTAAAACAGAGTGTACATGTATCCTGGGCTGCATCAAAAGGAGCGTGACCTGCAGGTCAAAGGAGGTGGTCCTGCCCCTTTACTCTGCTCTCATGAGACCTCACTTGGAGTATTGTGTGCAGTTCTAGTGTCCTCAACATAAGAAGGACATGGAACTGTTGGAACAAGTCCAGAGAAAGGCCATGAGGATGATCAGGGGACTGGAGCACCTCCCATATGAAGATCGGCTGAGAAAGTTGGGGCTGTTCAGCCTGGAGAAGAGAAGGCTGCGTGGAGACCTCAGCAGCCTTCCAGTATCTGAAGGGGGCCTATAGGGATGCTGGGGATGGACTCTTCATTAGGGGCTGTAGTGACAGGACAAGGGGTAATGGGTTAAAACTTAAACAGGGGAAGTTTAGATTGGATATAAGGAGGAAGTTCTTTACTGTTAGGGTGGTAAGGCACTAGAATGGGTTGCCCAGGGAGGTTGTGAATGCTCCATCCCTGGCAGTGTTCAAGGCCAGGTTGGACGAGGCCTTGGGTGATATGTTTTAGAGGGAGGTGTCCCTGCCCATGGCAGGGGGGTTGGAACTTGAAGATCTTAAGGTCCTTTCCAACCCTAACCATTCTATGATTCTACATCATAAAGTAGTTGAATGACTATAGGGCACATATTTGAACTCTGGCTGATAACCATAGTATTTATTTTTATATTTTCCTGCTTCCAAATCTGTGCACTCTGATGAAGTCCTGACCACTTCATAAAAACCCAAAGGACAGGTTTAATATTGCCAGTGGGAAAGTGTAAGCCCCTGACATTTTAAAAAAGATATGTGGGCTCTTTTCAGCTAAGCCTCCAACTAAAAGCTCATTGCTAGGAAAGAGATAGGTGGGACTTAGCCACTTCTGTTACAAATGTCAAGGTTCTTGAAAGGTTTGAATAACAAGAGGTGCTGGAAAGTATGGCAATCAATTCCTCATCTCTTGAAACTAAGCTTGTCACTTCTGTGACATACGTGGCCTCTTGTAACCCAGTGTCTGGGAATTTGAGACTTAATCTTTGGTCTACCACATGTTGGTGTAGAATATAGCTGCTGCAAAATAAGACCAACCTACAAATGGGGAAAACATCTATTTTTAAAAGAAAAATCCCATCCCCCTCATTCTTCCTTAGCACAGCCTTTTTTAGAACCAAATTTCAGTCTCGTACTGGCCACTTAATACTGCATGGGCTGTGTTTCTTGCTCCAGACAGGCAGGAATGTTTTGCTGTTTCTCCTGACAGCCAGCATGCATACCTCTGCTGGAAGCATCTACTCATCATACACCAGCATACGGTTCATATTCTCATTCTTCACATCAGGAAAACTTTGTCTCAGTTTGTTTATATAGTAGACCATATGTGAACTGAAATATTATGGTAATTAACAGTTCATCAGAGTAACTAAGAATTTAAAATTTCATTGCTTAGTTTTGTAAGATCATAGTTCAGGGCCTAAATAGATGATGACCTCCTTGTAGTCTGTATCGACTTCCTATTTGGTCTGCACTGCTGAGAGACAGGGTGGAGATGCCAAACACTGGCATGCTCTTCATTCACAGTTTGTGCAGTATATGGTTGGAACATGGTCAAGGCAATAGAGATGCACTACTATCACTGTCCCGTAAGGTCCCTTAACTTGTGGGGGCCTACAATGCTTCAAGAAGCTACCTGCTTCTTCTCATTACTGCTACTGTAAGGTATGAGGAGGTGGTTGTACTAGCATAACAGTGTTTTTACATGCCATAATACCTGACATGTTTGCAGTGTTGCTGGGTAACATATCTTTTGTATTATTAATGAAGTATATCATACCCTCAGCACAAGATATGTTCCTTGACTTTTTAATGTAACTCTTAGAGGTGAAGTCCAACAACATGCATTTTCCAACTTGATCAGAAATAAAGCTCATAGTCTTTAATATCAAAAACTCATGCTGCTTTCTGGAAATTTGAGATACTGTCATGCAAATATCATGAAGCAACAAGGTTTGCTTCTGACCTGCTCTTCAACCCCTGCCTGCTACAGATGTCTTTGACCTAAAGTGGCTTTATCCAGCACATCTCTTTCTTCAGTAGCTGATCCTCTGGGACTCTCTTGCCCTTTCCAGTTTCTCCTACCTACCTCACTGAGGGCAGGAGATGGGATACAACAGCAAATCTGTGCGGAGACTGTTCCCTTTGGCTTCATTCTTGCTTTTTCCCCAGTCTTAGAGACTTGCTGCTTTCCCACACTATATGAACAGATCTGTCTCCTCTTCCCAAATTGTCCCTCTTCTTTGCATGTAAAGAGCAACTCCTGCCTAGCTCTTAGAGGCCTCAACAACTGCAGATAGGTGCCAAGCATAGATACTTCAGTGTACAAGGTACTTGTGTTTTGAACTCCCATTCAGAACAAGTTTCTGTCTCTGCAAAATGCACTGCTAATGTGCTGGATTTCACCCTCATGCATATCATATAAAGAAAAATGAAAGCAAGGGATGAGGGCTTAGCTCACTCCCTCTCATCTGGACAAGTGTTCTTAGAGTGGCTGGGCCTGCTCTCCATCAGAATGACCTAATTCTGCATACATCCATATTGATCTGATCTACATCCCCATCAGTTCAGCGTTCATTAATGCAGCTGGGTGCAGAAAGCTTTCAGGGGAAATAGATGAAGAGAAAGAACAATATATGCTATCCTATTAGAGTAGGAGTGGAATTAGATTATTTTTATGCACTTCAGTTGAAGCCTACTCAGTGATATTTTTAAAAGGCTGCTTGCAAAGGGCCTTATTCTTTCCTTCCCTCCTTCCCTCCCTCCCTCAGCTGCTGCAGCCATGGAGATGGGGCTGCGGAGAGGGGGTGCCTCCCCCGTGCTTCGGGCTGCGAACATCCAGCCTCTGCCGCAGGCATACAGCAAAGCCCTCTTTTCTGCCATGCAGGTTGGCATGGCGGTTCAGGCCAGTGATTTCTCCCACTGGCGATACAGGTCACTGTGGAGGCCCAAGGGTACAGGTCTTCTCTTAATTACACTGCTGTAACGACATTTCTCTGGTGGAGTCATTCCCAGTTTTAATCTGTGCAAATGAAAGAGAGCACAAGGGCTGAATTAATTTCACATACTCCTCTCTGTAGATTACACTGTAGCAGACGTAAGATGGTCTGCAGAGGAGGAGCGACTTTCTTGCACATCCCCACAGACTCTTGAGAGGCTGTATTTTCTCACCAACTGCTTTGGGAGGAAAAAAGCATGCCCGTTCATGTTATGCTTCTGATAAGAA
This sequence comes from Neopsephotus bourkii, assembly GCF_033783945.1. Classification (NCBI taxonomy): domain Eukaryota; kingdom Metazoa; phylum Chordata; class Aves; order Psittaciformes; family Psittacidae; genus Neopsephotus; species Neopsephotus bourkii. The sequence continues at coordinate 390,201 of NW_026901449.1, read as the reverse complement.
TCAGAACTGCTGATTTGTTCACGTTAGAGATGATATTATTGTGTAGAGCAGCTCTTGATGAGCATGAAAAGTTAATGAGATTGTTTTGTGCTAGAGGCAGCAACAGCCGTAGACTCCCAACTGGTATGGACACTGCATGCTTCTCAGTCAAAGAAAAAGGACGTAAGAGATTCATGATAGGGTGATGTGAAAGTTTTATGGGTGTTTAGCTGACAGCATACCCTAGATGTACAGAATAACACCATCATGCATTTTTAAAACTAGTAGGCGAAACCACAAAGAATCGTGCTTTGAGATTCAATGCAGAACATTACTGCATGCTGGTCTCACTTGTTTTCATCCAAAGTCACTGTTATTTCTCCACACAAGCACTGTCTCTGACCATCACTGCTTCCATTGTACAACTGCTGAATTACAGCTGAACACAGCAGTAGGATATGTAATGAATAGAAAATACTCTGCAATTAGGGAGTCGCTAACTATTTACAAATATTTGGTTTGGCCACAATGCAGGAGTTATTTTGTTGCATGATACTAATGTCCTGATAGAAACAACCTTGGTTTTATTACCTTGCTTCTAATTGCAATAGGAGACTATAACAAAGATGGTTCAAGAGTGTAGATTATATAAAGAAGACTTTTATAAAACAGAACTGGAGAAAAGCTGAGGGGAACTGTTACTCAGTTGCAACACGCAGCTGTACTCAAAGAAGAGCAAAAATGAAACTGAGAACAAAGATTTTTGAGTGCCCTGTTGTAGCTGCTGTTTTGTAGCTACAAATATCAGAAAAGTAAGAGCTCTGATGTATATTCCTGTCCATCTCTTGGGAATTTGCTTTACATTGTTAGTGAATCCAGTCTGCAGTTGCCATGAGGGATATCTGACCCCTCAGTCACACTGATTCCCTCCCCATGTGGGCATACAATTATTAATGGAAATAAACTGCTCTAGGACAGAAGAAAGGAAGGAATGAAAGTTCTGTCATGCCAGCTTTAAGAAAGTGGAAGAGGAGAAATGCATCTTATATGTTTCTGTATAAATACACTGAAATAGTCTTGAATAATTCCACAATATTTAGAAATGTACTGAGATATATTCTTTTGCCTAAGCTTCTATTTTTGGCATTGGGGCTTTTCAGTTAACTAAACAGCAGGGAAAATGTGTGGTAGGGAGGAGAGTAGAAAGTATTTTGTAGGTGCTGTTATCAATTTACCAGTGCAGCTGACATGAATGTGCCCTAAGTCCTGCTTGATCTTCTTAATACGATGTAATCCTTAGCTATCTATTTTGACACCTAATGAGCATATACACGTGTGTGCACTCCCAAAGCATATATCTGTCTTGCTTTGCTAATCCTATCATCCACGCTGTGCCTCTGCTAACTCTACTGCTGTGAATGACTCACAGATGTAGTGTCTCTCTGCGCTGCTGTCTCTCCGCCATGCAATCATAATAATTACTCTCCATCATGAAGAAGGTCTGGAAACAGTGAAATCTTCTACCTGTTGACATACAGTGAAGTTTGTTCATGTTTTTAATTGGGAGCTAATTTCTTAGAATCATAGAAGAGTTTGGGTTGGAAAGGACCTTAAGATCATCAAGTTCCAACCCCCCTGCCATGGGCAGGTACACCTCACACTAAACCATGTCACACAAGGCTCTGTTCAATCTGGCCTTGAACACCGCTAGGGATGGAGCAGTCATAACTTCCTTGGGCAACCTATTCCAGTGCCTCACCACCCTTACAATAAAGAACTTCCTCCTTATATCCAATCTAAACTTCCCCTGTTTAAGTTTTAACCCATTACCCCTTGTCCTATCACTACAGTCCCTAATGAGGAGTCCCTCCCCAGCATCCCTATAGGCCCCCTTCAGATACTGGAAGGCTGCTATGAGGTCTCCACGCAGCCTTCTTTTCTCCAGGCTGAACAATCCCAACTTTCTCAGCCTACCTTCATATGGGAAGTGCTTCAGTCCCCTGATCATCCTCATGGCCTCCTCTGGACTTGTTCCAACAGTTCCATGTCCTCTTTATGTTGGGGACACCAGAATTGCACACAATACTCCAAGTGAGGTCTCACAAGAGCAGAGTAGAAGGGCAGGATCACCTCCTTCAATCTGCTGGTCACGCTCCTTTTGATGCAGCCCAGGATACGGTTGGTTTCTGGGCTGCGAGCGCACCCTGAAGCTGGTTCATGTTCATTTTCTCATCGACCAGCACCCCCAAGTTCTTCTCTGCAGGGCTGCTCTGAATCTCTTCTCTGCCCAGCCTGTATTTGTGTTTGTGATTGCTCCAATGCAGGTGTAGGACCTTGCACTTGGTATGGTTAAACTTCATTAGGTTGGCATCAGCCCACCCCACAAGAGTGTCAAGGTCCCTCTGGATGGCATTCCTTCCCTCCAGCATATCAACCGAACCACACAGCTTGGTGTCATCAGCAAACTTGCTGAGGGCACACTCAATCCCACTGTCCATGTCAGTAACAAAGATGTTGCAGTGATAATGTCTGATGTTAGTTTAAAAATCTCTGCACTGTGTTCTACCATGCAGGCCTCTACATATCAGCATCTCCCTTGACTGAGATATGGATAAAAATGGTGCCATTTCCACAGCACTGCTGTTTGCACATAATGTCGAGATGCTCTTTGTTTTGTATACTGAGATGTTCCTGGTCCACTGCTGGGAAGCTACCATGAGCCCTTTGAAAGTCTTAGCTTGCAGTTTGATGAGTCCTGAAATTAGGCACTAATGTGGTTGCTATGGTAAAAGTCACATTTTGCAGTGCTTTTAAAAGGGAGAGCTCAGTGTGAGTAGACAGCAATATTCCCTATAAAGTTTATTCATCTTGTTAGTTAAGCACAGATTGCATCTAACCTGGATTTCTAACACTACAGTAATGCATGGCTTTTATGCTCCTCTAACACTCACCCTTTTCAATTTTTGAGACTTTCTTGGAGCCAGGGGCTAGGAGAGAGACCACCCTGATGGGCAACTATGAGTTCCTGGATGCTGTCTAGACAGCAGATGGGGTCTATGCAAATCATAGGGAGACTCAAGCTAAGATGTGGCAGCTAACAGCTAAGAGGCAGAGAGCAGAAGGGGAGAGAGAGTCTTCATGCACTGCCTAGTCTCTACTGCTGATTGTGTGAGCAAGCCTAATCCATTCTGGGGCAAGGCAGACAGGTTAATTCACACCGCCTCCCTGTTGTGGGTAAGCTAATCTCTTTGATTTTGGACTGAAAAAGGAAATAAGTGCCTTTGCTAACTGCTTCACTGATTGGCGATAACTAGCAGCTGAGAATTCAAGCAATAGCCCACATCCAGCTGGTCCTGGTAGAGCTGCCTTAGAGAAGAAATAACTACTGCAAGGTGAATCTCAATAATTACAGCTTCATAAGAATAGCTTGTGGGATGTACTCAGTTATGCAGTTGCCATAAGAATTTATTTAGCATGAGTAAAATACTGACAGCAAGTTTTACTGCACCTACAGATAGGTAAGGTAAAATGTTTCCCTAAATTAAAGTAAAAACCTTTGTTCTGGTGACATTTATTTATGGTTATTTTTAGGATTCAGTGTGTTCTGAAATGGACAGAACAACAGTAGATGTGAAAGAGATTAGTTTGTAGGAAAATGGACTATATGACCTTTAGTTATTAGTAATCATGGAGACACAAGAGCTTTCGAGATATCTCTCAAGAGGCAAAAATACGTGATTCATATTCTGTAAATCTGCCCTGAATAGCCATTAAAAGAAATAACAAGATAGTTGTATGTGCAGCAGATTTTATTTTTTTTTCCAAAACGGAAAAAAACATAGTGATGGTCGCAAAATAAGAATTTTGTGCCTTGTGATAAAACCATGGCAATTAGCCCTTTGTCTTATAATGAAACACACGCTTTAAGATATGGTAGGTTTGTTTATTGTGGAAGCAAATAAATGAGGCTCAAAGTCAGGTAAACAACAAGCAGCTGCATCAGAAGAAAAAGGTCTGGAAGAGGAGCTTGAATGAGGAAAGGATAAGGCACGGTGTTGTACGCCAAACTGGGAGAGGTGTGCCAAGCACAAGGCTTAGAGAAAGCTTCGATTTCTGGACTACTCAGGATTGTTAGATCTAGGGCATTAGCTATCTCAGCTATGGAGACGCTTATTTCCCATTCAAATATCTAATCCTTTGCAGAAGCTTACAGAGCTGGCCAAGGAAGCCATCCCATGGCAAAGATTTCTTCCCACTGTCTGTACCCTGTGAGATGAGTTGTTGAGCTGGGATGATTTTCAATAGCATTAAAATAGGAAGTAGAGTGTACCATTTTTGCACAGCAAAAATACATAATATTTTTATATGACATGTTTGCTTCCGAGAGATTTTTTAAATACAATTCAGAAAGAATATAAATTTCAAGCATGTTTCTATTGGTCAGAAATGCGTGCTGTTTGGTTGGGGTTCTGTTGGTTATGTTTTGAGGTGCTACTCACTTTATCTGCCAAGGGTTTTATCTTACACAAGGGTGTTTTGTTGCTACAGTTTGGGAAGGTACTGTTGCCAGACACTGGAAGATGGAGGCATGAGTGATTTTGTCTGAGGAAATGTTAAGAATCAAGATAGGGAGGCAGGGACAGGGATAGTTATCTATGGTAGTGAGCTGGAAGTTAAAAACCAAAAAGATGTATGTGTCTGAGGAGCTGCTGCTTGCTACTGCCATATACTGCTGTACAGTGGCTGAAATATAATTTTGCCATCACCAAGATGAGGAGAAGAACTTATGAGAGTATGCTAGGGAACAGTGCCTACCCCAGACCAGACACAGCAATTCTGCTCTTGACACTGCAGCTGCAACACCAAGGGCCTGGTGTAGTACTGCTGTTTCTGTGGATAACCCTTTTGCTGATCCCAAATACCTTGAAGTCCATTGAATAAAACTCTGTTCAGAGAGAGCACTGCACTGCAGAATTACAGCCTGACTCAGATTTATGTCTAAACTACATTACACTATTTTGGCAGTGCCAGCAGGTCAATCAAGAGAGTATAAATGGGAGTCAGCATCTGAAGCTGCTCTAAGAGAACAAGGAGAGCTCTGGCAGATGAGCAGGGAGTATTTGGGCTGCAGTATTTTTTTTTCTTTATTTTCATTGGCATGTTGTGTAATTTATATGTCAACTTGAGTGTTTGTGTTGTTTTGTAACAGATAAAACATTCTACTAACTACAAAGGGAAATAGGTCATGAAGAGACTGAGAACCGTGCAGGTGGAGAGGATGCTCCAAACATACAGAAAACAGAAATAAAAAAGACACTGAAGAAATTAAAGAAGGTATTCAATTGCGTGGGAAATGGAAAGGCAGCAACACTGGGACAGCTTTAAGGACAGAAGTGCAAGAGAAGAAAGACTGGAAACAAAGGAGTATTATCTTGGTGGCAGACATAGAAAAGGAGAGGGAAATGCAGGGAAGCAAATAATTTGAGAGGGAATTGGCAGCAGGGATTGCCAGCACTAAGAGAGGCTGTCAGTGATGGGCAAGTATGTGCCTCTCAAGTCCATTCAAATCCATCATTGCCACAGAAAATAATTTTCTGGACTTAAATATGGTCCAAGCTGCAAAGCTGGTAGAGCCTGGACATCACTGAAGAAGAAGGTTGGTCAGAAGACTACAGGACACAGAGTTCCGTATCTGCTCTGGCAAAATGAACAAAAGGAAAGAGTGTAAAATGCCATTCTACAATTTGACAAAACAGAGAAGGGGTGGAGGATATGTCAGAAAAACAGTCCAGAAAGAACAGGTTCTTTTTTTCTTATCAATATCTTGATTTGTCATAAGTCTGAAACAAAAATTTGGATTATAGAAATTCTGCAGAATCCAAACTGCCCTAATGTGCTAACCTTGCGTTACTGAAAGATGTAGGAAGCAAACTTTTCTAAGGAAAATGAAGGCTGCTAGTGATCATTATGTATGTGATCTCGTTGCTATGGAGCCAAAGTCCTGATGTCAACTTAGGTGGGAATGGCACTACTGAGAAGCAATAGTTTAGGTTTTCCTTGTCTTGAATGTGTTTGTGTAACTTTTAATATCTGGCCTCCAGTCAGTATGGTAAGAATGGATATTCCTAGGAATATCTACAATGGAAAATAATGATGGCTAATTGTAATAGGATGTTTACATAACTCTCCACAGATCAGGGTTTTTTTTGTGTTAAGTCACTGCTTAATACAATTTAGAATTCACATGGCATAAAGTGCTGTTTATTTGGAACAAAATTTGGATTTTGGGATTTTTGTTGTATGCCTCATCCTTTCAGAGCCATTCTGTGTGGGTTGCTATTGTTCCTTGTTTAGTTTCAAGGGAAATGTCTGTTTTTATTCAGTTTTCTCCCTGTTCTGTTGGGAATTTCTGATTGACAGCTACATTCTTTTTGTTGATGAGTATGAATGAAAGATCATTTTAATGCACCAAAGTTAGATACAGATTGAGGATAGTTCCACCTACGTTCAAAACACAGAGATGTTCAGTCAACTTCATTTCATCAGTGTTGAAAATACTCCATTTCTATCAGGATGAATCAGTTTAGAGATGCAAAATTCTAACTATTGCTAAATGAGCACCAGTTAACTTCATACCACTCTGCATCTCTTTCCTTTTCTGATGGGTGAGGTAATTAATTAATTAACTAATCAAAAGTGATGGGTTTAATATACTTAGACTCATGGCCTGGGTCATGGAATATACAACTTGATCTCTTTTTAAAGTATATAAGACAACTCATGCCATCTGAGAGATGGAAGGCTGAAGTCCATGGCTTCATGTCGTTCATGTAGAGTGGCAGACATAGCAGAGGAAGAATAAGAGGTGATACTTCAGTATATTTAACGCTGTTCTTTTTAAAAACGGTTCTTTATTTGGAGCAAGAAAGATTGTCCCATCCAGGATTTTAAAACTGTGGCCCTTCCATTTTCCCAGGATGGTTCTGAAGACTCTCTGAACAGGCTTTATTATGCACTTTCCTCTGAGCCATTCAACATTTCTTTGCACATTGAGGTTTCATTTTGAGTATAATTTTGCTTCTGCATTTACAGCAGAACAATTTTATAAGTACAGGATACATTATGGAACTGAATTAAATACTTAAGCTCTTCAGTTTTCTAACTTCTTTCTAGAAGCCATAAATACTTTGTTGATCTGGACTTTTACTGGCATAGGGCCTGTGTTCTTTAGATCGTAGAATTAATAGATTCCCGACTCCCACACCTTCTTTTGGGGAAAGCATATTTTTATTTTAACTTGCATTTCCCTAGCTTTGAAAGAATACCTCATTGACATGACCCATACTTTATAAATAAAATGAAGAAAACATTCTTTCTGCACTTTCTGAAGAGGCTGAATTTGTCCGAAGTCAGGTTATCCCTTCAGCACACTGGCTCTAATTCCAGTGTCTTTTTCTTTGCTTGGTTGGGGCTTTTTTTCGGTTTTGTTTTTTTTGGTTGTTTGTGGGTTTGTTTGTTTGGGTTTTTTTGTGTGTTCTTTTTGTTTGTTTGTTTGGTTGGTTGGTTGGTTTTTGGGGGGGTGGTTTTTTTTTTTTTTTTTTTTTTTTTACTTTCTTTAAAATATTGATAGCAATTACAGAAAAACAGTAAGGTAGTTTTTCCCTTAGAAGTCACACACCGGCTACTTTAAGTTACAGTTGAAAAAATCTGTTGTTGTTTAACTTAGTTTAAGTGAACTGTCCCAATAGCAGTCAATTTTAGCGTTCAGCTGGTAGATGTCAAATTGATTTTGTTTCATTCCAGTGGATGATCACTGTTAAATTAGATCTGTGCCTGTTGTGAAATTTCATATCATAAAATTACGCTCCTTGAATGCTGTGCTTTCCCACCTTCACTGTTTAATACAGGACGACACTTTCTTTCTGATGTTTTTAGTAAGCTGAAAACCATGTGCTGTGGAGAATATTTTTCTAATCACTCTGCAAGTTCCTCTCACACTGAGAAAAGAGTTACACCCTTTGCACTCACTGAAAACCAGTCTCTTGGAAGTTCTTTCTAAAGCACTGCCACGGATTTCTCAAGTCCCATGAAATGGGAGAAGGCTGTAACTATTCACAGGACACATAGTCCCACCATTATCAGAAACAGAAACAAAGGAGCTAGTGGGTGTGTGCTGGGGGATAGAGATATCCTTTCACTGGGCTTTATTTTGCTGAAACATACTCAGCACTGGCCACTTCCATTTCTATGGGGTGATGAATGTAGTGTGTGAGTGAATACCCTTGTCCTTGGGCCAGGCAGCTCCCATCACTGAGTAAAATGACACTGAAGGCTTGGGCAAGTTTTGAGGGTTATTTGCACTCTCTTACTCTTTGCTTATTTCAGAAAAAACAAAACCAAACCCCCCAAACTCCCCCCCACCCAAATAAAAAAACAAGAGCCAGTGGATCTGAGAGAAATGAACCACTTCCTCTCCATTGTGAGTGCCACATATAGCACCCAAATGGGCATAGGAAACTGAAGAATAGAGTATGCCTGGGCCACTCAAAAAGCGACTGAATTTACTTCAGCATGGAGATGGGTGGCCTGGGTAGTTTCTTATGCAGTGTGCACACAGGAATTTTTCGTAAGTTTGTCCTGCACCGATTCTATCACGTCTATCAGGAGCTTCATCTTACCCCATCTCTTTAATGTATCTCTCTCCAGGAGAAGTTTTTGAAGAATAGTTTGGTTAAGTGGCAGAGGGGCTGTGAGTGCATTTCTAGTTGTGATCTTTGTGGTCTCTCTTTGTGTGAGGGACTAGTTGTGTTGTTTAGCTTTGAGCTGTGGAAAGCCAAGCTGAACACAAGTTTTGTGATTTGTTCTGAAAATAGTTCCGCATTCATCGTCCTTCTTGCAAAAGCCAGTTCCGTAAGGTGCAATGACTGCCAAAGCTCAGCCTTGGATATCTGTCACACTGGCTTATGGGTAAGGTCCTGAGCTTTTCTAACTTAGTTCTTTACCAGTGTCTGAAGAGCCTTCAGTATTGTATGAGTCTCTAGATCACAAAAAACAAACAGACCATTGAAACAAACAATGGATTGTTGACATAAACATAAAAGATAAGGCAGCTAAGCCAATAAAGGGGCAGAATGAAAGGGAACTACAGAGAAGTCTATTTCTTCTTTCATATTGTCTAAAACTTGTACCATCAGCCTTCCTTCACACTAAGTGCTTTCTTTTCTGTTTTATAGTTAATTCTATTTCTGCTCTCTTTTCAGATCAACTGCCAAAATCTTCATGAATGCAGTTAACCTTAAAATACACAGTTCCCATTTAAGCACTGCGTGTGGTTTTTGAGTGCTCCATTCTGGTGCAAGCTTGCTGTTCTTTATGTAACAAATTTTCCTTGCACATTAGCAATAAAGGTCAAGAAAAAGATGCATAAAACTAGGTGGAAATACAATACTAGTAAGAAGATTCTCTCCTGCTGGAAGATGGGGAAATGCAGCCAGTGTTATGCTCAGATATCAATCCAGCTTTAGACTGGACTATGGGTGTCTGCTGAATTCAAAGAGCCAGTTGTAGGGGGACAAATGGATGAAAGACCTAGCAAGAGTTGGAATCAGGAAGATACTCATAGTGTTGGGGCTGCTCCTTTTTACCTCTATCAAATGTGAGTGTACCACCAGTGAGAATCTGGTACCTTCACTATTCCCTAGGTATCATACTCCTTTTATTTGACCTGTATTTAGATTTTAATCTTGTTCCTAATGTTTCTGGCCAGAAGGGAAGGGTATAGGCCTTGAAAGTGTGGTCTGGCTCTCCCAGCTCTACTAGCTGGACTGCTTAAAAAAAAATTCTTCCCCTCCCACAGACCTCTCACATCCAAGTCCCCAGACCATCACAGCTGCTGCAAACACACAATTACAATTCTGATAGACAAGGCAAGTTTTTACAAGGCACTCCTTGGTGACCTTCACTTTTAATAATCTAGAAAATGACACAGGAGATAAGAGGTTACAATTACTGTAAGATACCCAAAGCAAGCCTACTATTATCCTATTGCATTGTTCAAATGGTGTAGCAAAAGGATTTATGACAAACAGGAGAATACAAATGGAAACTGTGGCACGATAACAAGCAAAAAAAATTTTTACACCTGTTATGCCAAGCTTAGTATAAGGAGTAGCTCAAAAATTGCACACAAAACCAATTAAATGAACTATAAAATGTTCCTCTGGGTGCTTCATTGTATTGTTTACATTTGAAAATTTGGTTGAACTTTTTCCTTTTCGCAGATTCATCTCAGGCAGAGGTTTGTTCCGACCTTACAATTCATGTGCAAGTTACCAAGAGAGGCAAAATGCCTCTGTTTCCATGGGATGAAGAGAGTTTTGGGCTCTTTTTCTAGAACTAATGTAAATAGACTTTTTAAGACTGTACTTTTTTTTGTTCCCATCAAACCTTGTCCTTTAAATGACCTTTGAGAATCCTCCCACTGATCAGCTATGCACCTAATTAACATTTCTAAAACTCTGGGCAAAAGATGCAAGGAATATCGAGTGTTCCTGAGGGTGTGTTTGGAAATGACACATTCGAGAAAGCAGAATGGTGTTAGCTGTCTCTCTGTTACAGTTGTACTCCTACTAGCATCATTCAGAAAGCCAGCACTTTCTGTATGTGTACTGGAATAGCATAAACCCCCAGAATATGAGGGGCAGTTGCCTAGTTACTTGTTATTTAAATCCTATTTCAGGTGAAATATATCAAGATGCAAATGTAAGCATGTGGTGACGTTGATAAAACTCTCTTGAACATAGAATCCACAAAAATGAATAGTTTGCTTTCATCTGTGGTAATTTTTATCTTATGACCAAAGAGATGCAAGTAATATTCTTAATTTGTGTACATCTAGGCAAATTATGGGCACAAGATAGTGTAGTTATTCCTGATTTTATCTGATTGCTAAGACTGTTTCCTAAGAAAAATATGTAATGGGGGCCTTTTCTGTAAGAGTGGAGAGGAGCTTATCTTTTTCTATGACGTGCTCTATTTCTCAGTAAAGTCAAAAGTATTTCACGCTTTTTTGTTTTGACTGAGGCATGACAACTAACCTGTGGTATGTAGCAGTCAGACAACCAGCTTGTTATATGCCTATCACTTCACTATAGGGTATGCCTGGCAACACAACCTTGACTGCAAAGTACCACAGGGGATATTTCTCAGGAATGCAATACTTCTGCCCCATCTTTAACTTAAGACTGCAACAGCTGCAAGTAGTGCAAAAGAAATACAAATACATATCAAAAATACTCTGGTAAATTAAATAAGCATATAAATGAAGGTCAGTCTATTATTAACAGCAGTTACCTGTTAAAGATACCAAAATAGTCGTGCTTCCTTTCTCACTAACTCAAAACCTACATTAAGTTCAAAGTTCTTGAATGATCCTACAATCCATATCTCAGTCTTCCAAGCCAGAGGTCAGGAAAAGGAAAACAAGAAGGGTCAGCATACAGTGAGGCATAAAATAATGCGCTAAGCAGCAACACTGATCTTGTTCTCCATGTGGTTCAAGAACATCTCTTTTACCGCAGGGAGCGCCTCCGCTGTGTTGGCTCCTAAATAACTTGACTTTTGATCAATTTTATCGAGACCTTCTAATGGAAGAAGGGATTCCCAGTCTCATTGACCATATGCCTGCCTGTCTAATTTTTTTCCCTCTCTCCACCCCAGTAACTCTTCACAGATTTCAAGCAATTGCAGTACAAGGAGACATCTGAAAAGTGAGTAAGGACAGTCCTACCAGTTTTTGAAACTCAGGCCCTGGGTGGAAAAGAATCAAGTGAGTACCCCATGGAGGGAGTGGTGGGCAGAGCCTCGCTGTTATATACTGCTTTGGCAGTGCTGTCTGGGTTACACCACCTGCTGCCCTTCATGGCATGAAGGACAAGGTGGAGGAGGAGTGGTTTGTAGGGAACAGAGTTTTCTTTCAAGGAAACTGCTTGAGGGGGAGGCTATGGGGCAACGCATACTAATCCTTAGAAGATGAAGCTTGCTTAGTTCTAGTTTTCATAGCACAGCTCATTTCATTTCCTGAAATCATTTTAGATGAAGGATACACTTTCTGCTTTAATTTAGCTCGTATTTTCTCAGCTTTGTGTACTGTAAGCCTTTTGAATCTGCTTTGAATGTAACTTTGATTACATCAAAAGTAAGTCCTTACAAGTAAAACTTGGATTATACAGGAACATATTTGTGAAAAATGCATTCACACTGCAGGAAAGCAAAATACAGCTGCACCCAGATAGGGTCGTTCCTTATTTCAGCTCTAATTTCCATGGTTTCACTGGCTGTTACATGTATAGCTAATTAATGGCAGTGTTCTTTCATCATGGCTAAAGGGAAGTTTGACTCAAAGCTTATGAACTAGGATGACTCTTTATTTTAATTACAGGGAAAATAATTCAAGGAACTGAGAGAGATTTATGTGTCTTCTCTTTATCAGGTTGCTAGCTCTCACTCATACTTGCAGGTATATGGCTTCAAATGAATGCTCCTATTTCTTAAAAGGCTTGTTACTCACACGCCAATCAGCAGCATAACAGAGAGTATAAGACTGTCACTGAAGGCAATACTGATAGGAAATTGAATTTTTCATGAGCTTTCCCTCCAAATAAATGAGAAACCCATTCTTGGTTTTGTGTAGAGGTGCAAACCCCTCACTTGACTGCTAAACTTCTGTCCTGGTTCTGGCAGGATTCAGTTTGTATGTAAACAGCAGCAAGCCAACAGTCTCACAAAATCCTGGCTGAAGGTATTAGTTTTAGCTCACTGGAGATCTAATTCTGTTCTGTCCTGGAAGAAGACCAAGTACACACCAGCTATGATTACTATATGTAGTCAAGCTGCAAGTGGCAAGCAGGTTGGGCACATGTTGTCATGACTCCCATGCAGCAGAAGACTATCACTGTCTGCTTCCTGGTGCTTTGTTGCATGTATGAACCAGTTCTTGGGGGAGAACAAGTATCCTTGTTGCTAGTGATTTACTTAGCTCAGCAGATTTTCCTTCACTGTAAATGAAAGGGACCAGCTAGTATTTTGCCTGGCCTTTCACAAAGTTTATCCGACTTTGTCATCTGACTTCGGCAGTCAACCTCCCCTGTTTCTTACCAGTGTCAGAAAAGTGCTGTTGCTTGGAATTGTTGCAAAGCAAGAAAGAAATATTGGGTCAAAAGCATTAGTGCCATCTGTATTTTGTAAAGGGTGATATGAGGAGCAGAGGGGTCAAAATAACAACCTAAGGAAGCACATAGCATCTCTACCTGTTTTGCTACACCCTGTTCCTGGGGAGGGACTCAAAACCCAGCTCTGGACTCCCAGAAGAGGAGTACTGCATCTTCCAGCCATGGCATACATGCCAGTTCTCTTGGCAGGGCACAGGGATGACCAGATCTTACCCTAATATTGCAAAGCAATATGGGTCTGTCATCCATCAGTGCCCCAGAATTGGGAAGTTTTCCTCCAACAGATGTAGCTGTCAATATTCAGGTCTGGGTTGAGAAATACCTTGCAGATAGACCTGTCAGCAACTTGGTCAAGGGAATCCTGTCAGGTTTTAAATGACCAAGCATGCTTTGGATGGCAGAGTGAGAGAGAAGTCCTCCTACATCTTTTTAAGAATGCAATTCAGTTTTCACTTCTAGACCTAAAGCCAAGACCCAAACATGGTTTCAAGTACCTCTCTTCACTGCATGAACTTTCCTCACCTGCCTTCCTTTCTTCACACAAGCTCTGCCTGTACTTGAATGGTGCAACTACTGGGGTGTCAGACCCTCTCACTGAGGAGATTAATATGAAGCAGTGATACCATTGGAGTGGCACCTCTAGAGCTGGCCTCCTGACAGCAAGGCCTTGGGCATCTTGTTAGCTCCCTTTCTGTCCTGTCGGTTTCCTGCTAGTAAGTTTTAAACCTGTTGGTCAGGTGCAGCCAGGTTTGGAAAAGGAGCGGAAGTCTTAGAGATAAATAAATTCTTTGAAATTTTGTGGAAGTTAGTAGTCTGAAAGAGAAGAAAAAAACCAGTTATGATTTAGGAGGTAAAACATAAGTCATCCCCTTAAACACTTTGTAGTAGCCTGTTAGCAGGGCAGTGAGCTACTCCAGCTGGTGCGCAATGATGTGTGGCCAGGACCAGCCCTTAGTGAGAAGGTACATGAGTTGGGGGTACCTGGTTTGCTTTGGTAGTAGATGAAGATTCAGGAAACAAAAGCCACAGACCTGAATGAAAACAGACTAAAGACTTTAGTAAAAAACAACAACAACAAAAAAAAAAAAACAACAAACCAAACCCAGAACTAATGGCAAAATTACACGCTGAGCTTTTATTTTTGTTGCTGGCATCTCCCATGGCCACTAATAGGATTTTGGTGTTTTGTTTGTCGTGGTAAATCTGCTTCACTAAGTCTGTGTGGCACTTGTTTTTATCTTCTCCCTCACCTCTATTTCCTTTGGCTATATTCCTAGGGATTTACTTCTCAGTATCCACCAAAACACAAAAGGCAGTCTGAACCCTTACTGAAGGAAACCACCTGCATACAATAATCACCATTATAAATGTGACTTTTGCCATAATTCACCCAAATTTGAAAAGCTGCCATTTTTTATTTCCTCTTTACAAAGCCGAAGTATATAAAAGGAGGAAATAATTAAAGGAAGTAAATAATGATGTCTTATATACAACCACGAAGCAACCCTTGCAAATGCCAACTTTTCAAGTGACTTCTGTGTGGTGTCTGTATTTCTAACGTCTTCCCTTCTATTAGCTGTTACCATGGCACACAATGTAGTACCTGCCTGCCAAACGCTTCTTATGACAATAAGATAAAACGTAATCTCATCTCAATCTGTAGATCAACCAACTCAGCTTGTTTTCTCAAATGCTTTGCAAAATTCAATAGTCATCCTTGATTTACAACCTGGAAAATGGCAGAGGGAGAAAAGAAATTGATTCTCAAGGGAAGGGTATGCAGATAAGCTCCTAAAGCCAAGCTCTGTGGGACTTGGCGGAACGAAGGGCTGTGGCTCCAGATGGCTTGGGCAGGCGAGCCAGCAGTGGCTGGTTCAACAAGGGGAGATTGTGCTTTGGCACAGAAAGGAGGCTGGTACTGCTTGAACAGGAGGAGTAGGGCAAGGACGAGCATAGCAGAGCCCAGCGTGTAAGAAAAGCAAGTCCTTGAAGGGTTTAAATGCGTGGCTGGATGGGGAATTTGGTACTGATCTGGAAATGAAAGGGGGAGACTGGTGGACAAGCTGGAGATGTAGACGCTGCAGGGGGGAAAGGAGAGGAGGAAGGCTGGAAAGGAGATTTATAAAACTGGAAAGTATAACCAAGCCTGCCAAGTATCCAAACCAAGCAGACAGACAACTTGCAGAGGGACGTGAATGCTTCAATAAATGACAGATAGCTGTGGCAGGAAATAAAGACAACATGAACTGGAAGTTGTTATTATAACTTGCAGGAGAAATGACTGTCACATTATATATAGCATAGGCTAAATTTGCCTTAGGGCAACAAGGAAGTATTTTGTTACTCACACAAGGAATGGTCTCAGTGTGAGTCGGGTGTTGCCATCAGCTGAGCAGGGAAAGAAGGGGGCTATGATGCAGAACTTGCAGACTTTCTTATGAGCCTGACACCTGCTTCCTTGACCAGCTGCCTGGAAAAACACATTTCAGTGGGTTTTTTTTTCTCAGATGAGGAAGGAAGTCCATACTACTTCACTTTCCCAGGGGAAATCACTACTGGCAGAGTCTCTATCAACAGAATACTTTAGCAACATATTAAACAAAAAAATGTCCTGATGCCAGAAATCTTCTGGATTGAAAGGGGAGGTAATAAGAGTAAGGAATTTTTTCTCTCATAAAATGCGCTGGCAGTAGAGATTTTGGTAGAGGAAAAAGAATATTTTTTAAGAACCTCCTTAGTCATTAACTTAGATCAGATCATATTTCTTCTTTAACACATGCCAGCAGATTATTCAGAAATACACTTTATCAGCCACTGACTTCTGTCAATCAGTTACCAGGTTTTCAACAGTGAAAATCTATTGAGGAACATTTGGGACTTTGAACACTGGAGGAAAATTAAAAAGTAAGTTAGGACAAATCTGGTGGTCTGTAGCGACGGAGCCGCTGCTGCACAGAGGCTGTAGGATTTGTTCTCTTGTTTGTGGAGTCCACAGCAGCAGCAGCTGCCAGTGCCGCTCACTTGAGAGTGGTGCTCTGTGCCAGGCCTTCCTCTATCAATGCCTGGCTTCAGATACATAGAAATAGACTGTGAAAAATCAGTCTGGTGTGAAGGCAAACAGCCTTTCTTTAAACATTATTTTCTTCTTTTAAGGCTGATTTCCTCTGACTTCAGTAGAAAGCACTGCAATATTCCCATGAATAGAAGTTAGCAACAGCCATCATTATAGGCATAGGAAAGCTATGTTTCCCTCCTCTCTCTTGCTTCTTTTTTCCTGCATCTCACCCCTTCCCCCAGATCAGCTATTTTTGCCCTGGTGTAGAAGAGGATGTAGGGCCTTTCTGCAGAAAGCTGTTGTACTGTGGGCAGGAGGGCCAGGAGAACGGTTGAGCCATCAGTTTGTGCAGGCAGGCACAGTTTGCCCTTGATGTTTTTTGTGGTGGTGTCTGTCCTATTGCTTTTTTATTGCATTGGTGTTATTGTATGGGGTTTTATTTTATTGGTGTTATCAGCCTCATTATATTTTAGGTTGGTACTCCAGGAGCAGACAGAGCTTGCATTTTGCCTGTACTGGAGTACATAAATAGACAATCTCGAAAAAAGGCTTATTTCCATGTAATGTGGACAGAGCTCATGTGGGATACACTTACTTAGACCACAGCTGTGAATGGCTTGCTTTGTGAAGAAACCAAGACATTTAGAGTTTCTACTGACAGCTATTAGATTATGTTTTCTCTGCTTAAGCACAGAAAAACTTATCTGCTCCATTACCATAATAACTGTACATGTTACAGTAATTAACAGTCTTAAGAGTATCCTTGAGATATAAGGCATATTTATTTTTCTTGTATAGCTGACAAACTGAGGCAATAGGAACAAAGTGGCTCAAGGTCACTAAAGAGGCAATGAGGCCCTGAATGCTTTCCCACAGCTTCATGACTTAGTCTGGCAGCTCTGTGAAGTCCTGCCTTGAATCACACTAAGTCTGGATAGAAACCTCCAGGTTTAGGGGGTCCCGCTGAGCATCCCCTCTAGGAACACTCATGTCAGAGTTTCTGTGATTTACCAAAGCATCCAAGAAAATAGGCCAGCACGGCCTTTATCTCCACACCAGAGCATCTCTGTGCCCTCGTTGATGTGAGGAAAATGAAACAGAGAAAGCAGAACATGAAACAGAAACATGAAACAGAGAAGCAGAATTCATGTATGTTATTGCTATCAGGATACTCAGCTCTGCTCAG
This sequence comes from Neopsephotus bourkii, assembly GCF_033783945.1. Taxonomy (NCBI): domain Eukaryota; kingdom Metazoa; phylum Chordata; class Aves; order Psittaciformes; family Psittacidae; genus Neopsephotus; species Neopsephotus bourkii. The sequence goes on along the minus strand of NW_026901449.1, from coordinate 372,752 downwards.
TTGCCAGCTATTGAGCGTAGGCCATTCACAGGAGTCATAAGAAGACACTGCTGGCTACATGCACGCTTATGGCACCTCATTTTCTCCCTCCAGCTGCTGTGACCACTCAGGCTTCTGCCACCACAAAGCTATCCAGCATCTTGCCCATCAACCGTTGTTCTGCCAAGCAGTGGTACAGGGCAGACCCTGCTGCTGGGAACAAGCAAGTTTGCTGATGACACCAAGCTGTGTGGTTCGGTTGATACACTGGAGGGAAGGAATGCCATCCAGAGGGACCTTGACACGCTTGTGAGGTGGGCTGATGCCCACCTTATGAAGTTTAACCATGCCAAGTGCAAGGTCCTACACCTGGGTCGGAGCAATCCCAGGCACAGCTACAGGTTGGACAGAGAAGAGATTCAGAGCAGCCCTGTGGAGAAGGACTTGGGGGTGCTGGTCGATGAGAAAATGAACATGAGCCAGCTGCACTGTGTGCTTGCAGCCCAGAAAGCCAACCGTATCGTGGGCTGCATCAAAAGGAGTGTGACCAGCAGGTCAGAGGAGGTGATCCTGCCCCTTTATTCTGCTCTTGTGAGACCTCACTTGGAGTATTGTGTGCAGTTCTGGTGTCCTCAACATAAAAAGGACATGGATCTGTCGGAACAAGTCCAGAGGAGGCCACAAGGATGATCAGGGGACTGGAGCACCTCCCATATGAAGGTAGGCTGAGAAAGTTGAGGTTGTTCAGCCTGGAGAAAAGAAGGCTGCATGGAGACCTCATAGCAGCCTTCCAGTGTCTGAAGGGGGCCTATAGGGATGCTGGGGAGGGACTCCTCATTAGGGACTGTAGTGATAGGACAAGGGGTAATGGGTTAAAACTTAAACAGGGGAAGTTTAGATTGGATATAAAGAGGAAGTTCTTTATTGTAAGGGTGGTGAGGCACTGGAATAGGTTGCCCAAGGAAGTTATGACTGCTCCATCCCTGGCGGTGTTCAAGGCCAGATTGAACAGAGCCTTGTGTGACGTGGTTTAGTGTGAGGTGTCTCTGTGCGTGGCAGGGGGGTTGGAACTTGATGATCTTAAGGTCTTTTCCAACCCAAACTATTCTATGATTCTATGGCTGCCAGCAGCTACTGGCACCAGTGCATCTGCAGGTGCAGCAAATCCAGGCACCAGTGGTTTTGTGAAGGACATCAGGAGATGCAGACCTTGTTATCTTCAGAAGGCCTTCCCTTGGACATACTTTTTGTTCCCCTTTGCTTGCAGAACTGCTTTGCTGGAGGGGTGGGATAGCTCAGGAGCATGCAGTCACTCAGACTTATATAATCACAGAATAGTTTGGTTTGGAAGAGACCTTCAAAGGTCATCTAGTCCGACCTCCCTGCAATGAGCGGGGACATCTTCAACCAGATCAGCTTGCTCAGAGCCACATCCAGCCTGGCTTTGAATGTCTCCAGGGATGGTGCATCCACTACTTCTCTAGGAAACCTGTGTCAGTATTTTATCACCTTCATTGTAAACAAAAGGCTTGTCAAGGGGGTCTGCCTACCAGGTTTCCAGTAAAGGCAAAGAGGTGATGGCATGGCACTGGGCTTCCTTGACAAAAGACATCTGCACTTGAAGATCAAAACCAGACGTGTATCCTCTCTCACAGACACAACTCCCCTTGCCCTTGTTTCTGTGCTGTGTACCAGTTCCTTTTCTTGTCAGCACCCCCTGAAGTGATGTGCTGCAGTGTGCATTTGTAGCATGATTTGGAGGACTTGTCTGTATGGATAAATGCCAGCTCTGTAAGTAGCACTGTATTCACCCTCCCCAAACCACTCTGTCACAAGGCACTTGATGTTTGCTCTCATTTAATTCTTCACCCTTCTGGAGAAGCTAGGGGATGCATCCCTTTTTTTCAGCCAGCTGGATTCAGAGGACATGAGTATTCATCAGTGTTAGACCCAGAGCTGTGTCTGGGAAAAGCCCTTAGCAGCTTTTCCTGAATAATCTCTTATGGGAGGTCTCTCATCAGCTTGACTGTATGGTGGTCTAGGAGCCCCAGCAGGGCTGGCAGCACTGGGCGATGACAGCAGCTGCAGGAAGGCACGACCATGGGGAACTTACAGTGCTCTTACAGTTCCTTTTTTCCCCATGGTTTTCCCTGTAGCAACTACACTGTGTTTTTCTTTCTAGGTCATGTGCCTGGATCTCCCAAGCAGAGAGCTGCCATTTTGATCTGGAGGCTGATATGAAGGATACAAAGACACACAGCTATCTGAGAGACTCGTGTTTCCCTGTGCAAAACACCAACAGTTCCAACACATGTTCATTTGGAGGTGTCTGGCTCTGGATAAGCAGCTTTTTTAACATGGCCTCTCTTCCCCTACCATCTCTGTCCCAAGACATTTAGACTTAGCTTCCCACTAGACATTAGCTCCAAAGCTTGATGGAGTGGGGAGCTAGAGGCACTGTGTATGGCTCTGGAAGTGCTGGGCCTGGCTCTGGCACCTTTTCTCTGCCAATGGCCTCTGCAAGCAAACAAACATGGGCTGTCCTGGAGACCAATGACTTATTTTGCCTCCTGCTGGGGACAATGCATGCTTTACGTTGCAATGAGTGATGTGTTCCCTGACGCAGCATCGAGGCAGTAACCTTCTGTCTAAAACTAGCCTTCCTTATATGCATATAGATATCTGTGCATGTGCACATAGGCATGCACATGCACATATCCTTGGGACTGGGTGCCAGTCAGCCAGACCTTTGTGAGATGCCAGGTGCGGGCACAAACAGGTACTGCCACTGCCCAAGAGGGGCTGTGGAATGAGCAGTTGACAGCTTGGAGAACAGGTCTCTGAGTTACAGTCCCTCTCCCCCTTTGCACTCCCCCTTTTTAGTTTGTTTCCTTTCCTTCTGAGAGGCTGGAAACAAACCACAGTGGCTGTGGGGCAGGAGAGAGAAAGCCACTTGCAGTGCACACATGCCTCACATGCTATGGATGTGCCCTAAAGGCCTGCAGCAGGGAGGGAGCAAGGGCGTTAGAGCCCATGGTGGACCTGGGGAGCAAGCTCAGAAATGAGCATAGATGGGACCAGCAGGTCTATAGCAGACTCTCTACTTTAAGCCTTTCCATGAGATCTTATTTCGCTCAAAACTAGTGTATTAGTGTGGTTTGCCTCTGCTTGTGACTGATGATGAATGTTTTATTAAAAATCTGGTGAAAGAGCTATATTGTTTGCCCCAGCTTTGAAGGAGTCTAAGCTTGAAGTTTGGCCTGGATGACAGCCTGATAAGTGTATAAAGATCTTCCTTAGTCTACTCAGGATCATACTCTGGCAAGGAAAATTTAGGCCAGCTGGAGAAGCATATTTCAGACAGAAATCTGTACTGGATATGGAAGATGCAGTTTATCCTGGAGGCTCAATTCACAGGCTTGATTTAGCTCTGCGTTTCTTACGTTAGCTGCATGCATTAAGGAGTTGCTGTAGGAACCTTTATTAATTGTTTCAGTTTCTATGGCTGAAACATACCAGACAAAAATATTCATAATATTTCTTCTCTTCCCTGTTATTTTCCTCCTGTACTGGAACCAGCACTCCAGCTTCAGTACACAAAACTGATGTATGAGGGTTTGCCTCACCTTGATTACTAAGGCCAAACAGGTGACAGGATGCATCCAGATTTCCCTGCTTGCTTCTTTACTGAACCTGACTATTCTTGAAAGTAGTTCCCTGTTTCCACATTTTCTAGAATAACTGCATATTAAGAACTCTCCTTTGAGGTGTTATCCTCTGAGTCTCTGTAGCTTTGTATCACTTCTTTGGGAGTTTCTGTATGATCCTGAACGTACACCCTCCAGAATGACCTGAACTGCCTGTGTTGAAGACAGAACCTCTTTTCCTAAAATAAGGCATAGTCATGCCTCCTGGCAATCTCAGACAAACTCGTTATATTCCAAACAGTTAGTGTCAAATTAGCTTGAAATAAATCTGGGAAGGAGGGGAAAGGCATGAAAAAACAAGCTGATTGATGTGAAGAACAAATTCCATTTTTACTTCATCACCCTGCTTGCCACTGTGAGCTTTTTTCCTTTTTTTTTTTTTTTTTTCCAGCCAATGGTTTTTCTAAATAATATTGCTATCTTCACCCATCAGGCAGCTCTTTGCTGGTTTCCCATGTATGTGCTCACATGTACTGTTTCATTCCTGTTAGAATCTCACTGTCTATGGGTTTAACAATTTCCTTTTCCACTTCTACTGATCATCTAACCTTTCTACTTGTGATTGGGCAATGATGAGTTGACAATCCAAGTTAATAACTTGCTTTCTTAAACTTATCTTTCTTATCTTGTACCTAAGAACTACCAAATGCCAGAGCGAACATCTGTCAATAGGTTAGAAAGGGTGGGATAATAGAAGCCATAATTACAGATCTAATTTTGCATATATCTAATAAAAGAAAGTCAGATATGGTAAAAACAGATCACCAAGGAAGTGAAACTGGCCTTGTAGCCTGTCTTCCTTTTGGGAAGTCATATACTGTCAGAACATGCTTTATAGCATATGTCCTGCACTGGTATTTTCCCTTACAGAAAGAATGAAGAAGTGTCACGATTAAGGATGTACAGAACTTGTGCTGGCAAATAATTAGCTGACATGAGTTGTGAATAGTTGTAAAACAGGTCATACAATTGGGACTCTAGACACAGAATATAGATAAAACTAGAACTGGGTTCTGTGAACAGGGCTAGATCCAGTCTTAGTTAATAGACATTCAGAGATTGAAGACATCTTGCACAGAGTTTCTAGAGAGACAAGAGAATTGTGAGCAGAATTGCACTGAGAAATCAGACATGCATAGAGAGACATAGAAACACTATCTGTTTGTGGTCTTAGTCACAAAGTAGTAAGTTGAGAAATTTCAGTAAAATGATAACTGAAAAGTGGGTGAAAAATCAAGATACAGATATTAATTCTGCACATAGTATGGCAGATGTAGATGTAGACATGAAATTATGAATTGAAACAAGTGTTACTACTTGAAAATTAGCTGGTGCTGTACTGAGCACACAGTGTTGTCTTGTAAATTGGGAGAAAATATCATTTTTACAGAGCTCTGAGATAAATGGCAAAATCTTATTTAATCAAAATCAATTTTTGAAAGTACCATTGACTACAAAAAAGGCCAAGATTTTACCCTTAACGTTCACTTTTGGACAGCAGCATAAATAATAGAAGAAAACGTAAAATTATTTAGGTGCTTAGATGTGATTTAAGAGGGAAGATGAAGCTATAGATATTACTAGTTACTTTAGAGATAACAAAACTGAATTCTTTGTATATTTAAAAGTTGTAAAACTCAAGTTTGAGTTAAATGCTAACCTTCACAAGCTTGCTATGAAATAACAGGGTAAAATTATGGTAGAAAGGGTTTTGCCTGAGTATTGGTAAAATTTTCAAACCAGGAATCGAGCAGTGCCATGAAGTAAGCTCATTCTTAGAATTTGCTGTGGAATGTAGCCTAGCCTGATAGCTGTGACGAGGGGTAATGATGTGGGGAAGACGTGAGGCTGAATGGTAGCTGAGGGTGGAAGCGGCTGTGCAGGTCATCTTGTTTAGCCTCTTGCTTCAAGGAGGTCTGATTTCAAAGCCAGCTCACTTTGCTTAGGAATTTGTTCAATCACATCTTGGCAGTACCCAAGGGTGGAGATTGCACAATGTTTCTGGGCAACCTGTCCTGTCCTTAATCCACTAGCATGACAAGATTTTTGTCCTTTATATCCAAATGGAATTTCCCTTGTTGCAGCTTGTGACTGTGCCCTGTTGTCCCTTTTCTGTGTGCTTGTTTAGTTACATATCCTTTGTCTCTAACTATCCACAAGATGCACTTTTTAATATTCCTGTGCCCTCAGACAGAAAGGAAATTTCCTATATAGGATACTAGAAGTTTCACACAGAAATAAGTGGAAAACAGTTCGCTAGAAAGCTGTTGCCAAGGAGGGCGAGCAGCTGAAAACAGCGTAATCATGAGACGCTTCCTGCCTGTTCTCAAAATACACTTAGAGCATGTCCTTCTTTGGAACATAGGTTTGCAGGTCACAAGCAGAAACTCTTTAAAAAATAACTGCAAGAATACTTCACGGTTCTGAAATAGGCATTAGGGAGCCTGTGGGAATCACCATGGCCACAAGAGCTCCTCATGTTTGCACTGGTGAAATAGGAGACTGCCACTGCACATCGGGCAAGGAGCATCTGCAGTGTGGGATTGCAGAGCCATGCAGTTGGAATGGTCAAACTGCCCAGAAAACTGGGGTTGTGAATGTTTTCATTATTTAATGAAAATAAGGCCTTCAAATACCTAACATCTTGAGAAGTCTTGCTGAGCCAACGTCAGGTTATGCATGTTAGTATGCTGTCAGTGGTATTTTTGCTCTTGCTGTTGTCTCTCCCAACATTCCTTTAAACTGGAATTACACTTATTTGTGTGCAAAGGAGGTCTGGTTTCAGAATCCACAGTCACTCTCCTTTATACACACTAGCCAACACGCGTTAGCTCTGTAGGAGGGAGGCAGAAGCTGTGTGCTAAATAGGAGACAATTTCTATAAATGTCCCTAAGATACTCACCTACTTCAGTGCTGCTACAGATTTAGGTACTTAATGAGGATACAAGTTGGCTGAAACTCCCTTATTCTGATATCCTGCCCTAAATGAACAGATTTTTGCCATTATGCTTGTTAGATTTGTCATGGCATGCATTAATTCTTTTATATATAGCTACATAAGATGTGCCATGCATATTTTTTTAAGTACATGGATAATACTTTGCATAGACAATCTGAATGCTAAATCCTCCAGTCAGATACAAGTCCAGAAGATTTCTGCTGCTTTACATTAAGAACAAAACCACAAAATTTGCTATCTTTATGACCTTCTTCTCCACTCTAATCTGAAAGACGCAGGCACATTTGCCAAAGGTATTGCAGGTCATGAAACTGTAAATGTTGAATGTTGCCTTCTCTATGCATATTCAAGACTGAAAACAGTTTGACAGAGAGATGTGAGTAATTTCTCTAGTGCATCTATTTCTCTTTTCAGTATTCACATTAGGAATTAAACTTTAGTGTTAAAAAATATTGCTGGATGACAAAAAAGAAAACAAACAAAAACCAAAATCCAAACAAACAACAACTGAGACGGAGCTTTTGCAACTGGAAGTTATTAATCAGCTGGGTAGAAATTTTTCTTTTTATTTTTCATATGAATCCATAAAACTAATGTTTGTTAACAGAGGTAAACTGATACCTGACTATAAAAACAGTCATATTTTTGTAGGTTTAGTGAAGAGCACGAGGTCACTTCTGAGGCTTTAATAGTTCCAGTCTAGTTAAAATAAATGAATAAATAAGTCTCCTCAAATACAGGCAAATGAAAATCTAACAGCATTATGAAGTTTCAGAATATGAAAGCTATTCATAACTTACTGCTAGGCATAACTAACTGCTCTTTAGACATCAGTGGAGTGGAAATACTTCTGTCTTAACTTGCTGTTGTTTACTTAGCAAAACATGTTGCTGCTAAAACTTTTCCATCGCACACACATGCATGGATGGAATGGAATTCTGGGGTCTTAAGGCTGAACTTTCGAATCAAATCCCATCTTTGCTTTGCCTTGTTCTTCACATTGTAATTTTTGTGCAACATTGAGTAGTAATGGCTTTCCAAGTTTACAGAGGAGTATTATCTTTTGATTTTCATTGAGGCATAGACGAGGCTTAGCTATCTCTCTTCTGATGTCAAAAGACTGCCAAAACATTATGCCAGGCAGGAAAAAAGTCACAGTTTTGTCAGATACCAGATAAACATCCATAAACCATAGATAAAGCCACATTATTGGCATTGTGTATGTTGTAGTGCCTACACCTCTCTAATTAGGAAATAAAGTCTGATAACCATTTGAGAGTAGTCATTGCTGTAAAGTAGAAAAAGAGTCTGACTGTGGAATTTGAATAAAAGCCTTAAGGCTGGAGTAAAAACTCTAGGAAAAAGGGCAGCACAGCAGCCTCTGCAGCAGGATACCTCAGGACAGCCTGGAGAATGGAGCTCAGCCTGTTTGGAGCAGTTTTACAGTTACAGGACAGCTGCTGTGAATGAGCTGCTGTGAATGATACTGACTGCAGCAATGCTGTGCTGTTTGTAGCAGCCAGAGAGCTGATCCATGCTGTGACTGCATTTCTATTTAACTCTATATTATCTCTTCTTAAGAAGAGGAGAAATCTATTGCTTTGGGTAATCCTTCAGTGATGTATCCCCATCCGTTCCCATTCTGTTATTCCATTGATGAATGAACAAAGCACTCTCCTTTCCTTGCAGCTGTAAGAAGGAAGGGCACTCTCTATACCTTAGCAAGCTGTGGAAATCATGCAGCTTCCTAGCATTCGCTTCATGCACTACAGTGCTCTAAGAAACTAGTGCTTTCATGAGATCCCACAGCGAAGAAATGATACCAAAATGTACCATGTACCATGCGAGTGTTTCTTGTTTTATTTTAAGCAAGATAATACAACTGATAGCAACTGGGTCACAGTCTGCGGTTTGCTGCTACTCAATGTCTTGAGTTGAACATAGTCCTAGGCACTCTGTACATTTCTAAATTACCTTCTAAGAAAAGACATGACTTAGAGCTTTGGAACAGACTGTTTCTTGTCTTCTTCTAGGATAAAGTATTAGCCAAAGAATTATTCAAGTTCTAGATTAAACACTTCTTAACACCCAACGCAGTCAGCATTTTAAAGTAAAAATCAGATATGAGGGGAAGAAGTCCACTCTGCCATCCTGACTGGAGTAAGTCAAGGGACATCTCAAAGTATATCAGTAAAGCTGCAACAAGGAATAATCCTTTGGTCTTGGCTTTTGCTTATGGTTTCAACATCAGCAATCACAGTGAGTCTTTGCAACCTCTTCTCTTTTCCCCGCTTGCCTTCTCCAGGCTCCTTGCTTCCCCAGCTCCTCCTCACCAGCGATGAGGACCAGAAAAGACACCAAACCTTAACCTTTAATCTAAAAAAGGTAATAAACAAGCATACTGAGCAACAAGAGTGAAGAAACTGCTTTTGTCTTTCTCTGTGGGAGGACAGCCTTGAATTTGTGAGCCATGGCAAATGAATGTAAGCAGTTGTAGGAATCAAAAGCTTATTGCTGATTAATTGCTAAAGGTCAAAGGCTGTTTGTGTACCCCCCTAAAAGCCAGATTGTTAAGCACGGCTAAATATATATATGAATAAATAAGCAAAATAACTCTGCATCCTTGATCTCTGGGGAGAGCCCAGATTAAGCGAATGGCACAGTGACATAATCTGCTCTATGTCATGGCAGGAGCCCTTGCTGAAGAAGTTGCATGGAATGAAATTACACAAAATGAGGTGGAGGATTAAGCAGTAATCGCAGATTTGAATCTGAGTGCAAGCTGAATCCATTCAAATCCAGTCAACCTGCAAAAGCAGCTGCCCAAGGTTAGCTGTCTGACACACAGCTTTTAGTGTAATTAAAATGATCACTCTATTTGCTGTCTCTCTGAAGAGAATATATGGATGATTCTCAATTGCATTGTACTCTTCTGGTTTGAGGCAAAATAACCAGAACGCAGCCTACAAAAAGCTAAGCCCTTGCTTACACAGGGTGCTTTGGCCTTTCAGACTTGCTGCTCACAGCACCCCCTGTCTCACATCTCACAGTCCCTGGTATTGCATAAGGCGAAAGGCTGGCTTGAATATTCCATTTCTGGGAGGTTTCATGAGGCTAGCAATAGCTTAGCTAAATAACACCAGTCTGCAAAGTGGTGTCCCCGTCACTCTATCACTGCCTTGGTGACATGTCGGGAACCTATCTCTAGGCATCCACTGAAGCAGGAACGGTAAATCCCTGTCTTCTCTACATCTGATGAGGATGAGTCCTGAAGACATGGACAGTATTCAGTGCATGTGATCCGTTTCATCTGTCAGAGCAGCAGGCCCAAGATCAGGCAGGAGTTTTCTCCTGGGCTGGGAGCACATTGTGTAATGCAGAGGAAAGAAGCTGCAGGGGTCAGTCGGGGCTTGTTTTGGAGCAGGCTCATAAATAGCTCAGATGGCAAAAAAGAAGAAGGAGCTTAATAAAAATCTCTGAAGTGAAGATTAGAGTAAGCCAGTTCTTGCCGCCTTTCCAGAAACGCCCTTCTCTGTTCCTTGCATTTACAGATCTATCAGTGGAGCTGCACTTGCACCTCCTTAGCACCATGCCCTGAAAAGCACCATCTCCACAGCAGGTGCAAAACCCATTAACATCTCCGCATTTTGATGACATAAAAAAGTCTTCTTGCCCAGCAGTGTCTGTAGTGGGGCTGAGGTACCCTGCTTTGGAGAGAAGTCATAGAGGCTGGTATGATTCAAAGGCATTTTGCCACCAGCGTTCTTCCTGCATCAGTGGGGTGTTTGTGGAAATTTTCCAAAGAACTCTCTTGTTCTCTTTTCTTGTGTCCTTGAAAGCCCCTGAAGAGAAGGTGGGATGTACTGGCAATGTGTTTCTCTTTGTCTGTGCTTGCCACGGCTTCTTTGCTTGCTCTATTCATCTCTGCATGTTTTAACACCTTTTTTTACTCTTGCTTTTGGAAAGATATCAGGACTTTCTGTGCCATCTTGAGTTCTCTTTTTAGCCAAGCAGCATGTGTAGTCTTGACTTTGCTTTCTTGCAAAGCTTTTCTGCTTACTCTCTTCGGGGTTTTCTTTCTCTCTTTTTCTATGCCCCCTTGGCTTTTTTCCTTTTCTGCCTTCATTTTCAAATGTCTTACAGAAGGGAAGTTGCTAGCATTGCGAAAATACAAGCAAACTCTTGTAGTTTTCTGGAACAGTGCTCAGGTGTTGCCATTTCTTTTAGAGACACTGACTGACTGGGCTGTGTTCATAACATCAGGTTGGCTTATACTCTCTTTTGCTTCCAAGTTCTGATTTCCACACTTCTTCTACAATGTGTGCTTTTTGCATTGCTCACCCTGCATGAGAATTTTCCTTTGTAAAAGCAAAATTATGTCATGCGTAAGTTGATTTTTAAGTATGGTCAGTATGTATGACGGTTCACCATCTGTGTGTTTGCTGTTGCTTTCTGTGTGTCTTCTGAACTTTGTGATCCCTTTTGCAGGCAAAATTGCAGGCTCACAGGGAGATGCCCTCCACCATTTCTTCAAGGAACCTCATTTGGATTATTCACTGTCAAAGAACTGCAGAGTAGCTAGCCAGTGTCTCCTCTAATGCTTGTGTACCCGCCCAAACTCAGATGCTCTACCTGTTGCCTTCTGCTTTTGCACAGATGCAATTCCCTTGATGGTATGTCTATGTCACCTCTCACTGTTGTGTAGCATGACTGCTGCTACTTCTTTCAACAGCTTCTTTCAATTGAATGTCCTTTGTAAATGATACTTTTGATTTCTAATGAATTTTTTACCTCCATACTCAGCCTGTTTTAACTTTTCAAATGTGTAGAGAAGCCACATCTCCCAATGAAAATCATATAACCTTGAAGATGGCCAACTTAAAAACAAATCAGCACAATCGTTTTTCAGAAGATTTTCAACTAGCACTTAAATGCATACTTTCACCGAAAGATGAGGTCTAATTTTAGTCAAAGATTTTGGCATATGTATAGATTCAACAGATTTCTGAAACTAGTTATGTATATTTTTCATAGTGCATTGTCTGCTGAATCCTGAAGAATATAAAAATCTGGAGATGAAAGCTGTTACATTGCATTGCCATTTCCTCTTTCTGCAACTCTACTGTTATTTTGCATTTTTACTCCCTTTTTTCAAATTTAAATCTTCTTACTTGTAATGCAGTATATGCTTTTACTATAGATGAGGTGAGATGAGTTAAGATGAAATGATAGAATCATAAGATATCACAAATTGAAAGTAACCGATAGGGATCAGCGTGTCCAGATCTCTGCTTTTGTGGGACTACCTAAAACTAATCCACACAACTAAGAGCATTGTCCAGATGCTCCCTGAACTCTATCAATTTGGCTTAGTGCTGTAACCACTTCCCTGAGAGTCTGTTCCAGTGACCAACCACCCACTCAGTGAAGAACCTTTTTCTACTATCTAACCTGAACTTCCCCTGAAACAGTTTTAATTCTATTGCCTTGTGCCCTATCACTGATCACCAAGGAAAGGATATCAGCAGCCCCACTCCCTAAAACTCTCTGAGCCCAACCCGTCAGCCCATTGCTCTCCCAGTGTTATTCTGGACTGTCAAGCCACGCTGGACATTCCATCCAGAAAGACACTGTGAGAGACAGTATCAAAAGCTTTGCTAAAATCCAAAACACTTCATCTGTGACTTCCCTTGGTCAATTAGAGTGGTGACTTTGTCATAAAAGGAAATTAATCTGGTGAAACAGGACTTTCCCCTTGTGAACCTGTGATGGCTGTGACCAATGGCTGCATTGCCTCTCAAGAGTTTTTTTTAAAACTCATAGAATAACACTCTCCATCATTTTACCAGGCACTAAATTGAGGCTGACAGGCCTGTAATTACCAAAGATGATCAGTGGTAGCCCTGGAACTCCAGTCTTGTTTTATCTGACTACTTCACAATCCAGCATGTGTTTATGCTCATAAAAGAGCTATCCCTGTGGGATAAAGAAGTTCTTTTGTTTCCAGTAAATGGGGAACTAAAACACAGAAAGCAGAATGATGACAGTAATCAAAAGATGGAATTCCATGCAAAAAAAATAAAAAACCCTAACAGCCAAGAAAATTTCTTTTTAAAAGAAATCCAGATTTATATATATTTTTTGTAAGAGATATTTGGAAAATAGTAATTTTGACAATTGCATCTGTTTTTTTGCCAGGAATCCAAACTTCCTTACTTCCAGGGTTCTCATACCTCCTGCCAAGGAGCCCATAGCCCAGGCTCAGAGTTGTGCTTACAGAGCCAGGGTTTCATTGCCTTCTAGATCTCCAGATTTTTGACTTGGACCTGAGCTCCAAGGACCTGCTGATGTTTTTCAAATATTCATTATTCTTACAGATCAATGCAAACAAAAATAATAAAATGTCCAACATAGATTTACAGATTATACTCAAAGAGTAAACTACCCATTACAAAATTAAATGTACTTTTAGGCTAAATTCAATAGCTGGAAAAATATTTGTCAGAAATATTACTCGAACTAACAGTTGAATAATTATAATGCAGCACAAAGTATTTCTTTCCTATATTCAACATCACAGTTCTGTTACCAAAACAAACTTCATTACTTTGGTGGTATCTCTTCCTGAAAAGAGAACATAGATGGAAAGCTTTTCTTTCTTAACTGTAAAAGTCATCTAAACAATCAGTGAGATGAACTAGTGAAAAAGCCACCAAAAAGGAATACAATTAATCAGTGTCATGTATCTTGTTGCGTAATATGACAAGCACAATATACAAACCCACCCTACCTCTTTTCCTTAAGCAAATTCTTTAAACACAGTAGGAAGAACAGGACATCTTTAAGTAGGGTTTCCATTACATTTCATTATCTGTGTAAGAATGACAGTCTGTCCTCATGTCCTCATAATCATCTGCAAGGGTGTGAAGTTCCTTCTCCCTAGCTCCCTCAGTAAAATGTGTCAGGGAAACACAGAGGACTAGATTTTCTCTATCTCATCATAAACTCATCTAAAAGTAGAGATAGGTTTAAAAAGAACAATAGACAAAACAGTATTCAAGGTTTTGAATAACTGATTTTCTGGTTTGTGGTGGTTATTCCAACAGCTGGGAAAAAATCAGCCTTGTTCAACAGCAAATATACTTTTAAAACTTCTTCAACAAGCTGAAAGATTGCAGAAAATATTTTGTTGTACTTTAAAATCACAAGAGCTAATGTGCTAATATTTCATACAACATTGCATTTCAGTTGCGAATATTTCTCAGAATTAAACAAAACACTAGGTGGAACTTGCCAGTACAATATCAGTGAACAGAAAAATAAATCTCTTCTGCAGGCAAAACAAATATAAACACGCTTTTTTGTTTCTCTTTCCATGCCCAATTCCTTCTTACTTGGATTCTGATATAAAGAAGTTATCTTCTTTAAAATTAATTTTGAATGTTGGAAATACTTTAAATTTCCTACCAGGAAAGTTTTGCCCACAGTATCTCACCCGATTCTCTTCAGGCTATTGATGGAATATTATTGCCAAGTGCTTTTATAAATCTGTCCAGGCATGTCAGACTGGAAGCTGTTATGGGCAGAGCACATCTGAATAGGCACTTATTCATGTGCCTTGTTAGAAGCAGAGGTTTGAAAATTTGGCCACAGAGATACTCATTACTTGGAAATCAGGAGACAACAAGTGAGTACACAAATCTATTGATATGAGCTGTCATGCCATTCGAGCCAGATGGCCTACATATGAAGATTTATAGTTTTTCACACATCTCCAATGTTCTTAGCACTGTGTCATAAACAGAAAAAAGAAGACATGGTCCTGCCCCTGTTTTTCCTGGAAGTCTGTATTTGAAACAGCATGTCATACTCAGGGATGTCCACCTGACTACATTGCCTGTCACCTGAGAATGCTAGTACATCTTTTATTCTACTCTTATTTCTAAATTAATTACAGGAACATAACTTCCAAGGGTAGACTTTATTTTTGAACTGAAGTTCTATTTAAAGCACTTCTTTTCTAAATTTGATCTTCCCCTGCATCCTGGTTGAGAGTGCAGTGTGCTCAAAAATGCTGTAGTATGGTAGCTTTATGTTGTGAACTTCAGGCTAACGGATGCTGCTGTGGCAATGCTATCTTTGAGGGTGAATATTTTCCTGCTACTTATCTTTTTACTGAGCCATCTGGCATATTTAGGATGCTAACCAGGGAGCTGTACTGTGCCATGTATTAATATGGATCTCATGAATCTCGCAACAGGTCAGATTTAAAAAAAAGCACATGACTTTTGCAGCAGTCTTCCACTAAAAATGCAATGTCTGGCTAATTAACAGTCCGCGGGGGGGGGGCCCCCCCCCTCCAAAATGTGCAAAAGGAGCACAGGGGTAATGTCTCATTAGAATAAAATAGAGGGACTGGAATGATAAGGCCTTGTGGCTATTTAAGGGAGATGGTGTTGCAATATGACTTGGTTAAAAGTGTTACTGCTTTCCAATTCAAAGGCCTTCAGTGCAAAAGCACCCATGATGAAACTCTGTGCAAGGAATTAAAGCTGCCAAAGGGCAATCAGACTTTCTAGATGGCAAAGATACCGTGTCCTTGCAATCACTCCTTTTGTATTATCTGTGCTTTCCAGTCTTTCTTTGATTTCTCTAGTCCAGGGCAGTGGCAGAAAATGGAGCTGAGCCTCTGTGTTTAACTGCTGGGCTGTAAGCTAGCAGCAACCTCAGAGTGCAGGGAAGGAAGTGGAAGTGTACTGTAAGTATCCACTCTTGAATAGACATGACTAAGTGAAGCTGCTCCTTCATGAGAGGCACAGTGAAGTCACAGTTGACATTTTTCTGAGAGGTGAAATTGCCTCTCTGCTCTTTCAAGAAACCAAGATTGCAGTAAATTCCCAAGCGACCACAGGGAAGTATTCTGAGAAGTCTTGATTCCTGTTTCTGTTTAGAAAATGGCCCAAAAGCCCCTGTATTTACCGATCACAGTCAAAAAAGATGAGAAGACAAACACTGGTTTCTGCCCACCCATCCCCTTCTCTTGCTCTGGAAAACATCAAAAATGAAAACTCAAAAGCATCCACATCTAAAAAGAGAAGGGCTAAAAGCCAAATTAGGATTGTTCTCCATCTCTTCGCAATCCCCCTCTCCCCAAAAGCCAGGATAGACAGTGGCACTAATATTTCGATGTACTGCTGGGGTTCTGCAATGAGGCTGGCATTTCCCCTTCCCTGGCATGGGGGGGGGGGGGGGGCAGCAAGGCAATGGCACTGCCATCACCCCTGGCCCCTCAGCTGGGTGAGGGAAGGAAATTCCATTCCAACTCCTGCACATGATGGGCTGAGACCTGACTGCTTGTAACTTGTGACACTCAGAGGACTATAGATCATGAAATTGTGCCAACAAAACTTTTAGTATCAGCTGCCTGAGCAAACTTTGGTAATAGACCATGAGAACGGGAATGACTCATTCTTTTAATCTGTTTCACATTTGCAACTCTTGTCAATTGAATAACATACCTGCGTTCTTATCCTCCTCCCCCCAGCACAGTGGCAAAATAAGACATTTTCATAGTGCTCGAAGAGTCTAAGTGAGGCCTTTTTGACCCTTTTCAAAGTTTCACTTTCCCTATTCTTCTTCCTCACAGTTTGTTCCTTTGCTTTTAAGTCTATCTGTAGCTCATGTTTTGCATTATATGTATATACATACACATGCATATGCACATGCACATGCATATACATATGCATACAGATTTAAAGGTATTTTGTGCATGGCCACTGTTGTTGTTGGGCCATACCTCTTCCTCCCAGGAGAGCGGTAGTGTTCTGTTGATCCCAGAAGTGGCTCAAACATCACAGTACTTTTTTGTCAACTTCTCCTTTTTAGTGGATGATGATGGTGAGCATGAGCTCTTCCTTGGCTCTCACACTGCCTCTAGGAAAGCAGCCAAGATATCATGGTGGGAGTGTGGAAATGAATATGAATGTCAGCATATTAAGGAACTCCATGCTAAAGGGAACTGGTGGGATATTTTTTTCTCCAAAATCATGTGAGTGCTCAGGATGACTTTTGCTTTCTTATGTGAAAACCCCAATTTTCTTGTGTAAGTGCATGAGTCAAAGTTTTTCTGAAGGTGCTCTGAATGCAAGACTCATTTAGAGAAACCTGAGAGAGTGGTAACACCCTAGGAGGATGAAGAAGCCATGCAGAAGTCAAATTTCCCAGCAGGGAGCACATGCTCTATAAAATCCTTCAGTACAATAAAACCAGGTAATGGAAATACCACATTGGGCTGTCTCTTTTTGATGTTGAGCGATTGCCTAGTGAACGGTGTCATAAACTAGCTTTCTAATGCAGCGTTTTATGTCTTCTGCATGGCTTATTTCTCATTAATTATCAGCCTAAACTCTTCAGTTGCAGAGGATCTAGTACCTGGCAGAAAGTATTGAGACAGTCTTGACAGCCATGAAGTCCTGAGGGCTGAGTTTGGCAGTCCTGTGACCTTGTCTCTATGAGTCTCTGTATACAGGCAGGCAGTGTGGACAGGAGCTGTTTCTGCCTCTTTGCAAAGGGACCACACAGACTCCCTGTTGTGCCTGGACTCTCCTGCTTCCTCTGGTCTGAGTGCCCCTCCACTTCTGCAGCTAACCTGACCATTTCTGTTGCCTGGGAACATGGAAATTTCCTTCCATGTCACCATGAGGCCACATCCTTCCCTGCACAGTGGCCTTGGCTGCTTTTAGTAAATGGAGGTTAGTAGCATCTAATAGAACAGTAGCTGCTAAAGGGTTACAAATGATGGTTCCTGCCCTACAGAACAATCTGCAGGTACATGCTACAACAAGGTAGGTAAGGATGGAAATGAGGTGAGAGCAAGGAGAAAGGGCTAACATACAAACCAAAGACAATGCAGCTGTCTTTGGGTAGCCAAGCACACAGCTCAACGTGTGGTTTTTTTGACTACATCTATGAATGGTGGAAGAAATATTAAACTGCAGTATTATTCACTGCTAATCCTGCTCTTTCATTAAATGCCACAGGATTTGGTTTTGCAATGGGCAAACAAGACAACCTAAAGGAAATAACTTTGCAGAGGCTGGTTTGCTTACCAGAGAAATTGGCTTGCTCTACCTTTAAATGAGCTTGTGATTTGTTGTGTTTATCTAGCAGATAGTAAGTTGAAGCAACTTAAACAAGTTGACCAAGAAAATCCGCTGGTTTGCTTACCAGAGAAATTGGCTTGCTCTACCTTTAAATGAGCTTGTGATTTGTTGTGTTTATCTAGCAGATAGTAAGTTGAAGCAACTTAAACAAGTTGACCAAGAAAATCCCCAGCATACTATACTTCCCTACAAGTGGGAAAGACAAGTGCAAACATGAATAAACACCACTTAAGGCCTTCTTCCTGATCTCGTGCATTCCTGCACAGAGTATCTCTGCTTCACATGTAGTTGAACTGAATAAATGGCCTGTCTTAAATTACATTTTGGATAAACTGGGTGTGTAATGTACTCAGCCAGCTTTGCTGGTCGTGACCGTCACTTGTACAACTGAGCAGCATGTTTCTTAGGCATTGCAAGGTTCAGAGACAACTTATAAGGACAATCTGTTCTTATAAACAAATAAGAAACGTTGTGGAGGGAGATTGCAGGGGGAAGGGAAATCAATGCTTCATAAGCATATTGTCTACGTTGTTTTAGCATTGCCGTTCTGAGGGCAAAATAAGGGAAATCCATTCAGGTTTTAATTGTCTCCACATCTCTTCAAAACATTCTGTGATAGTAATGAAGGGCAGAAATTATTCTACTATTCTGTCATCCTTGGATTACTTTCTGCCCTAAGAACCAGGGGAACAGAGTAGCTCACAGTCTCTACCGATCTTTTCCCAAAAATGTCTCTGCTTCATAGCGGCAATGAGTGATATCCTCTTTCTTTGCATGCGCTAGACCAGAGTGTCCGTCTTCCACCTCTGCAATAACATTGTCTGGCTTCAGGAGTGAAGGCAGCAGCTCTTCAAGCATCAGAACCCACGGTCCAAGCATATCAAAATATCTGAGCAGTGTGACTGTTGGTTGTCAAGATTTGCAACGATTTCTCCCATTAAAGCCCAAGATCAGCAGTCTGGCAGAAGAACACAGAAAGGCTGTACTTCAAGCAAGCCACAGATCTTTGCATCAAAACTTGTTTCATACAGTAAGAAATCTTTTGTTCTCCCAGACCTCTCCCTAGTTCTCTCTTCTTTCTCCAGGCCTCACAACTTTGCATCTAGTTTGATCAGATTTCTTCTTTTATTGCTCTCAATCCACCCCAGATCTTAGGAGGTAGCTGCTTCTTCCTCTGTTCCTTTTCCCACCACTCAAAAGGCTATCACTGGAGGTCACCTCTATTATCTTCTGGGCTCTTTATCACATTAAATTGCCTCTCTTCCTCATGGTACATTGGCAAGGTCAAAAGCAGTGGCCTGTCTGTCTCATCCCAGTAAAAGGCCAAGAGCATGAGCAGAGCTGAGCCTTGCATGAAGATGAACAAATCTTTGCATTCATTGTCCTCAAAAAAACACCCTAAAGGCCAAGATGTCAGAGTCAGAGCTGGCATAATAGAGTGTCTTCTCCCTTTCTTGAAATCAAGCTTATTTCTGTCAGCAGCAGCAAGGTTTAGTTTCCATGGAAAATGTGAGTTAAAAAAAGATGGATAGAATAGAAAATGAAAATGTCCCTTTGTTTATGTCCAAGACCTGTACATCAGTTAAAAACTGTTTATAACCTGTCGTTGGTCTTTGGTCCAGGTGTACTTGCTCATGTCCATAGGCACACAGACCAGATACATTTACATATTTTGGGACAAAAAGCTTTAAGGCAAAGCTTGTGACTCTGATTTGCCTGTTTTGACCTCCTCCATGGTGCCTGCCTGTCACTCTGTTCACTAATGTGATCCTTCTGGAGGGCCTGTGCCCCAGCCTGCAGATGACTTTGTACTTTTCATTACCCAACAGCTAAGTATTTTCACTATGTAGCTGGTTCTTAAAAATTAGGCGATCGCAAGTGCAGAAGTCATGAAAGAACCACAGGAAATCTGTACCACATTTTCCTGAAGCATTTGCAAAACCACTGTGAAGAAGGTTTAAATCAAGCACTCTTAAGTTTCTTTCGTGCCACAGCAGTTGGCAGAGCCCACAGTGAGGATTCAGTCCATTTCTTCGTACCACAGAGGATCTGGGAGCGTGACTTCGCAGGTAGTAACTATGAAGTGTGTTTTTCACCTAAGAAAAGAGTGATGGGCATGCCAAACACTTGGCAGGGCAAGGAGTGATAAGGTTTATGCTTTGTGTGACAGCAGGGTGAGTGAGGGCATTCCTGAATTGGTCTTATTTTGGTGAGTGCTCTGACAGATTTTATAGGAAAATGAATGTACTGCCAAACAAAGTTGTTTTATTGCAAAAGCTTTCTGCAGCACATGGGCCTCAGAAGCTACACTGAAGTTTCCAAAACTTTGTAATGCTACAAAAATGGAAAAATAGAAGTCAGAAAGTTAAAATGGCATAAATGCATATTCCGCTGGAATAAAGAGGTGGTATTGTTTAGCTTATTACTCACTGCTGGCACTGTGTTTTTGCTAAACAATAGTGTAATTGCTTCTTAAAGGCCTCTACAAATTGCTTGTACAATTGAAGAGCAGGGGATGGAAAGCATTAATAAAAAAGCCCAGGGAGTAACTTCAAGGTGTTTCTCCAATTTCTCTGACCTTCTCAGTGTAATACATCACAAACAAAGCCCTGCAACAACATGATGAGTCTTCAAACTCTCTTGAGAAAAGGGCTTAAGTAAATGAACACAGTGGGCTAAACTCAAAGACATGTTTGAAATAACTGAGTTTACTCTGGCTCTCTCACATGTGACTGTCTAAATGAAGGCTCAGACTCCTCTGGTTTGTGTCTTCTTGCCAGCAAGCAGCTGGCAACCCCTACACACCACCTGAATTCAGCCAAATTCATCTAAACCTCCTTCACAGTGCTCCAGCTACTTGCTTTAACATGTCAAGTATTATTCTTTGAATAGCAGGCACCAGCCACAGAGATCTTTATTACTTTTTGGTTTTTTTTTTTTTTTTTTTTTGCCAGGGTTTCTGGAAGCAGGTGAAAACATTCTTCTCTGTATTTGTGCTCATAAAGACACACTTCCACCTATAGGGAGGAAATCTTCATTTGACTTGGGGGAAAACTTTTTTCTCCTACCATGGTGAGAAAATGCCAACACTACTAGCATGCTGAGATGCACTCAGATGGGATATGAAAACACTTATATTTTGCTTTGCTGTTATATGTGCATTATTGTTTTGCCAGCAGTAGTAGAAATAACAAGGTATTTGGGGCAACCCCAGTTTCCTCTTTTTCAGGGTAAAGCCTCATGCTCCTGGAAGACAGTCTATTTAATTAGGCAGATAAAGCCTACTCTAGAGAATGTGGGATGGGTGTGGGGGATGAGATTTTTGTGCCCTTCAGCTCCCTTTGAGGAGCAGATCTCAGAGGTCACTGGTGCATGAGGCTGCTTGACACAGCAGCCAGGGTCAGCTCTGCCCTGAGCCATGACCGTACTTGGGCTGTGCTGCCAGTACGTATTGCTCTTGTTGAGATACTCACTGGTTCTGCAGGCAGAAAATAAAACAGAAGCTTTTTTGCTTTAATTCCAGGTTTCTCTGCTCGGCCTGTAGTAGAAGTGTTTTCATCAGTTTTTCAGTAACCTTCTGAACGTTTCTTCCCTGCAGGCATTGAAAGGACTAGTCAACCTGGCTTTGTTTAACTGAATATGGCTGCCTTGCAGAGATGCTGTTTCAGGTGAATGGAGGAAGCAGTATGAGGCTGACTCCATCTTCTATGGAGATCAGTGAGCACATCTGCTATTCCTACCTGGCAGCTGACAACACTGACCCATTCTGTAATCTCTTTTCATTCCAGTAGTACCTGAAGGCAAGTGTTCCCACTGAAGCAGCCCTGTCACTGTGGGAGCCTTCTCAACAAGTCCAGCATTTTCTCTGGGTTAGGATGCTTGTCTGAGTATTTGCAGGGAATCAGTATCAGGTTTGTTTTGGTGAAGTGATTAATTAGATTAGATGAAGGCACAGAAAACACTGGAGCAGGAGAACAGGTGAAGTCATGCAAATGTACAGATTATGGCAGATTCACAAGAGGTAAAGCAGAGCCTAATGGACATAGCTAACTGTACACCTGTAGCTAGGACAAAAATAAACAGTAAAACCAGCAACAACAAAACCTAAAAATACCTGGAGAATGTATGGATTATGACCAACCAGATTTTTTGTCAAGCTTCTAATTTCTCTGTTTGCAAATCTTTTGCAAACCTCCACCTGTAAGCAGTTCTTTATCAGTTGAACAGCTGAATGTTCCTGTATTTTTTATTTAATCAAAGTCCAAAGTGAACTATCAGCCAAACAACAGTAAAATAAACAACCTGCATAGCAGGACTCCAATATATGAAAATGGAGGCTGCAAGAGCCACTACCAAATACACATTCTATGATTCTGAACTCCCCTTGTCAGGTAACAAGACCCCACTGCCCTTCGGGCAAATCTAGGGAAGACTTGCTCATCATGTCTGTATCTGTTGTTTTGACTACTCACTAATCAAAATATAAAGGCAGCCTTTTCTCCAAGGAGAGTGCCTTGCTGGTGCCAGCAGTGTCTCTCTGTTCACTGCTGGTAGACCAAATTTGAACCGTGACTTTTGCCATACACTGCACTGTTGAATCTAGGAGTACATAGCAAGAATATCAATGACATGTCCTGAGAAGATGCAGGCTGAGGTGTGGTGTTTTTAGTTAACTCTTAGGCCATGCTGGACTTCTGATACAACTAACAACCCAGGCAGAGGTGGGAAGTAATGCAGAGATGTCAGCATCTGATCAGATACACAAGTGAATCATAGAATAATAGAATCAACTAGATTGGAACAAATCTTTAAGACCATCAAATCCAACCTTTATCCCAGGATTTCCAAGTCTACCACCAAACTGTACCACTGAGGGCTTCATCTACATTGGTTTTGAACACTTCCAGGGATAGTGATTCCACCACTGCCCTGGGCAGCCTGTTCCAATGGCTGATCACATTCTCAGGGAAAAAAGTTTTCCTAATATCCAGTCTAAACCTTCCCTGGCACAGCTTATCCTATTACTTGTTACTTGAGAGAAGAGACCAATCCTCACCTCACTCCATCCTCCTTTCAGGCAGTTGTAGAGAGCAATATGATACCCCCTGGGCCTTCTCTTCTGCAGGCTAAGCCCTGCCCAGTTCCCTCAGCTGTTCTCCATCACACTTGTGCTCCAGACCCTTCACCAGCCCCATTACCCTTCTCTGGACCAGCTCCAGCTCCTCAATGTCTCTCTTGTAGTGAGAGGCCTAGAACTGAACACAGGATTCGAGGTGCGACTTCACTACTGCCCAGTACAGGGGGATGATCACTGCCCTGGCCCTGCTGGCCACACTACTGCTGATACAGGCCAGGATGCTGTTGGCCTTCTTGGTTGCCTGGGCACAAACTGGATCATGTTCAACTCCATCAATCAGCACCCCCAGGTCCTTTTCCATGAGCATCTTTCCAGACACTCTTCCCCAAGCCTGGAGTGTTGCATGGGATTGTTGTGGCCCAAGTGCAGGACCCGGCACTTTGCCTTGTTGAACCTCTTACCACTGGCCACAGCCCATTGATCCATCCTGTCCAGATCCCTCTGTAGAGTCTTCCTACCCTCCAACAGATCAACACTCCCAGCCAGCTTCATAGTACCTGCAAGTTTACTGAGCATGCACTTGATCTCCTCATCCAGATCATCAATGCATTAAACAACACTGGGCTTAATACCAAGCCCTGAAGGACACCCTAGTGACCAGTCACCAACTAGATGTGACAGCATTTACCACCACTCTTTGGGCTGTGCCATGCAGTTTTTTACTTAGCAAAGAATACACCTATCCAGGGCATGAACAGCCAGTATCTCCAGGAGAATGCTGTGGGAAATGGTACGAAAATGTCCACAGCCTTTCCTTCATCAACCAAGAAGATCATCTTGTCATAGAAGGAAAGCAGGTTGGTCAAGAAGGACTTGCCTTTCACGAACCCATGCTGACAGCGCCTGATCTCCCTGTTTTACATGGCACATGCACCTAATTCAAGACGAGACCTAATACATGAACAAGCAAAGGAACTAGAAGAAGCAGGGGTAAGATTAAACCAGCAACAATAGGGAAGTCATTCTTACAAAAGTTAGCACAGATGTACATAGGCATTTGGCAAAGATTTGTGGCTTAATTGTATTAAAAATTGTCAAATAAGTTAACTAAAAAAGGTAACAGTACCTTGTATCTTCTGATTAAACATTTGCAGTCAGAGTGGGCTTTAAGGAAAGGTCTGAGATCACACAGAAGAACAATCTTAAAGGACATTTCTGGAAAGCTGTCTATTTCAAAAGGATAAAGTGAAGAAAATCTGAAAGTATCTTTTGGGCAACAGATCAAATGGACAGTGGAGACATGTCGCTACAGAGGGGGGAGGATACACAGGGGAGATGGATGAGTTCTTGCACTATGAGTGGCACTAAATGTCTGAAATTTTGAATTCAGGTGAGGGTCACAGAGAAAAGGTTTGTTCGCTTAGAAAGAAAAGGCTGGAAAATGATCTCAGAAACTTCCTGATATGTCTGATGTGTTTTTTAAGATCCCCAGCAGAATGCTGTAGTGGGCATGTGTGAAGACGAAGATCTGAAAGTTTTAGAAATATGAACAGAAGAGAGCTGAATGCTGATTATGGTATGTAGGAGTGAGCATCAGCACTTTCACACTGCTCAGACGTTAAAGTCAGTGGAAGGAACATTGTGAATCTATCAAGAGATAAAGAGTAGGAACAGAGAAAAATTAAGAGGGAAGTGCAAGGACTCAGTTTTGACAGTACTAGGTCATATCTTCAAAGTGTGTTTAATGGTGAAACTTCACTGATGTCAGCAGAGCTCATCTGATTCCCCACAAGCTGAGGATCTTTGACGGTCTAATAGAGGTGTAGGTTAGAATGTAGAGACTCTAAGGACAGACAGAAGCTGGAACAGCTTGCTGAGGTGAGATGCAACCTCTCCAACATCAGAGGTCTTAAAGAGCAGGCTATACATACTAGTGCCAGGACTAACAACCATAGGTGTGGCTCAACCTGCCAGGGGGCAGGAGGGTGGGCAGAGGTTTTTGCTCAGGTAGTTTGAAGAAATGGGATACAAATGGGGCTGAGGATACAGCAGCTCAGTTTAGCATCAGGTGACTTGAGTCCTGCTCTTTACAAGCTCAGCATGGATAGTCTATGCCAAAGTTATTGTTAGGCTAAAGCCAGTAACCTGAACAAAAGTTTTTCCTCTGGTATGGACTTTGACCATACAGTGGTCAGTTTTGCGCCACAGTGACTAAGAGCTGGTAATAAAATCCCTTTCTCTCATTGGACACTAAAATCTTCCTGTAAACAGAGAAAATCTAGATGAACTAGACTGCCAGCAACTCAAAACAATTTATTGTGGTTAGGAAGTTACATCGGAGACTGACTGGAAAAGCAAATGTGACGGAGGCTTGAACAATAGCAACATTCAGATGGAAGTCCACCAGTTGCATCCCCTGATGCAAGCAGATTTTGTGAAGGGCGTCTTTCAAAGGCAATCACATCACTCGGAGGTAGCATTAACATTCATGTGGAATGGATTACTTTTCTTTTTTTTTAATGCAAAGGATTTGCATTGCCTCAGAGAAATCCAGTTCTTTTTATACAGCAGGAGAGAGCAAGCTGCTTTACTCTGAGAAGGCCTGTTTTGTTTGAATGATACTGTTGGTTCCAAGTGAATTGTGAGGACCAGAAGGGGAATAGGGAAGCTTAATTCTTTCTTTTCTTTTTTTTTTTTGTAGATATGCACAAGTTCAGACACATGCAGTCAGAATAGGTGGTTGGGCTGCAAGTGTAATTGTGTCCCAGTTCTGACAATAAAATATTTGTACTAAGTTGTCAAAGAATAAAACACACACCCTGAGGAAAAATTCTGTTACCCAGGACAGTAAAGGCAGATGTTAGGGAAGTAACTTGGAGCAAAAAACAAGACAAACAGTTTTCTGAATTTATTTATCGTGTTTTAATGCATTAACTTCCAGGGGTTCTGACCATACAGGCCTGATTTTACTTTGTATTTTCTTCATCATAAAAAAGATACGCAATCAGTCACAAAGGCTTGAACCACATGGGCCAGATCAGGATCAAACATTCCATAAGTATCCAGGGTTTTTCTAATCCAAGGCTTTGCTTTCTGCCTTTTCATAGAGAATAAACAGATTTGGGTTCCACGTCTGCCTTTCTTCATCTACACGAAATCTTTGGATGGGTGGTGTCTTCTCCAAGCATATCACCAAATGAAACTAGTGCAAGCTGGCACGTATCAGAGATGAAAGAAGACACAAAACTTTATTTGTAGACCAAAGATTAAGCTCATACTGAACTCTATATATGCTTACAATTCGTACCTTCATTACGTACATTGGTTTCGTCTGAGAAGTTTCACAGCATGAAAGGAGAGGACAGCTACAGGTGCAGGTTAGCCAAATGAAGTCTCTTAGTTGAGCGACTGAGTGAACAGTCAAGATTTTTATACAGGCTGCTGGAAAAATAAGGGAATTAAGTAGTAGGCTGAGAGTGGTTTTGGGAGGAATGTGGTAGCCCTGGGCTTCATATGGCTATTGGCTATATGAGTTTCCCAAAGAGAGTGGTTGGGCAGAGACCTCCTTTAGGCAACAACTCCATGAGCTGGACCACAGAGGCTGGCGCATGCTGCCCCTCTTTTCTCTCTGTCTTATCCCATGCTCAGACAGCATTGGTTGTGGTCTCTTGTTCTGCTTGTGGTCATGCTGCCAGCCCTCTCTTCTGCCCAACTTGCTGTGTGGAGACATGCTGGCAAGGCCAGGGCCCACATGCTGGGTACAGCTCTTGTACTCCCTGCTTGGAGAATGGCTCCTCACTCACCAACACCAGCAATAAGAATCCGTAGTTCCTCTACAAACCCTCTCAGGAGCTGCAGGACATCCTTCTACAAGGCTTCATGTGTGCCCTGAGAAGCATATAGGCCCTACTCATCCCCGGCAATTTCCTCCTCAGCCAAGGTCATCTAACATAGATTTACATTGAGGGAGAATAAAAAAAAAGGCTTCAGAAAGGCTGGCTAATGTGGGAAAGAAGACCATTTCTCTTGGCTGAGAGCTGTGATGTTTCCAAACAGTACTAGGAAGAGAGAGCCACACAACCTGAGAGAGCCTGCAAGGGTGGCACCAGAGAGTCTCCTCAGCTTCAGACACAATTCCACATCTTTTCAGCACTCACTGTTACGCTGCAGTGGGCTTACATGGGCAGCTAGGAAAAAGGTTTATGTTGATTCCTTTGTTCCCTTTTCTTGAGCTGTTCAACATGACAGTGATGTTTCTGTTCCCTGATTGTGGTAACAAACATGTCTCCACCAGTGCCGGACCCAAGTCCCCACCATGTGCTTCTTGCAACCAGCATGAATTAACCAGTGTAGAAGGAATGCTAAATATCATGAGGGCTTTTAGGCTAACCACTCATGCACAAAGTAAGAAGAAACATGAAAAACTGAAAAAAATAAAAATAAAAAGAGATTCCATGCCTCCAGTAGAGCATTACTCAGTCATAAGCTATGTACTCCTGAGCTTCTTTTGCTCCCCTGCCAACACTCTGGAAGAGGGAAAATCAGGACAAATACATGAAAAGAAGAATAAAGAACAATCTAAAAAAAAGTTAAAAACCCAGCATGTCTTATATCAGCCTTAAGTCCCCTACTTCTGTTTACCTGTCTGACATTTTGTCAGTGACAGCAATAGAACAGATGTGCTTGAATGGCATTTCAGAAAGTTGACAGCTCCACAGCATCTCCATTTTCCCCCCTTGCCTTGTCCTGTTGTGTAACTGCATGTCAGGCCAGGAGCCAGAGCTGACATCACCTTGCAGAGGACTGCCCTGGGTCTTGCATAACCTTAATAGGACAGCCATTTGGAAAGCGTTTATGTGCCATTAGAGAGGTTACTCTTCTAGCCACTCTACTACATTAGGGGAGCAGCATCATTATAGACCAGCAAAAATATTAATTGCATTTGCATCACCAACATCCACCATGAGGTATTTCAGTGGAACCTGGTGTTTCAGGTCCTGTTCCCATCCCACTAGGAGCAAAACTCCAGCAGCAGTGATTGTAACTGACTGCAGTGCTGTTGCATTTTCTCCCAGGAGGGTTTTGTTACCTTGAAATGGTTTGTTATTACTCCATGAAGGTATGGCAAAAAGATGTACAGCAGGCTGCGGGTCAGCTCAGGGTCCATGCCCAACATCATAAGGTTTAGGTTTCTGAATAATAGCATCCCACTTTATCAGAGTTATGCTTACTGGGTCTAAAACCCCTAAAGTGTTTGTTATTACTGGCTGCTATCTATGTTGCAAGAGATGTTAGTAGCCTGAAGAAATGCAAGTGTGAGGGAACTAGGGAGGGAGTAAAATGTATGCAGCTCTGCTTGAAAAATGTGTCCTTCTCCTCACCATTCCCACTGTGACACTCGTATCTATTTTCCTGCCCCATATCAGGCAGAGGCCAGATAGACATTGGCTCTACCACATGTTGCTTTCCTGATCTTGCTGCTGGGATGCATCCTGAAGCAGACTAAGATGGTTAAATCCAGATAGAACTGTCAGGCTGTATCTTCCTCTAGCACTGCTTTTCCCCTTCAAAGGAAGGATTCAGGACGTGGTCATGGAAATGAAACACAGCAGATGGTTGTGCTACTCTTGAAATGCTGAAGGTGGAACGCAGCTTCCTCTAGCTCTGCTTTCAGGCTGGGTTGTACCGTCCTGGCCTCTACATGTTTCATGGACACTGGACACATGCATCTTCTCATGTGCCCAAGAAAGACAGGATGCTATTCAGAAAAATGGGGGGTGGGCAGTGGGGGAAGGGAAAGGGAATTTAAAAAAGCTAAAAAAGAGAAACCCCCATCAGCAGAGAAGATGAGATTCAAGCCCCTACATCCTGCAAAGCAGTTGAATCTCCTTGCATAGGTACAAAGGAGCTCACTCTAAATAACATCAAGGGAAAAATCACTGCCTGTTTTTCTTCCATTATGTCCCTTGCATTATGTCCCTTCTTATTTAGCAGGGTGATGGTGTTATTTATAGGGTACTAAACAAGATGTAATGCCTCTCTGTCTTATTCTCTTCCTGTATTGTATCTAAACAATTTTAGAGATGACAGCTACCAACATTCATTAAGGGAAGATTTATTTTGGTAAATTTGTTCCTGCCATAATTATGCTGACAAGCCCTCAAAAGAAAGATCTCTTCTGAAAACTTTGAGTGAGACGCTTTGATTGTACTTTTAGGCAGAGTGAGAGGAATTCTGCTTTGCTGCAGAAAACTTTCATATACTGTAGGCTGTTGCCCTTCTGCTTCCATATGGTCCCAGCAACTCCTGCTTTCTTAGCAGACAAAGTTGGGGCAAAGAAAAATATTGGGCAATGTATTTTCCAGCATGTCCCCTTATTTTCTCTTTTTTTGGCCACAGCGTTCCTTTTCTGGCAGGAGCAACAAAAATGCTTTTAAAATAGATGAATTATCACAGCACAAGAAATTCAGTTCACAGAAGTTTGCTCCACAGATTCTGATGATTTTATAACCATCTGGGTCACTGTAAAAGGTCATACTAGCAAAAAAGCTGAGGAAACCTGTAATAGCTTTGGCTTAAAGAGCTCTACATTTAGCTGTTACCCACAACAGTGTATAGGATTTATGAGGGCAGTAAGTATCTAAACAGAGTACTGCAGGACCAGTAATATTCAAATAACAGCTGATTTTAATTTTTGCTTTGGCATTTTTACACACATCCTATTGGAAGCTTGATTCATTTCTTTTTGCACTGGAAAAAATGTTAAAGCTGGAATGGGAAGTAAAAAATGTGGGAATTCATACATTGCATGCATATGTGGTTTAGTGGTATGTGCCATTTGTACACATCACTTACTGGGGAAGTTATATCACTTTTGGATACAGACTTCAGCAGCAGCCTCCAAAACTCCGCTGACTTTGAAACTTTGAAGTTGCATTCTCCGCAACCTGTTTTTGAAATATTTCTTGCCAGCTCAAAGCAAGCACCATTTTCTGAAGCAGAGATTTTTCTTCTTTTGCTCTGCTGAGTGCAAAGTGATGCTCTCTACTTGCATTTACAGACTGGCTTCCCCAGACTGAACTGACTGTTTTCTTTCTGTTAGGAACACAGCAGCTCTTGTGTACTGAAGGGTATTGTTGGTTTGTTTTTTGGTGTCTTTTTTTTTTACTTTTCAGACTTCCTTCATCAATGATGATGAAAATGAATGCAGTGCTCTTCTATGTACAAACAGGACTTCATTCATTTATGCAGTTATTTAGGAAGCCTCACAGTTGTGGACATGTACACAAGGCTCTGGTGGTCTCAGTGAACTACTGTTCCTTTGTGGTGAGTGCCTAATGCAATAGTGACACAGAATTTACATGACAAAGGAATTAAAGATATCTTTAGCGCTGATTTCCAGATGATGGAAGATGAGGTTTCAATAAAAGGAGTCATGACTCATGCACAGTTTGTAAAATTCCCTCCCATCACTGGGAGAAACAGCTTTCTGTTTGCTCATTTCAGGTGCTTTCCTGGGGAAACCAGTGGACAGACTGTGCACTATAGGATCTAGTGGTCCTTTGCATTGGGAAGCTGTGTCTCTCCACTGAATCTGTTGTTCCAAATGTGGGTTCATTACAATTGTCCTGCCCCACTGGTCGTTCCTGGGTCTGCTGGGCTTCATGGCCCTGTGCCATCTGCACAACCAACCTTCAGCAGGATCAAAGCAACTGTGGGGTGGAGAGGGCAGATAGGCTGCTGTGCTGGCCTGGGCTGGGAAAGTGCTCAGTGCCTCAGACAGACTTCTCAAGCTTGCTGAGAGAGTGCTCAGTGCCTCGGATAGTCTTCTCAGGCTTGCTGCACTTGCTGACCTCCTTAGGACACAAAAATCACTTCTGCAGAGCAGTGAA
Organism: Neopsephotus bourkii; assembly: GCF_033783945.1. Classification (NCBI taxonomy): domain Eukaryota; kingdom Metazoa; phylum Chordata; class Aves; order Psittaciformes; family Psittacidae; genus Neopsephotus; species Neopsephotus bourkii. Next base: position 341,975 of record NW_026901449.1, on the reverse strand, counting down.
AGCAGTTAGGGGAGGGATTAATTTAAAACCTTATCTCCCCTCCCCCTCTTGGTGCCGATCTGGCTGTGTCCAGCCTCCTTTGCCCCGTGCCTCCACAGGTCTTGCCAAACATTCCATCTTTTCAGTGCATTTCACCTCATTCCCATCACAAAAAAGAAATAAAAATAAAAATCCATCTGATGCAAAGATTATCTCTCTAGGGGAACTCGTCTTTGCCTAGTGATCATTGTCACTGTAACCTTCCTGATGGAGTTTAATTATGTGCTTGCGATTAAGCAATTATGCATTATCAGAACAGAGTAAATCAAGCCTTTTATCCCCACTAACAGGATATTTCCTGTGAGTGTTCCTGCCAAAAAAAAACCTAGGGGAAAGACGGGACAATTTTTGCATGTTATGTAAGCCCGTGTTTATTTCGGGAGCTTGCAGCTCCATGCATTGGATGCAATCACCTCTGCTGCAGCTCCAGGGTGGCTGTCCGACTCCCACCCAGCACAGCCAGGGGACTGAACCCACACGGTAGTGGGTGGCTGAGTGGTTGTGAGCCATAGCCACTCCTAAGGCATGCTGCTGAGCCAAGCTCAGGAACAGGCAAATTGGTTTCAAAGATGCCATGCACTTGCAGATAAAACTCTGTGGGCCCAGTCGGATGGTTGCCCTGTCTGAAGGCTCTTCGTCTGCAGAGGGGGATCTTGGGGCTGCTGTGAGAGCTTAGTTGTGCAGATAAAAGAGGCCACCCATGCTCTTGCTTCCTCTGCATTCAATTAGGTTGCTCACTGATGGGCTAGGACTGCAGAATGGATTTTCCCACTGATTGATCTCTCAATGTAAATGAGCTCTGGTTTTAAACTCAAACCATACATACTTTTTTTTTCCCCTTGGAGCTGTTCTTCTCTCATATTCTGCCCAGAATACACTTTCCCTCTAGCTAGGATCTACAGCACCACTGTAGTTAAGACCCTGCATTATCATTATTTGTATAAACAGCACTGAGACGGACATTTGCCTCAGAATGCCTGTATTTATGTATTCCTTTTCTTGTCTCTTCTCTTATACTGTTCAAGAAGACTGAAAACTTGTCCTGTGCAGCTCTTTGCTCTTGTTTCTCCAGGCTCTTTACACAGGAAATATGAATACCTAATATGTGCAAATTCTCCCATGTATGTCTGCAAAAGTATGGCTAGTCAGTTATAGTGAAGTTTGAGTAAACTGAAATTCAGTCACATATTGTAAAATTTAAGTTTGAATACAACATATGTCTCTGCTTTGGAATATTTTTCTTCGTGATTCACATGATTCCTATTGTCTTTTCAGACCTTGATCAGGAACTTTATGTTCTGTATCTGAGGGAATAATTATTTAGTGCCTGTTGGCTCAATCCTTCAGAACCAAAATGTCACCTGAACAGGGTCTTTGGATCTGTAGCAATAAAAAAGCAATAAACATATAAGCCATTAACACAGTTAAAAGCTACTGGAAAATGAGAGTTAGATTCTTTTACACAATTTATTAGCAACAACTATTAGAAGATTAATCAGCTATAGTAACTTAAGCAGAATAAGCTTTAATGAAATTATGCCTGTCTCCCAAAGCAGACTGGGTCAGTACTTCACAACCCAAAATCTCACCCCAAAGACTGATTTCTGTGTATCAGAAAAGCAGAAACAGGTAGAAAGGTATTGATTCTGAACAATATTATACTTGCCTTTTTTTTTTAAAGACAAATACAACTTTTTAAACTTGCTGTTATCATAAAACTCAAATTTTCCTTAGCCAAGTATGGTATTTCAGAACACTGCTACTTAACATCTAATCAGTCAGATAGGAACTTCATAAGAAATACTTATGAAGACAGTAGCTCTTGAGTTTTGAGATTATTTCTATTAAAAGCAACATAATAACTGTCACTCTCAGTTTCTGTATGAAATCTGGTAAGAAAATCCCTCAGGTATGACAAGATACTGTAAGTACCTGCTGTCGAAAAACTCCGATTGCATTTGGTTATAAAGGTTTTACAGCAATAAGAAGGATTGTTTAGATTAAAATTATCCTTTTGTGAACTGAATATCACTTATGGTACTCAGTATCTTGAGTTTTTTTGCATAACCATACAAGATGTTTAGGAATAGTGAAATAATCCAAACCAGCAAAAGAGTGGATAGTTTCTGGAATGATTTGGTGTAAATCTGAGGTGTAACAGCCTGAAGCGGGATCTGATCTGCAATATAGTCTGTAGACTATTGTGGATGCTGGTGGTCACAATCAGTGCTGTCTTTCCTGTTCAAAGCTGATGGCATCTCCCACGCAGCCTTCCCCATTGCACCTGAAGGTACCAGCACTTGAAGACATGATCTAGGTGCTTCTGGAAGTTTTGGGGGCAATGGGTCAGTAGTCTGATTTTTATTTAGGACATGGGTGTTGTGCCTGAATTATGTTTTGAGGAACACTAAAAATTAAGGAAAAGAAAAACCCCAAAAAAACTTTTTTAGTATGATCCAAAAATGTCTTGTGATAGGAATCCTTGGGCTTTGGTTAAAAATATCAGGCTGGCCAGATGGTACTTACAGAGGCATCTGTGGAGATTTGAGATCGATACATGTCGACCAAAATCAGAAGTGGAATAGAGGAAGATCATCTGCCAGCGGTGTTCCTCAGCCCAGTGAGCAGAAAGTTCATGTATGTGTCCATGCAGACAGCTTGAGAGCTGTCAGTTCCTGTCCAGAACTCTCCACCACCCTGTGCTCAGTCCTCCCCAGGAGCTGTGTGAGCTTGATAGAAATAAATCCAGCATGAGGTGATGGGAAGTACGAGAAAGCTCTCAAAATAGAAAGAGAGGTTGGAAAGGGGAAACTTCCCTTTCAACCATCCAGCAGGACAACCCCTGTGTCAGATGTCCTCTTGTCCTAGAGCTCACCCACCCCTCACCAGTGTTGTCCACCCTGAGCCACCTCCTGACAGTGCTTCACTTCAGCAACTCTTCCTGCTCCCCATGGCTTCTAGGAACTAAGCCAATGGCTCCTCTGCAAGAGCTGGACAGGGTCCCAGGATCTCACGGACATCCCTGCTTCTCCTCAGTGACATCCATGGAGGCAAAAAGTCATTGGAGTTGAAGAGTCAGCATCTGCAGTGCTGAGTTGTTTGATTTCTTTTACAGCAGTGCTCATTCCCATGGCTTCAGTTTGCTCCACAGTCCAAAATAGCTGTAAGGCCATGCTCATTGTCTATGTACTGAAACGGCACCTCATCCTGCCCCTACACAAGACAGGAAGATTTTCTGCAGAATGAGTCTGATTGAAAGAATGGCTGCAAGCTGTTCAGGCTGTGCACAACAGCCACTGAGGTGAAATCAGTTTTGTGCTCCAAATGAGGATTTTTATATCATTTTGTCTTAGGTCAAAAAGTCCATGATATTTATTTTTTTAATCAATAAAGTGTGACCAAGAAGTCCTCTGAAAGTCATCATCTTGCAGCTCTTAGCAACCAGTTAGTTTTCATCAGTCCAAATTGCAGAGCCTGTTTGTTATCTATTTGGTCTTTGGATGTGGATGAAAAATCTGTGCTGTTTACAAACTGATGGACAGGCAGTGTTTTTTCTAAACACAGAAACCACAGTACTTTGAGTCTCTCAAGGCTGTTCACTTGCCCTTTGGAGGCATTTATTGCATCTTTTAATTTCCCTCTGCTTCCTTCCTCATAGAGTTTGGATTCGACTATTTACTCTAACACAAATATTTAAAGAACTGTAGTTCTCCTGAAGTCTGGTAGCAACCGAAACAGTAAATGAGGGAGAATCTGAAGTGAATGAAAGAACAAAAACTCACTTCTTACAGCAAAGACACAATTACAAATATTTTTTCTGTAGACAGTAATGCATCACCTTATAAAAAAACAACAGTTGCAAATTTTTTTGGTCCTTTCAAAATAAGAAGAAAATAAAATTGCAAACACTTCACTGAATAATAATAATGGAATTAGCTATCAAGAAGATATAATTTGAAATTATCAAGAGAACACACTTAGAGAGAGGGACAAGAGTACAAGCAAGCTTCTTGCACGATAAAATGGTAATGTTCTTAATTATAAGCTGCAGTATCAGTAAGCTGTCGACCAGAAATACTAGGAAAACCCACTGTGTTTATTATCCACTGTCCTACAACTCATACAGCTCATTATCCTCCAGCAACACACAATGAACACGTCAGATTTCTCAGGATCAATTATATGTATAGTACAAGGGTGAGACAACATTCATGAGAACAGTGGTTAGATGGTCAGATATAGGCCAGATAGAAATTTGTTTTCCCTTTTCTTTCTAGACTTTTTCTTACTAAATTCCTGTCCCTTTCTAATCCAGTTTTATAAAGACTTCAGCAGCATGCCACATGTTCAGTAGTTCATAGACCATGGGTATCTGAGTTTCACGATAAATACGTTTTTTTCTGCTCTCAGAGCACCCCTGGGGGAAGCCACCCATCCTGCCCACCTAGAGCAGAAAGGCAGCAAGTTTCTCATAAGATTTTTATTGCATACTCCCTGACTGGAAGTAAATATGTCAAAATGGGACTTCTGTGTTTGAGAGTGGATCAATAAAATCATTTTATGCCTTGTAAAAGGATAATGCAACTGCTCCCATCTCAACATCAATGTCCTGGTAACTTTAATAGTCCATTAGAAAGAGTACTTGACTTCTAAGGCTCTTGCAAGGTAGGTCTAATTCCGTGAGCAACCCTCATTACAGAAATGATAGCAAAGGCCAAGTCACAGCTGTATCTCTTCTGTCCTGCAGTGGTAGAGATGATGCAAGGGGAAGGTAGGCTTGGAATGGCTTTTGCCATCCCCATTTTGGGGGGATGACTGCGGAGTGAAGTGGTGGCAAGGACCAAGGTGCACTTCTCACTGCCTTTTTTTTCCTGTGGCCTGGCCTGTGCTAAGACAGTTTACAGCCTTCAGCTAGGGCCATGCATGAAAATGCGGAGGAGCAGGGGCTCACTGGCTTGAGGTCACATCTTAAGGTCCTTTCCAACCCTAACTATTCTATGATTCTATGATTAGAAGAAAATTAAAAAGAAAGCAGAGATGTTTTGGCTCAGATATTCTGAATAATTTCATTTAGCTTGAAAAGTTTGAACAAAATATTTTGCTATTTTGGCACCAGCTATTTTGGCACTTTCAATTCCATTAAGAAGTTTGATAAATTAATTTCTTGTCCAGATGCATGAAAAAGAAATCAGTCCAGATGCAGTGTCGAAACTGTCATGTGTAAGACCTGATTTTGAATGTCCCTACAGGGTACAGCACTCAATGGAAAAAATAAGGTGACATTTCTGTTGCTACCCTAAAAGACTGCAATTCCTTTGCAACAGATTTCCATAACAGTATCCCCCAGTGTTTGAATTTTGAACTTTCTGCTTTTGGGACTTTCTGCAATAGTACGGAATTTTCATACATGATCTTTTTCCCATCTTTCCCACACCAAAAATGCACGCTAGAATCCTCCTCTTTGCATCACACTACATTCTGCAGCTGGGCTTATTCTAGCTGGGCTCCTGTTGCCTTTGTACATGGGCAGAGGAACGGGGGGCTCTGCAAATTATAATTGGTACTCCATGGTGCTGCCAGATACTTGGGTTTCACTTGTGCAAATTCAGGGCAAAGTTTAATAGCTGGATAGCAATAAGCTGTATTTAAGCCAGTAACCTCTAAGGTGAAAGGCTCTGTAACCCGTTACTAATTTTCTCACTCATCTTGCCCTCTCATCATGCAAAACATTCCTGCAGCTTTCTAGCAGCAGCAGAAGCTGTTGGAGTTAAAAGCCCTTAACCAAGTAGTGGAGGAACACGAGAACCGGATCTAATACCATACTTTTATTCTAGAGTTTGTCTGTCTGGCAAAAGCTCCACAAACATTTGGTTGTGGTGCTGTACCTTGCTTATCCAAACTTCCCACATGTTAGACATATTCTCCTTCTAGTTTGCTTGTGATGGCTTTTATTGAGCCCTCTCTATTGCCTTTGTAGATTGTTACATAGGCAGATATGTGAATCCCTTTATACTCTGATCACCAGCATCACAAAGACTCTCCAGTGGAAAGAATAACTTGATAGTTAAAAAAATGATAAAGATGCACAACTCCATCACACACTCACAATTTACTGTTGCTGCTGCTGCAGAGCTGTTTGGAAAAATGTCTGGTGGCCTGGACTTCAAATCTACAACAGTGTGTTCAAGATGTCTGAGCTCTTGAGAGCATTTGCTGGTGTAGTGAATTAAATTTAGAGCTGTGCAAATCCGGCTTTGGATTTAGATTTATGAGATTCACCTTTGACCTGGCTTTGAATGGCGATTTAGATGCCTGTCTTGTGCAAATATGTGGGCAGTGTACTTTTTGTTCTAGCATTCAGTACTGAAAGAGTATAATTTTTATGAGGAATACTTTACCCACTAGTCACCAATTTAGGCTAGGGTGTCTGCTTATGGCTACATCCCCTCTTTTCTATGAGATCAGGCTTTAAGGTGTCTTCAATAAGAATAATTTCAATTGAATAATCTTGGTGCAAACAGTAAAATGAGAGAATGCCATCAAACATTGCTATATGATACATAAAGTCTGAGTAAGTGGATTAGTATATAGTTCACGTAAACCATAATCAGCTATTCAGCCAGCAGCACAGACGCAGATTCTTAAGGAAGGTTAGGTGTGCATTGTGATGGTTTTTGGGCTTTCCATTTCCTTCTTGAGGGCAGAAGGTAAAGCTGAGAAGAGAGGTTCTGGATGTAAAGAAAGGTGCTGGAAAACACTGTTTCAAAAAAGACCTTCCTGGGATGTTTTAACAGTTATGAACTGAACCCAGCCTTGCAAAGAGATGTCTTCACATGCCAGATGAAACCAGGAGAAATCTCTTTGAGTCCCTTAGGTAGCCAGCAAGCCCACAATGAGCACCCGGAGATGGGCATCAATGTCAAAAGCTGCATCTCTTTCCTATTGTGGTTTCAAAATACTCTGCCATCTCAGCCGTCCAGGCTTCCTGTGGTAATGGTTGCCATGACAGGAATTCTCTCATTCTCTCTTTGATCCCATTTTGGAGACACCCTTCCATCTGCCGCAGTGATTACGCTGGTCACAGCTTCCTGCTGAGCACTGTCTATCTGATAAAATAAAAATAAAAATGGAAAACCAGCCAAGGTCCTTGTAATATTCAATATAGATTAACATTATTCACTTGCTAAAAATAAAATAAATAAAATCAAAGTATAGAAAGTAAGATAAGATAAAATAAAATACAATAAAATACAATACTAAATTTATGGAATCTAATTCTGTTCTTGAAAAAAACAAGAATGGTAGTAATGTAATCTTTCAGATTGTATCTGCATCGCAGACTATGAGTAATAAATTCATCTTGTTGAATGTAAGAGGAGTGAATATTAATTAGCAGCCTCTGATCTTAATTTGATGAGAAACCGCTGGGGCAAAACCTAAAAAAATTGTTCACTGACTACAAATTTCTTAGACATTAGAAGCTAAAAAGCATGTCCTGGAGCAAACCAGAGCCCTTTAGCTGCCAGCACCCATGCACTTGGTGTCCACCCTGGCTGCCCCACCGCCCTCCAGCCATAGGGCAGGGGTGTCAGCATGGCATCAGCACTCCCAGGTAGACAGGTGTATTCCTTGCACCACCACTGTGGCCTTTCTTTGGACTCGTTTGCTATCAGCTTATTCTGCATCGAGATCCTGAGTGGGACCTGGCAGGTTCCAGCTGCATGGAGCAGGCACTTGCAGCCCTTGGAGGGGACCAATCACTGTCCATGCCTTTTTTCTGCTCAAACACCACAGCCCCTCCATATACAGTCTTTTTTCTATTGTTGCCTTTGCCTACACATTGTCGCACTATTGTTATATTGTATCCTCCATGTATTGTTACATTAAAACACCATAATTATAGGCTCCAGGTATGGCTGAAGTTAAACAAAAACCACTGCAGTGATTGCCAGTCTACCCAGTGGTGCTTTCCCATGCACTGTGACTCCCATGCAGAGAGCATCTGAGTATCTTGGAGAAACTCAGCAGGGGAAAGTGGCAATTAAGAGCCTGTTAATACAAATAGGCATTTTGGTGGCTTTCCCACAGTCAGAGAATTCTGTGGATTTGCTTTAGATGAAGATCTGGGCCTGGTTGAGCCAGAAAACAAGGCAGAAAAAACAAAAAGCATGTGAAAAGAGCAGCACATTGAAATTACACCATTTTCCACCTATGACATGCAGAGGGACAATGCCAAGTTTGGGACCAGTTTCTCACCTCTTTCTCCCTTTCCAGAAGCCTATGCGACAGCGTGTGCCCCAGCCCTCAGCAGGAATGCAGAGCTGGATAGGATATGAAAACATGCCGTGGGCTGATCTGAATGGAAAACTGGACAAGATACAAACACCCTCTGTGATTCCTAGGCATTATACACTCACAGGGGCACAAATGCAGCTGTAGGTAGGAAGGTAGCTTTTGGCATGCTGAAGGCTGCAGATGTCTGTCTGAGCTTCCTAACTCCATCAAAAGCTTTGCTGTTTTCAAGCCTACTTCCATGTCATTGTTCCCTCCCCTTGGGTTTTTGTTCTGTCCTTGTTCATGTAAATACCCTACCAAGGGAGGAGAAAAAAGGCTCACAGAAAGTAGCAACTGCAGCTCCTTGCTCTAAGGACTTAGGGGTTCCTTCTGTCTCTCTTCCACAGCTGCATGTTTCCATGAGGGTCTGCATGCCTAGGGCTATCTTTGCTTTCAAGCTAAGCCATATAAAAGAAAGCTCACAAGGAAATCTCCCGATCAGAGCTCGTTGGAAGAGAACTTAAAGCAGAGGGTGATGTAGCGCACATAAATATTGTGGAACCGAATAAATAATCAAGAAAGGGTTTTAGATATCTCAGTTACCAGATAAAATGTCAAAAGCAATATGAAATAAAGCAACAACTGTGGAAATGAGAGGAAGAAAAGTACATTTTCCTTTCTTCCTGATAGACTCAGTTTTGGACTCTTCAGTGACAGTCTATTAATTTTCTGTGTGTTTTGGCATCAGAAACCTTACGAACACACAGGGACATACATTCTGCTGAATTTTAGAGTTTAGTTTTAATGTCAAGAAGTCAAGGGCTTGCACATCCACAGCTCTTTGTACACACTGCAAAAACACAGATATTTTAAAATGCCCTTAAAGTCAAGCTATTACCATCCCCATCTGGATTCCCCACAGTGAAACAGAAATGCAGGCACTCATCGTCACATATGCATGCTGGTCAAATCATCTTGCCAGAGGGAGCTTCTGGGTAGCACTATGGATTCACACACAACGGGGCAGACACGGTGGCTCTTTTGGTTTTGGGACTGTCACACAGCCACCCCCTCTCTTTACCAAGGGCCACACGTTCTGTTTTTCTGGCATGCTAAAGCCAAAGCTTAAACAAGCTCCCAGAAAGCTACTTCTTTACTCCCTGAGGTTTGAATCAGGGGCTTGACCCTGCTCAAGCCTGGCTGGTGACTTCCTCAGAGCTGCTTTGCTTAGGCTCAGGCATCCTACAGGCTCTTGGGCTTTCCATCTGCCTCCCCCTCTGCATTCATCTCTTGGCTCCCTGAGAGGGTGTAAGTCCTTACATCTGTGCTCTTTTGTTTCTTCATTTGCCCTGCTGATCTGTACATGATTTCCCTTTGTTTTCTGAAGCATTTTCTGTTCTCCCCTCAAAATCTGCCTGCTGAGCTGATGCCACCAGCTGTGGAGTTCGGCCACCTCAACCCTTCCATTCCCATGTGGTGCACAAAATGGCAATGCCAGAGCAGGGTGGTGATTGACTGTTTGCTGTCTGCTGCTGCAAGGCTCCAAGAGCACGCTTCCCATACAGCATAGCTTACTATGCCCTAGTTAACAAGCAGGCCTGTTCAACTGTCCCTCAAGTGAAATGGAGGGCGCGCTGTACCTGTGCTGAGCAGAGGAGAAAGCCAGCGTGGCTTAGGATAGCAGGGTGTTGGGAAGCAAGGGAGTCAGAGAAGCCACATAAGACAGTGTGTAGGAAATGAGGACTTGCAGAGGTAGCCAGAGGAAACTTCTGCCTCATCCAGAGAGCAGTCTCTCTCTAGATACAGCATGGGGAAGGTAAAGCAACCCATAGTTATGCTGCAGAAATACCTGAAGATCTCACTCAAGTTCAGACTAATCTTTGTCATGGCTCACTAGTGATCTGAGGACAGCGATGAATAGGCTTGCAGTCAAACACACCTTTCTCAGACCTACCTTTGTTTGCTGTTTTTCTTGGTAGTCTGATGTCTCTTCCTGGGCTACACTTAGACACATTTGTATAGGCTGGTTGCTTTAAGATCCTGTCATCAGGTCTTGATATGGAATAAGATTGCCTCTTAACTTCACAGAGCAACCTGGGAAAGATCTTCTGTGCACAGGGAACACTGCAGAAGAAGAGGCAGAGATCAGAGTTTTCTTGAGAGAACGAAGGTTCCTAGTATTATATTCTTCATGTTTTGAAAGAAATCAACATTTTTCAAATAATAAAAAAAAACAAACCCCAAATAAATTCACAAGAATGAGCAGAACTAGAAGCCACATGCTTTTTTTTTTGCAAGCCCATACCCCAGTATATGTCATGTACTGTATATGGTCCATATTCTAAAGCAAAGCATGTGCCTACTCATTCACTAGTAGCTAGCTGCAAGGCAGTCATTGATGTCTGTCTGGCAGAATGGGATGTGATGCCACTGTGGGCAGAGGTGGCCACCTCCAGGAAGAGCTTCTCTCCCCCTGCAGCAGGCAGGAGTTCTCCACTCAGACTGCATGGCTGCCTTTTCGAGGGCTGAGTCCCATGCCCCATAGTCCATCACAGAGGGCTTTTGGAGGGAGGCACAACCTTCTCCATGTGCCATTACTGCAGACAGTTTGCATAGAAGTCAGCTGGCAAGCAAAGGCAGGAAAACAACTCTCAAAGTAGAAATACAATCAAGGGTAAATACAAGTGATTTCCAGTTAGGCAGTGCTGTGTTTACCTATTTTCCATAGATGTGGAGCAGGTGAGTTTACTATTTGCTTTATCACCTAAAAACACTGTTCAAAAAGTTGCTTCCAACCTCCTAAGTCTCATAAAAGTACTTGTTTCATGCCCATTTTCTGGTCTTTCTTTAACCTGCTTTCTATGGAAACATTTTACAGCTGTAATCAATCAGATGTCCCATTGCCTATTTCCCTACATGAAATCTCACATACAAAACCCCCTTAATAGAAGCTGGATTGTAGTGTGTTCTTTGTTACTAGAAAGACAATCTTTGAGAATGTAATCATGACTTCCTGCTACTGCAAAATGTGTCTGCAGCTCTGCCAGTTAGCAAGTCTGCCTGTTCAACCCATGAAGCTGAGGGTGCTTCAGGAGCCATCAGGACTGTTCAATAAGCTGTGCTGATCTTTTCATCTTTTTGATTTCCTGAGTCATTCCAGCTCTGGACCTCAGCTGCCATATGGAATCCTGCTTTGTAATACTATCTGAAACACACTTTCAGCTCATAAATGTGTTTGTGTTTAGAACTACAAAGGACACTTCCTGGCTGTTCAGTAGGGCTTTTTTTTTTTTTTTTTTTAAATATATGTATTTATGAAATAAAATGTCAAGCTCCTTGGCATGACTGCGTTCATACCAAATTGATTCTCATGTGATTTCCTATGAATAATAATGAAAGTGCTGCTTTAAATAAAATATGGATCCTGATCCTGTTAGAAATTGGTTTTAATCTCTTTTTCTCTATATAGTGCTTTGCTGAATAAATTTTCCTGTTAATTTTAAGAGAAAATTAAAAATCTGTAAAATATGTGCTACTGCGTCACAATGTGAGGCAGAAAAAAGCATCTGGCAAGTAATGTGTCTCATTCTTAACATTTTTGTACAAGTTTTTTGTTTGTTTGTTTTTCCTTAGACTCCACCTTTTTTTGCATTTTCCAGCAACATTAAAATGATGTTTTTCATTAGTTAACTAGCTGCTTGCATGTTGGTGTCTTCAGAGTGGGGCAGGAGACCACATGTGCAGTGCTGCATATCTCCGTGACTTTGTAGCTTGGACTTCAATGAATAATGTGAAAATTGCACACACATAAGGCTGACTTGCATTGTTTCTTTTTCAAAAACGTATCCGGACTTTCTATGCTTCAGCTCTGAAGGGCTCAACTTATTTTATCTATTCTGCTGTACACGTCAGAGGTGATGAAAATGAAGAAGGGAAAACTCAGTGCAGGCTGAGCTGGCCATACTGTACACAGGACAAAGCAAATTCTTAAAATCTTACCTTGTAATAGTGCAAAAAGGCTGAAAAGGGTGTTTCTGCTGTCTCCCCAGTCCAGCTTTGGCCATAGCTTGCTGGGACTCAGGCAATACTGCAGCACAACACAGGACTGGGTGCTGATGTCACTTGGTCAGGAGGATCCAGCCAACCATGGAACCTGCCTGTATGGTAGCAGTGACATGTGCCAAGGACTTTCAGCACTTGTCTGCCACAAAAATAGACCCAGAACAGAAAATAACCTGCCCTACAGTGAGGCAGCAGGGAGAGCTGTGGACTGGGAAGCCACACAGAGAAACCCCTGAGCGCTTCCAGCTTGGGCTGGAGCCAAGGAGGCAGAGATGTGCCCAGTGACAATTTCCCCAGTTTTTGAGGAGCCCCCATTTCTCACCTATGGGGATGCATCACACAGTTCAGTTCAGACACTTGCTTTTCTTCCTCTGAGATGATGCCAGCACCTTGCCCCTGTCTGTCACCTCTGAGGGACTGGCCAGTTTGCTGTGGAGAACAAACAGGACTCCTGTTGCTGTCTGCCTGGTCTGGAGGGTTTCCAGAGAATCAGAGGGGCCGTGGTGTGGACAGCGAGTGCACGAAAGGAGTCAGGGTCTCCTACCACCAGGGACCAAATGGGACCAGGCACCTTGGTGGAAGTGAAACGGGTGCTGCTCCAGAGGGGCCCTTCTGACCCCATCCTGCACCATGCCTGTGTCTCCCCAAGGCTGCAGTGCCACGGCACATCATGGAGGTACTGAGCTTCTGCAGCACAGATGTGGTGCCGCACTGCCTTGGACCCACAAAGCGTGGAAGGACATCAAAAGAGCATATGCCTCAGCAACGGCACTTTCCAGCAGCCAGCTGTCCTGCCTGCTCAGAGCCATATGTGCACCCAGCCCCCCTGGACCCTTCTGGAAAGGAGTTGTATTTGAACTGGGGCAGGCTGGGCACAAAAGTGCAGCTTGCTGTCCTGCACACCTCTTGGCTCAGCCTCACTGCCAGTGCCTTGCAGCAGCACACATAGCGGGGAGCAGGAGTTCATTTGCACAGTGGAGTCAGCACAGAGGATGGGAGCTGACATGGTCAAAGGTGAGGAGTGGTTTTCATGTCAAGTGAGGTTAAATGAAGGCTTTTCAGCATGGAATAGGAGCAGCGCAGAGGCCTCAAAACAGTGGAAGAGAACAGGGATCACTTGATTTGCTGGGCTCATAGCACTAGTACTAAGTGGCACAAAGAAAGAACAAAAACCCCAGAGCAAATCCCCTTTCAGCAACACAGAATCAAACTGAAACTCACTGCTGGAGGATAATCTGCCAAAAGGTATAAACAGAGTGAAAAAGTGTTACACAAAGGAGACATGAGCAGAGACCATGCCTTGCCAATCTTAATATTGGGAGGTCTTTAACCTTTCAGATATGGGGGACAGGTACCCCATTGTTTATACTTTTATAAGCATTCTGTACCATTGGAACAGCGGACTAAACAGATCTGTGGAGTGATTCAGTACAGCTGTTTTACTGGCATGCTCACAGAACAGTTGCGAGATTATTTTATGTTTGTTATGAATTACTTTATATTTCCAAAGAATGGTTTTTGCAAATGCATATAATGGAACTAATTAAAAAATCAGCCATGATCATGTGTTTGATATCATTGTGAAGTTAATGAGGAAAAATTGGATTCCTCATTATAAGTACATCAGGATGAGAAGAAAATAAACAGAAATGCAAAAGGGTCTGATTTCCAAGGAGGCAGCAAATCACGGTGCCTTTTTTTATTCCTGATGAACAAGTAATGTTATTTAAATGCAGTTATGATAACAACCCCCAAAATATCATGGAATAGGAAATGATCAGTTTTATTCCAGATTATTTCTTGTTGCTAAACTGTAGCTTTGAAGCTTCAAAACTCTGGAAGACAGAAAAAAAGCATGAGGATGCGCTGGTCATTTGGTGACAAGTGATGCAGTTTCCAAGGGTTTATCACACTGAAGGAATGGAAACCATCCTGGAGAGTTTTGTGCAACACAGAATTTTGAACAGGGTAAAGAGTTCTGCAATCATGTTAAACAGAGTGCTGAAAGCCCCACACACTCAGAGCAGACTGTGAGTTGAAGCTGAAACAGTTACAGGGTCTTACTTTATAGATAGCATTAGGCTTAGTTTCTGCTTTTGTTTTATTCTTTTGTGCTTTTTAATAATGTGATGCACAACTGTGGATTATTCGCTAGTGACAAAGGAATCTGAAGCCACACAGGAAGTGGGCACCAGTGATCAACTGCATATCATGTTAGATAGTTACAACTGCTGGGTAACGGTCATGTTAAGTGAAGACATTGAATAAATTAACCCAGCATGGAACATCCCTCATCTAAAGATTGTAAGCATCACAAATCCCATGCTTACACACCTCTAATTAGGCAGGAACTTGGCAGAAAAGATGTTTCTCTGAACAATGCACTCTACTCACAAACATGGTGCTGTACGAAACCTTTCGCTTCTAAAAAAATATGGGTGCTCAGAGATGACATGAAGTGAAGCATGGCCACTTGTGAGATGATAATCTGAAGTCCATGATCTTGGTATTTTTCCTCTGTACTCCTGGTCATAGCATCCTGGCTGGACTGCCTCTGAGGTCACGGCTGTGGCCTCTTCAGCCCGGCTCTGGACAAGCGCCAAGTAACCAAACCTTGTGCTCAGGCAAATTCAGTACTGGCTTCAACTTCTACCCCATGTTTGCTAGGCAGTCCCAGGGCAGTTCTTGGTGCAGCTGCTGGGGCAACATTCCTGGAAGAGCTGCAGGGAAGAGGCAAGATTTTGAAGAAAGGAGATGGGCATGGTGCCCCAGTCTGCTGCTAGTACCAGGTCCTCTCTTGTCCACACTACTCAGCCTGTGAGGGCTAATTGCTATCAGAAGCATTCTTTGAACTAGACCTGTCAGGGTAGCCTCCATGAACAGATGTGGTACGTTAGAAGACAGGCCCCTTGTGTCCTGGAGAAGCCACAGAGCAGTTTCCCAGGGAGGGGCAGGGGAGATTTTCCGAACCGCATTCGTCCTCTGTGCACAACATTAAAGCAACTGCATGGAAAATGCTGTGAATGTAACTGCCCATTTCCTTGCCACCAGTGAAGAGCTCCCATTAATCCGCATTTTAAGGAGCAAAACATACTTTAGTGACTTGTGCCTGCGCTTGACCTTGCTTTGAAGCACTTTCATACTTCACCCATATTGATAGTATCTGTTTCTTAGCTGTAAATCATTCTTTACAAAAGCAAAGAGGGGCCCCTTTCTTTGTGCAAAAAGTGGTAAATCCCTAGCTCGTGTAGTTCATTAATTAAGGAAAAGTCAGTACTTCAGGACAGAGGAAACTATCTGCAAGCAACATGACCTCTGTCTATGACAAATAAAATGACCTCTTTGGTTGGAATAATACTCCCTGTAATTCAGCACTCTAACATACCACATTTGCAAAGGAAGCTGGAGGGAGGAATTGAAGCACTCTTCTCTGTGTTACAAAATAAATCCATCTGTACAGACAACTCTCCAAAATAGTCTTTTTAGACTTGCAAAGTATCACAGTTTGAGCACATTTTATTATCTCCATAGAGATTTTTCAGCTTGGCTTTCTGAGAGTGGGAAAATGTTAGGCTTTTTGAGTTCATCTCCCCACCTTCTCTTCCCCAGTGGGGCTTAGATGCCCTACTGAGTACTTTTAAGCTCCTTTTGCTCCAGAAGTAACCCCCTCAGAACCCCGTAATATCACAAGTTAGAATGGACCCATAAGGATCATTGAGTCCAACTCTAGCCTCATGTCAGGACTACCTAAAGCTAAACCGTATGGTTGAGCATCATCCAGATGCTCCTTGAGCTTTGACAGGCTTGGTGCCATCAGAGCTTCTCTGGAGAGCCTGTTCCAGTGACTGACCACTCTCTCAATGAAGAACCTTCTCCCAGTGCTCAAACTGAACTTCTGGTGGTGCAGCTTCATTCCATCTCCTTGTGCCTAGTCACCAGAGAGGATCAGCACCTCCCCCTCTGCTCCCCTTTGAGGCAGTTGTAGGCTGTGATGAGGGCTCCCCTCAAGCCTTGTCTTCTCCAAGCAGAGCAAACCAAGTGACCTCAGTTTCTCATCCTAAATCTGTCTCTCAAAACCTTTCATGATCTTCGTTGTCTTCCTTTAGGACACAGTTTGATGTCCTTATATTTAGGCACCGAGAACCACATGCAGTACTCAGTGTAGGGCCACACCAGTGCAGTGTAAAGGGGGACAATCACCACCCTTGACCTGCTCGCCGTGCTGTGCTTGATGCACCCCAGGCCATGATTGACCCTTTTAGCTGTTGACTCGCATTCAACTTGCTATCAACCCAGACCTCCAGGTCTCTTGCTGTAGGACTGCTCTCCAGTCTCTCACACCCTCCAGCCAGGTGGAGAATCTCGCATTTGCTTTTGCTGAACTTCCTTTGGTTGGTGATTGCCCAGCTCTGTAGTTTATCCACATATCTCTGTAAGGCCTCCCTACCCTCAAGGGTGTCCACCACTCCTCCTAGTTTAGGATCACTGGCCCTTAGGATCACAAACTTACTTAGTGTACATATAACTCCTGCGTCCAGATAATTTATAAAATCATTAAAAAACATTGGCCCTAAAATTGTGCCCTCTGGAACCCCAGTGGTGACTGGACACCAGCCTGGTGTAACCCCATTCCCTAAAACTCTTTGAGCCCAACCCATCAGCCCATTGCTCACCCAACGTGGTTATCCTGGACTTGTCAAGCTGTGCTTGTCCAGAAAGACGCTGTGAGAGGCAGTATCAAAAGCTTTGCTAAAAGCCAAAACACTTCATCTGTGTCTTCCCTTGGTCAATTAGAGTGGTGACTTTGTCATAAAAGGAAATTAAGCTGGAGAAACAGGGCTTTCCCCTTGTGAACCTGTGATGGCTGTGACCAATGGCTACATTGCCTCTCAAGAGTTTTTCAGTAACTCCCAGAATAGTATCTTTCATCATTTTACTAGACACTGAAGTGAGGCTGACAGGCCTGTATTTACCAGGGTTTTCTCTCTTACACTCCCTGAATATTCTGACATTTACCAGCTTCCAGTTGACTGAGACCTCTCTAGAGTCCTAAGACCACTTAAAATAATGGAGAGAGGTCCCAAGATAATATAACTCATCTTTTTCTGTAGTCTGGGGTGAATCCCATTGGTCCCCATAAATTCATGCATGTTCGGCTACAGCAGCAGGTCTCGAACAACTTTAGAGTCATCTGGGAGTTGATCTGTCAATCCCACACTCACAGTCTTCCAACACAAGGCTCTGGGAGTCCCAGAGCCCATCATTGGTGTTGAAGACAGAGACAAAGAAGGTGTTAAACATCTTCATTTTCTCTACATCATTATTTGTGAGGTGACTGACCTCATCAAGCAATGGACCAGTTTTATCTTCAATTGTCCTTTTCCTGTTAGCATAATTCAAAAAGCCCTTTTTGTTGTCCTTCACATGCTGGCCAGCTTGAACTGTAATCAAGCTTTGGCTGCACAAGTTTTCTCCCTACAGGGGTGAAGAACATCTCTGTAGTCCTTCTGTGTTGCCTTTTATTCCAATATCCATACACTTTCTTTTTCTGCTTAAGTTCTAGAAGAAGATCCCTGCTCAATCAAGCTAGCTTCCCACCCTGCTTGCTTGACACTTTGGAATTGCCTGCTTCTGTGCTCTGAAAAGATGGCTCTTAAAAAGCAGCCAGAATTCATACACCCCAATAAGAATCAGATTCCTTGTGGTCCTGCCTAACAAGCTCTTTCAGCAGCCTGAAGTCTGTTCTCACTTGTTCAGGGCCAGTTTTGTTAGCAGTTTTAATCCTACCTCTTCATGCTGCATGCATTAGTATAAAAACATTTCAAATGTGCTCCACTGTACTCAGCACACCGTGGAGCAGATTGAACAACTCTGCTAGCACACCATCACTCAAACACAGGCCTCCCTCCTCCAGGCTTATGTCCAGTAAGCCTGGTTTTATCCCTTTCTCCCTTCAAATCTAGTTTAAAGCTCTTTCAATGAGCCCTGCTAAACCCTAGTGCAAAGTTCCTTTTGCCCATCTGCTGGTGATCTGCCTGGTGCTGTGTAGCCCAGCTCACAGTCAAACCCCCCAAACTTCTGCCAGTAACATCAGTCTTGGAGCCAGGTATTGATCTGCTGTGTCTTCCTGTTTCTTCCCTCATCATTCCCTGAAGCTGGAAGGGTAGAGGAGAACACTACTTGTGCTTCTGATCCCCGGACCCAAGGCCCTAAAGTCCCTCTTGGTTGCCCTCAGACTTCTTATTGCAATTTCATTGCTGCCTACCTGAAAAATCGATAATGGATAATAACTTGAATGCCATACCAGGATAGGAAGGTTTCTTTTCACGTCTTTAACCTGGGCCATGGAGAGACAGCAGACTTCCCTAAAAAGTGAATCCACTCTGCATATTGGACTTTCTGTTCCCTCAAAAGAGAGTCTCCTATGGCAATGGTCCATCTTTTTTAATTTATGGAAGTGGTTTTGAGGCAAGGCATAGGCTGACTGAAGCTTTGTGTGACACATTGAACCTAGATGAACCATTGTCCTCATCACTGTTCAGTTCCACTTGCAGAGCTATATACCTATTATGCAAGGGCACCTGGGAAGGTGGGGTTGTCGTAGTGGAGATGCACCTGCTGCCCTGGGCTGGAGGTTGTGCATTCCATACAGGGAAGCATTTTCCTGTATCCCTTAAGTTACCACTTTCTGCTGCGCAGGGAAAGGATAGGGGATCATCTGCATCAACCAAAATACCAGAGATCTTCCACAGCACACCCACTCATGGTGCTCAAACGACCACTTGGTCTTAAAGCTCTTTGATTCCCTGTGTCAATCTATTTAGTCTTAATCAAGGAAATAATTTTAAGTTTTTACAATTTTTATTTTTTTTTATTTGTTGCTGCTGTGTTAAGATGTACAAAAGCATTTTCATCTAAGGTTTGCAAAATGCCTTTGAGACAATATAGCATCTGGAAAAATAGCATATCTGTTTTTTAAATGATGTGTTTAGGTGCCGCAGGGCCAAAGGAGACACTCAAGTATTCTTCAAATGAGATGATAAACCCACAAGTTGTGAGGGCTGTTACGGCTCCTCCTCCCTTGACAGCAGAGCAACATGGAGAAAGCTCTCTTCTCTGCAGATATGAGACTAATTAATTTTAAATAAGCTAATGAATCAAAAGCTGTGAACTTCACAAGATGCTGTCAGGCACATAGACTTTGCTATGGGGATTTCATATTGCTTTGTTTAGTCCCTCTTCCACAGGCCTGAGGTTCTTTTTCCGTCTGTTATTTCATACAAGACAATCCAGAGGCATAAAAAGCTTTGCCTTTTATTCCCAACCTCAGTACTGACTGCAGCTAAGAGAGGCAGAAAACAGCAGCAACTGTAACTGAATTAGGATTGGCAAATCACTGTTGTGGGTACATCTGTGCATGCCCCTGCATGCAGATACAGATTCATGTCATTAAGCAGTCCCTGATCAGATGGTCTAGTTCAGCCAGGAGAAAAATATTAGTTAATCAGTTGGGTTTTTTTTCAATTTTCATCAGAAATCTGTGCTCTCTTACACCATGCTCACAATTGGAAGCCACTTACAAAAGGCCACTTGTCACTTGCTCTGTGTTATTTGTCTGTGGTTAAAAGAGGCATGGTTGCCACAGAAGCAAACTCAGATAGTTTCACTTTCAAAATGTATTAAATGTTTATTTTCTGTGTGCTTTTTTCCTCCACCAATGTTGCTTCTTTAAAGGTCCCACATCTCCCACTGCTTTCCTTTTACAAGTTCCTTTGCCCTTGTGGATGGGATTTTAACTCTTTCTTCCACTGTCCCCTGCACTGGTCATCTTCTTTCCTATATGAAAATAGCAGAAGTATATAACAATGGCTATGTTGTTATTACCAGACAAAAATGTTGCTATGGGACACTTGTTCCAAATTCTGTGTTGTTCATACAAACATAAGAGTCTTGTACTTCTCAGAAGCTGCATAATCAATGGTTATTTGGGGGGGGGGGGGGTCAATAAAAAAATAAGTTTCTTACTCTTTCTCCAAACATGGAGTTTGAGCAGTCTTGGCGAGTCCCACAACATATACAAAGTACCACTGTACCCGAAAGGGGATAGCTGAGATGCAGTTGAGATCAGCAGAAGGCCTGGGGCTGGGTAGTTGTGTTTTCAGGTCCTTACTGTTTTGGTTAAGTTTTATGAACCCAGATCAAAATCACAGATTACAAATAGTCTGAATAGCCCGAAATTCAGACCACCAAAAAATGCTGACTTTCAAGACACCAGAGAAATAGGAATAGAGATTGGTGGTGCAAGAATGGGAATGGTGACTCAAATGTTGAGACTGGACTTTTTGGTGGGTGAGCAGGCGTGCTGCATTTTAGCTCTGCTGTAGGCATTGCTGTCAGCATTTTATTTCCTTAAACCCAGAAGAAATGAAGGAAACACCAGCAGAATATATTTATCTTTTTTTTTTTCCCTGTGCTCTGTGCTTTCCTCAGACATGCTGAACTACTTTTTTGTTGTTACGCTAAATGGAAAGACTCAAGTATGTGAGTCTTGGGGCCAGTCTCCCAGCAAGGCACTGAAACAAGCTGATGAACTTCTGTGGACTATCCCCAAGCCAACCACACACTGGCTTTGGCTCTCTGGAGCCTGCAGTCATAAACAAAAACTTGCAGAGAACCTTTGTTACATTGCATTTGATTTATGTTTCCAGTTAGAGCTGATTTTTTTAGCTAATTTCCCAGCTCTGCGTTATTGCTGTTTACATGCCATCTCTATTTCCCAGTTGTATTTAATAAGCAGGTTACTTTCTAAGGGTGTCTTTTGTGGAGTGTGGCTCACATTCCAAAATGAAAGATAAAATGGATACTTATAGTGATCCTCAACCCTTTACTTTTAGGGTGTGGAGAGAGCTTGGCCCCACTCATCTGGCTGCACTTAAGGAACAGACTTCTCTATTAACAACTCCAAAGAAATCTCTTTGTGCTGTACATTTCTATTGTTTCTTCGAGAGATGTTAAGCACCCTATTCACCCAAGATTTCCCATAAAAGGCCTTACCGTATATTGCACAATAACAAAGCAATAATCAGTATCATGATTGTGTCTTTTGATAATGAACAGAATTCTTCACATACACACACGCTATTAGCCTGAGCAGCAACATAATTATCGTCAGATTTGTTGAGTCAAAGAACTGGTCTTTCAGGAATCCTCTACTGCTAAAGCAGCAGCCCAGCCTCACCCTTTTCATAGCCAAGTGTTTCTTTAGGAATTTTCCAGGCCAACCTCTGCATGGGTAGGTGCAGCAAGGGACAGACCTATGTCAAGGGCATTTGGTATAGGTGCTTCGTAAATTTCACACTCCATGTTTTCTATATTCTCCATGAGTACCATTCTGTAAATTACCTGTGAAGTTAGAGACCAAAATAAGAAAGGAGGTCATCACTAGGTAGAAATATGATGTTAAATATTCACAAAGAGAAGCTTTATGCTGCATATAACACAAGATTACAGTTTCCAACTACTCTAAAAGATTACTTTGCCAGTTTGTTTGGAAGCTTCAGTGGTTAGCAGTTACTAATAAACCATTCTCTAGATCCACTGGAAATTGTGCATCAAGTAAGAGGCTTAAACTGCAGCAAAGGATGTTTAGGTTAAGCATGGTACCTTCTTTTCTTTGCGTTTTAGTAGGTAGAAGCAAGGCACTGCATTGCATAGGATGCCCAATCTGTAAGAACTTCCAACAACAGGTTAGAGAAGCATCTGTCAGAAATGATGCAAGTATAATTGTTTCTGTCTACTGGGTTACAGAGAAGAACTAAATGACCTTTTGGGACCCATTTCAGTCCTTCTGTATGTGCAGTTCTGCCATTTAAAAACCTCCTTCACCCTGGTATGAAATGGGATTCACTTATTAGAAGCATCTCAATGCGTGAACAGAACTGTACTAGTTTTGGCACAGAAATCGTTTCTGATCTTACTAGATCATTTCAAGTGCTGCTGAAGCAAAGGAAATCTGAATTGCATTTATATGCAGAAATACAAAACCATAATAATAATAATAATCATCATCATCATCATAATGTGTTCAGTCAGCTTGTGTGTTTGCTTATCTCTATGTCTTCCTCGAAGCACCTTTAAGGAGAAAAAACAGCCATTGGCAATGTGTAACAATCCCTCAGTAATCAATATGCTCAGTACTTCCATGAAGCCATGTCGCTTCATTTCCTGACACACACACTTCCTGGTCTCTCTGCCAGTTTGTGCTGCTCTGTAGTTTTCCTGGGAGGGAAGCCCACCCCTGGGAAAGCCTTTCTTACTCTCACAAGGCCCTGTCTGGTTGCCCTGCTTTAAACCTTTAGCTTAGTTTAGTAAGATGGAAGCTGTATGTCTATGTAAGGGGGGAGGTCCAGGTTAGTTTGAGGAGGGATGAAGATTCAGTACATTTGTTATAATCAAATCTGCATCTTAACTTCTGTTAAGTGTAGTATACTGGTTGGCATGGTAACAGCTAATGACATTTAGACAATATCTGCTCTTTTTGTTTTCAGTTACGATGTCAGAAATTTTCAAAGACCATGGAGAAGGAGTGGTAGGTGATGATGGGGAAGGACAGTCAGAAGTGAAACACTGGTACACATCAGTTTCTTTGCAGATCGTAGCTGTAGTTTGTCTATTTATCTGCAGTTTATCAGACTGTAGAAGTTCACTGCTACTTGTTTCATGACCTGCACTACAGGAAAACACCACCTACATCCTGGTTTGAGCCCAAATCCTCTCCTGGGCAAATCACTGGTGAAAAGAAGCCTCCATTTGTTCCTGCAAATCCTCCATGGCTGGAAATCTCATAGACGTGCTTTCCTTGCTCTGGCTATTCATTAGCAGCTGCAGACTACAACTCACTTTATCTTTCAGGTTTGATCACGGTTCGCCAAGATGCAAAATAGAAGACAAGATACACAATGACACACTCATAATGTGGCACTTCCCTATGATCTGGATTTGCTAATCATGCTTCAGCTGTAAGCAGCATCAGTTCATCTCAATTCATTAGAAACTAGTTCCTCTGAGAAAGAAGCTGTATGTGAAATAACCTGATCCATCTGGAGAGTCATGATTTAAAAAAAAATGAAAATAGTGTTGTCCTTCTTTGTCTCAGCGTCTTTCTAACACAGACAGACAATGTCCTGAAACATACAGTGCTTGCTGTAATTCTTGTAATGCCTCCTGGTACTACATGAGGAAATGCATTTATTTCCTGATATCTAAATTCTTTCATGCCTTCAGACAGGCCAAAATTATGTTTGGGCAGAGGTATATACATAATAGACACTTTTTCAGAAATACCCATTGGCATGAAATTGCTTAATGCTATAATTTGCCTGATGCATTCTTTTCAGATTCACAAGGACAAATCAGTGATTTTAATGGAATCCTAATGCCTTCCCAATAAATAGCATCATAGTCCTGAGCAATGACTACACTACAGTTCAACTGGTTTCTTATTTAGCCTTTTCATATTTGAAACAAAATTTTGCATAGAGATTATTTGAAGTGTTTGAGTATGACTTTTATTTGGAGCTCATTGGTTCATCTTGGAACCAGAAGTTGCATCGTGAGAACTGTGTTTAATGACTGTTCAGTAAACAAAACCCATGCAGAACAGTAACACTCTAAAAAGAGATAAACATGCAGTCTAGCACAGGCTGAACATGCTAAGAAGGCACATGGCTTTACCTTTGCCACTTTCATTGTTCTCCTTCCTATTGCTGTATTTGGGCTTATATTGGAATTTGGGCTGCTCTTTGCCTGCAGCCTGGACTTGGGTGAGCGGTACGATCCTTTCCCCCTTCTCTGGAAAACCACATGCCACTTCTGTCTGCCAAGTCACAGGATCTAAGCTCCAACAGTGGCACGAATACATGGCAGCTTTAGGCAAAGTGTGCTCATATGTCAATTCTATAGGCTTGCAAATCAAAGCCAGAAACCTGCAATCAAGCAAATAGAAGCCTTTTGCATTGTAGAGACTCTAAAGGCAATGTTCATCTTTGCAACATGCAATGCTCACCTTTGACATTAAGGTTTTGCCTTAAACTCCAAATTTCTAGGTCACTTCATGACTTGAAATGTCTTTTTTTATTTTAAACATTGTTCTTTCAGACTCCAGCTGGCACTGATATGCCAAGAGCATGAATTTAACACATGTTGGGAGCATATAAAATAGCTGTAGCAGAAAGGCAAAAGTATGAGCAATGGTGGCACTGAGAAGCATCATATGTCAGCCCTGATATCAGGAAGATCAAAGTGTCAATAAAAAAGGAGGACCAGTGGTGTAACAGAAAAAGGCAAAATTTAAAACTGAGTAACATAGGAAAGGGGGTGCAAAAAGATGATCTATGTTGGCATCATTTGTCAGATCAATTATTAATTCCTCAGTAAAAATTATTAATTATTAATGATTAATTATTGATTATTCTGGCAGGACTTTTCTGTATAAACACATTCTATAGGTTTAGGATTGAATCACACCCAGGAGTGACAAGTTTGTAGGTTATTTCAAAGCCCAGCCATACATACATAATATAGAAGTAGATATAAAGTGTTTACATCATTCTTTTGCAAAAGGCAGCTCTATATAGGACCAGTCCTGAAATAAATGATATTTCTTTCTCTTCCTATAAAGTCTAGTAAAAATTAGCACTTTGAATGGAAACTCAGCTTCTAGAGCAGTATCAGTATTCATGGTTGGGAATGGAAAAGTGAATTACAGCTGAGTACATTCAGTATGCCAGCTGGTGAATAAAGAAAAACAGCTGCTGGTGGCAGCCAACTGTGAAGCTCATGTGGACAATATTATGCTCAGAACATAAAATGAACAAGTTGCATGCTGGCATGGAGTCTGTTGCAACAAAAGTGCTCAATGCCTTGTAAAACTTTACAAATGGAGTCCAACTGTACAGATCCACTGTCTTTTAGAAGCAATGCAGACAGACATACTGTAGTTGTTGCTGTACAGCTGCTGTACCTAGCGTGGGTCTTGTCTTGCACCACACACTGGAAACAAAAGTGGAATAAGCACTTCCACTGTAGGTTTTAAAATCTGATTCCTGCTAACCTGGCAAAAAGGATGCACAGAATTGGTGAGCCGTTAAAACATCCTTCAATATCCATGTCTTAGGCTGAGCAAGAGAAGCACTAGCTCATGCTGAAACTTACATAGATCTCTCTAATTTCAGAACACTTTACAATGGAACTGGGATCCGTAGTTTGGAATGAAACATGAGTCTGCATTAAGGAGAGGCAATATTCTGTTCTCCAGCATCAGTACATAGATGGGGAATCAAAAGACTTGGAAACCTCCTTCCAAACTATTCCCTGCCCAGCTCTGCCACCTGGGCAATTTCCACCTCCCAGTTATAGGCAAGAAGGGTTGGCTTCTACTACGCTTTTGTTGTGCTCGTTTCAAGGGAGCCCAAGGTCCACAGCAGTACCAGGAATGTCCAGCGAGTTCAGACCTTCTATGATATGCATGGGAAGTGTGAAAGTCCATGTGATCACACCTCTAAAACAGTGGCAGTGTGCAGCAGGATGGGGTCACTTGACAGGGTCATGGGTGATTGCAATAGAAGCATTCTTTGTGGCACAGCCCCTTTTAACACAGAGATATGTCTTCTCCCAGGTACATGACCACATCTCAGCATCTTTTATCCCCATTATCTGCTGCTGTGAATACAGTCTTCGAAGTATGCAAGCCCTGAGCACTCTTAGGTGTGGAAGCTTGCAAGCCCGGCATGCTGTGCAGAAGGCTTGATAGTTCTTCAAAGGACAGCAATTCATTGTGATTCTAAATCACTCAAATGGAGCAGCACCTCATTTCCTCCTTATTTACTAATGATGGGCATTTGTCCCTGGAGTTTCTTTTACCTTTCTTCCTGGCTGTGGGATCCCTTTTTAAAATTTTCCCTGCAGGCCACTACAGGCTGAACAGTTTTGAGCAGTTAATTTCTTGTCTCCCATTTCCAGAATACAGTCTCTTTTCTTCTCAGAAGGCCATTTGTTAAGCTAATTCAGGTATTTTCAATTTCTAATGCAGCCATTGCCTGCCAGACAGAAGTATGGATGCTGCGTGCAAAGAGTGGGACTTCTCTCTTCCTGTGTGAGAAATGTATTTCCAACAGATTCCTCCTCCAGAGGCAGTTGTGATGCTTTGAAAGTTCCTCCCACCTGGGGTGTTTTCACTCATTAGAAAGGTGCTCCTTATTTTAAGTATTAGAAATGTCTCCCACTAGAGCCTTCTTGGAGGCTCATGTGGTCCTCAGGACTGCTACATCTGGCATTTCCAGCACTTCCCGTAAGGGAAGAATCCAGGCTTGTTTTACAGATATGCTTATGGAGGTGTAGAAAGGCTAATGGTAGGATCCTGCTCATCTCACTTCACCTACCCCAGAATCAGTCATCTAATCAGAACTGGTCATCTAGTCTCTCTCTACAGTCAATGAAGAAGGACAGGTACCTCCAGAGCATGATTTGTTCCTCCTTTCTTGGACAACTATCCTAAAATAGGCTAAATCGTACTCTGGAGATGCCTGTCTATCTGAATGATAGAGGAGAACTAAATAACTAGCTTAGCTGAGATACCTATCTGAAAGGTGGCTTCAGCTAAGCACTCGGCTGCTGCTCAGAGTGATGTATCCAAGCTCTACTGGTGAGTCTGGGGCAGTCAGGAGTCAGACTCTTCCTTCCTCCTCCCAGGCACCTGCCCAGTAGAGGGTCCTTCTCCTCCATGAAGACATTCTTTGAAGCTGAAAGATGATAAAAACTTCCTCCCTGTGCCTCTGACATCACAGCTCTGACATAATCGTTGTCCCTTCCAAATCCTTTTGAAGTCCAAAAGCTACCATCAAAACACAGATGTAGAATTTTTCCACTGTCTTTTTGTTCCTTCTTTAAAAAAGCAACAAAGACAACAAAAACCCACGAGCAAGAAAATTTAGGAAGAAAAGGCTCGAGGCTAAGGCATGGTTTCTATCTAATTTGAATTCAAATAAGTTTTTCATTATTTTTAAATTTAATTATAGTCTTCAAATGTATAAAATTGCATGTGAAAATAGAACACAGCTTAAATATACCCTAGAACAGCAGACAGAATCACAGACGCTGCTAATTTTCAGGCATGCTGTTGTCTTGATCAGCATAACATCATGATACCTTCCTTTGTGTCTTCAGCTTGACTAAGCAGATGGACAGATGTCTTTTATACATCTTACAAACATATATAAAGTCGGCTCTATCTGAGGTTCAGTGAGCAGATTTGACCTTCAGAAGGAATGCTGGAGCTCCTTCTCAGTTATGAAGTGCCCTTGAGAATGTAACTGGAACCAATAATTTTCTAGAAGTACTACTCAACTAACCATAATCATTCTTATATCACATATATAATTTGCTAGCAAATTCTATTGAAGAATTTCAGAACTCTCTGTATCCCAGTATTAAAATACAGTGCAAGTGTCTCAGAGGCCTTTCTATAATACCCCCTTTTGCTCCTGTTGAGTCCTCTTGGCTCATTCCCATTACATTCTCAATGATGTTTTCCATAGAAATAAGGGCCAGACATGATCCAAATGCAGTGGCTATTTCTCCTTCTTTGTTCAGTGCTTTCAAAGAAGTCTGTCTTATTTCTCAGAAAGTACAAGTGAGAGTAGGGGTAATAGTGATTTGCAGCATATTTTTTCTTTACAACTCTTGAAAGGAATTTAATGCAACAAAAGGTATTTTTTTCACTCACAAGCTTCCAAGGTCTTTTGAGAGCAGTAAAGATTTCAGAAATTCTTTAAATGGATTATCTTTTAAGCATTAGGTAACTTAATTCAACAGGTCATTAATTACTCTCACAACAGCACACCAGTAATAATGAGGAGTTATGGAGCTCAATGGGAAAGTTCACATCTTTCCACAGACCTGCATTTTACTTCGTTTGTTTGCTTGTTAAATTAGACCTGCAGGGCTCTGACATGTACCCAACATTAAACTGGCAGCCAGAAAGTTGAAAAATGTATAATTCTTTCTCCTTCAATTTTTCTTTCTTTTTTTTTTTTTTCCTTCTTAGTAATGGAAGTTTGAATTCTTGTTCTGTGTTACCCTAGAGCACATTTGTCAAGAATTTAATTATGGATTGTGAGTTAGTTCAAACTCCAAATCTATGTGATCTCTGACTAAGAAAATTTGGTGGTTTTGTACTACTGTGTTGAATTCTTTTTTATTGCCACAGGTATTTCCATTATTTTGTGCACAGGCTTGTGTATAACACACACCACCTCTAGTGACAGTATGCACACACAGTTTCTGCTTGACTTAGTGCTAAGATCTCAGATTTGTTACACAGTTCATGTACGGATGTGTACAGCTCTAGCTGTGGAGATAACAACATGTGTTGCTGCTGAGAAGAGAATAGAAGCAGTTTTTCCTGCAGTGAATAATGTGCACAATGTATTTTTCATCTAACTGTCAAAGAAAGATATAAAACTGTATTGGGTTTGCATGGCAAGGTTTTGGAAGCAGGAGGCCCAAAGGGGTGGCTTCTGTGAGAAACTGCTAGAAGCTTTCCCTGTATCCAACAGAGCTGATGCCAGCCAAATCCAGGATGGACCCACTGCTGTCCAAGGCTGAGCCCATCAGTGACACTGTGGTAGTGGCTCTGAGGTAATATACTTAAGAAGGAGTGAAAAACCTGTTGCAGAGCAGTAGCCAGGAGAAAAGAGTGAGAATATGTGAGAGCAACAACTCTGAAGCCACCCTGGCCAATTGAGAAGTTGGGGAGGAGATGCTTCAGGCATGGGAGCAGAGATTCCCCTGCAGCTCATGGCAAAGACCATGGTGAGGCAGCTGTGCCCCTGCAGCCCATGGAGGTCCATGGAAGAGCAGATCTCCACCTGCAGCCCATAAAGGACCCCACACTGGAGCAGCAGAATGTCCAAGGAGGCTGTGACCCCCTGGGAAAGCCCCATGGAGAGAGGAGCCCACTCCGAAGCAGGTTTGCTGAAGGACTGGTGACCCAATGGGGGAACCCACTCTGAAGCCGTACGTTCCTGAAGGACTGCACCCATGGAAGGAACCCACATTGAAGAATTTCATGGAGGATTGTCTCCCGGAGAAGGGACCCCAAGCTGAAGCAGGAGAAGAGTGTGAGGAGCCCTTCTCTGAAGGAGAAAGAACTGGCAGGAAAACATGATTAATTGATCACAACTGCCATTCCCCTTCTGACCTGAGCTGCTGCAGGGGAGGAGGTAATAAAATAGGGAGTGAAGTTGAGCCTGGGAAGAAGAGACCGGTGCAGGGAGGATGTTTAAAGATTTGGCTGTATTTCTTCTTATCTCATTCTGATTTTGACTGGCAATAAATTTAACTAATTTCCCCAAGTCAGGCTGTTTTGCCTGTGACGGTAACTGGTGAGTGATCTCTCCCTCTCCTTATCTCAACCCGCAAGTCTTTCATGGTATTTTCTCTCCCCTGTCCAGCTGAGGAGGGGAAGGGACAGAGCAACTTTGGTGGGCACCTGGTATCCAGCAAGGGTCAAAACACTGCAAATACGTTCATTGCAAATTTATAGCAATGCGTTGGAAAACTAAGGACGTAGTGTGCTATCATCACGAGGAAGTGAAACTACCTGCCTACAAAAATGCAGAAAGGAGGAAAAGCTGCATCACCTGTTCTTTCAGGCACAGAGAGCTGAGCATAGTTTCCATTGCAGCTGTTCCTCACCTCTGGGGCAGGCTGCTCCTCACTGGAGACCTGGGTTTGGAATTCTCCGAGGCAGACCCTTAGCCAGGCACTGCCAGCCCTGGCTCCTTGATGCTGGTCCCCATTCCATCACATCAAGGTTAGACACCAAACAACAAGAAGCTACCCAGGGCTACTCCCATCACTTGGGGCTTGCAGAGACCCTACCTGGCCAACAGAAGCAATAAAAGATGCATAGGCCTCCCTTGTACTGGCTGAAAGTGCCACCAACAAGCCAGTGGCCTGACCAAATGTTCATGTTTAGGTCTCACACTCTCTGGCACATTTTCCCTTTTGCGTGCTTGAGATTTTGGTTTCACCTCTGGAAAAACATCTCCAAACTCCAGCCAGTGTACTCCATCCACCATTAGTAAAGTTCACGGAGACCTGGCTTTGCTCCAACTTGGAAAAAGTCCTCTGTGCTAACAAGCCACTGGCCAAATTTCTCTCTGGGCAGCCCAAAACCTGCCAGACAGAAATGAGATCTGTAAAACTGAGCTGACAGCACGAGGCCTATATAGACTTTTCCAGGCCATTTGCCAGGCCCTAAAGGCCTAGTTTTAGAAAGACAAATTGAAACCATAACTAGCTAGCTAAGCTTTCCTCAAACCGTTTTGGAGTGACAAAACTCTGCCCTTGCCAGGCCTAACCCCTGCTATGGAAGTAATTGCCAATGACTCTAAAAACACGCAGCAAATAAAGTCAACGAAATGTCGATAGAAGCAAATGTGAGAGTGGCCTTCCAGTCACTTCCCCCCCTATGTGAGGTTGCCCAGAAGGACGGCTCAGTGGCAGGTTCTGGCATTTCCCTCCATGTGCCTTGAAGGCTGTCTGCTGGGTACTAAAAAGGAAGAAAACAAGTCCTTGGGATCCAGCAGCAATGCAAATGCATGCTTGGGAGGCAGCATGAGAGAAAAACTAACCCAGAACCTCCTCTCCTCCTGTGTCCCTCTGAACCTGATCCTGCAGCCTGCTCCTTCTCCCCCCTTGAACAGCCTCCTCTTAGCAGCACCAACCACCACAGCTGCCTCTTACACCTCATGGGCTGTCTGGGTGTCCAGCTTGCCTAAAGACTGATTTTCAAAAGCTAAGACTTTTAAAGGACTCTATATTATCCCCAGCTGATTTTCTATGCATGGAAATCCATGTAGGACATAAGCTTACACCAACTTTTAGGCAAGCATACTAAATACCATTTGGAGGTGACAAAATATCTGGACATAAATGAATGGCGTGTCCTTTCATGAGTGAGGAAGACACTGCCATCGCTTGATGTTAATCTATGTTCTCTTTTTCTTTTGAATGAACTTATACATAGAAATTACCAGGGCCAGAAAGTGTTGTTGTTTTTTTTTTTTTCAGGTGGTAGCAGTCTTCTGTTGTTAATGTGCTATATTCCCTGTAAATGTATTGTGGAATAAAACAGAAGCACAAATACTTTATACTCTCAAGTATTAGCGGATATCAAACAGAAAAGTGCATGAGAACTGGTGCTTGTAAAAGCAAACTATGCTTATTAGATATACAAATGACTACAGAGCCCAGTTCTCTGAAGATTTAATGCATTTATTTATAGCTGACTGATTTGAGACTAAAATACTGGAACACATTCACATATTCTTGTTTCTCCTGCCTCAGTTTATAGTTGTTTTATCATTTTTTGCCAGCTACCAAAGGAAAGGAAACTTTTTTTTAACCACAGTACTTGCCTCCTTTCCAAGACATAAAAAAATAAATAAACTTTTTCTAAGCACTGCCCACAAACAAGAGGGGTGGATCTTTTCTATCCAGCAGTCTTTCATCCTGGAAAACTAAACAATAATATTGACCCTCTCTTAGGCAAAACTCCAGTGCACTATAGAAATCTTTCAGTAGAAAGGCGGAAAGGCAACAGAAAAGCAACAAGTCACGGCATCTTAAGGGAGAGAACGAAACTTTGATTCTGCAGCATTCAGTGCAGCAGAGCCCAGTTGGAATAGGAAGGCTTTGGGAGCAGAGGAATAAAAAAAGACACATAATCCCTGAACAGCTTCCTTACCTTAACCATAGTTTCCCCCTCCATAGTTTTATGCTCTTGAACTCTTGCCTGACCCCTGGTGCATAAAATACATGTATGCCATTAGTCTTTTTTTTCTGCAATTAGAAAAACAGTTCTCGATGTTGATTTTAATGATAATCTGTGATATTTGGGCACATGAAGCTGCATATCTTGAAAAATCACTGACATGAAAGTAATCATGGTTTTTACTATGCTTGTTTGCATATTACCTAGTTTGGTGGAGAACCTTGCACAATTTTTTTCCTATATGTCTAGGTTTGTATTTTG
Source organism: Neopsephotus bourkii (assembly GCF_033783945.1). NCBI lineage: Eukaryota > Metazoa > Chordata > Aves > Psittaciformes > Psittacidae > Neopsephotus > Neopsephotus bourkii. The sequence continues at coordinate 309,502 of NW_026901449.1, read as the reverse complement.
GGTAGATTACCCTTCCTTGCTTTTTAACAGTTTTGCAGTGTATCAGAAGATGAGGTGGTTTCTCAAGAGTACACTTTGTGCTATGTATAAAACAACATTAGTGACAGGGTGTGCTTTTTTCAGTTGGAACTGACATTTGATACATTAGCCAAATGGGGACCGCAGCCAGATCATAACTGGATATATATTTTCAACATCCTCAGCCCTTCAGCCAATTGGCGGGGACTCGAGGAGGGTTATTAGCAGAAATGCAGCTTTATCTTTTTTGCTAATCTGACTAAAGTGAAACCATCAAAGAAGAAGCCAAAATGAGGGAAAGAGGGAAAGACAGAAATACCAGACCTTAGGCAGCAAGCTGCAGTTGAAGAAAATTATGGCTCATTAGGCTTTGTAGGCAAGAGCAACGTGCAGAAAAGGTAACACAGAATGGCTTCAAGATGAAGAATATTTTCAAGCTGTACTTAACTGTCAAAACTGAGCATTTAATGGCCTGAAGGCAGATTCCATAAGGGAATACTGGCTAAAACCTGGAAACTTTTACTCTGTTTTCATTTGCTGCTAAAGAAGGTTGAAAATAGGCTGCCATTGAATGCATTTGCAAAATCACATCAAATTTTTTTCAGGCACAGAATTTTGTCAAATATTTGCCATTGCGTGTCTGGAAGAACAGTTTATATATGAAGTCACATAGAGAATAAATGGAATAATTTAGATTTAATCCACAGATTTTGTTGGATATGTTCAAAATGAAGCATGTTATAAATGCTTCCCTCTTGCTTGCTTAATCCTTATGAGGAGTTTAGTGCATTTTAGTGAGTAAGAATGACCATGACAAAGGGATTGCAGGAGCTGGGCAGATGGCTGCTGTAAAAGGGATGGAATAGGGGAAGTTTTTCAGGAAGATTTGAACCGTGAGCAAATTATAAGCCAAACATTTCTGAAAAGAATTCCTCCAAAATAGATCTAAGCAAAGATTCTTGCTGAAGTAAGGCAGGCAGCACATGGATACACCCACACAGAGTTTATTGCAAAATAAAAGCTTGCATGTTCATTTAGCAAACTTGAAAGCTATAAGACACTTCAGAAAACTGTGCTTTCTCATGCCTACTGCCAGATGCTATCAGCTGGTGTCTTTGCCATGTGTGAGCTGATAGGTTCTGCACTGGCTTGGCACATGAATTTAAGCAGTGAATCAGAAGTAATGAGTGGTAAAAGTGGAAGCTGTAACAAACGTGGCAATGGGGCAATCAGCCATCATTCACTGCTGGACAATAGTATGAATACTAAAAAGGAAGACTGCCACCCAAAAAATTTTCCTTGACCACTTCAACTACCATAATATGGAAACACTTAGAAAATGTTTATTCCTTTAAGCAAAGAAAAAATTATCAAACCAGATCAGACAGTGGTCTAAATGGTTTAGCATTTCGTACCTGATAATGATCAGTACCAGATGCTATCTAAAAGCATTAGGAATTGACTACACTCCTAGGTTTTCTACTTAAGTGATTAGAGTTAAATAAAAGTCAGAGAGATATGTCTGAGAACTTAGTTAATTTTAAAGCCAGCAAAGCATTCATCTTTCAGTCCACACCACAAGGGAGGTAATTTAAACTAGTTCAGCAAAACACTCAAAGAATCAGAGTCAAGCAAGTTGAGTGTCACTCTCCATTGACTGCTGGTGAAGTTTAGTTGCACAATGGCCATCAGGGGTGAGATGCAGCATGGTCACTTGTTCTTCTCTGGTGCTTTTCCTGCATTGAACCCCATGTGGGGTAACTGGAAAGGTCTGTCTGAAGGCCTTCACAGCATTGCAGGCAGTGGAGTGCCTGGTTTTCTCCATGCCACAGCTTTGAGATGAGAAATGTCAGGCCAGAGGGTTTTGTCCCTTAGGGAAAATCCATCTGACAATAGCCGTTTGGTCTCTATCTGAAATATTACACTTCCTGCAATGTTCTTGATGTGTGGGAGACTGAAGGGGTGTTTCTAATCCAGAGCAAATTCACATCTAACAACAAAATCCTCTGCAAAGCCCCATTGTTCTTTCCATGGTATAGTGCTGCCTTCCTTCTCTTCCCTTTCTCTTCCCTTTCCCAGTATTGCCAGTGAAGTCAATGGATAACATCTCTCCCGATGGTCAAAGCTTTCTGGTTTGCCCTGTTGCATCGTCCTCTGTGTCCCTAGCCACACGGCCGACCTCCTCCTTGGGAGATGGAGGCCCTTTCCAAAAACTGCTTTTCCACTTCTCGTAGGGGATATAGTCCTGGAGCTTCATCTACTTTCACATGGTTAAAATAACAAGCTTAGCTTTGCAGCTAGGGTGGGCTAAAACTAGAAAAGCAGCGACTTGATCACTTATAATCATCTGGCCATAGCCTTGGCTAATTTCTAATCCATAAGGGCATATTACCCAGCCAGACAATATTTGCAGTTTTTCATTAGACTCTGGAGATGAGGTAATGAGAAGTGGGAGGCTAAAATCCAAAATAATTTTTTTCCCCTGTTTTACTGAGATTCACAGGTAATTCAAACAAGGTCTTAGCTTTAAGCTTATGGGGTCTTTAAAAGGTAGGGATTTAAGCATGTGCAGAACTGCCTTTTTACAATGTATGGTTCTTCTGTTTCTGTCTGAAGTGCTCCTGATCTCTTTACATGCTTTCACATCTTATGACAGATACTAACATTATTTAAACATTCTTTTAAAGAAAATAATTCTCTCAAAGAGTGCAGGTGTCCAAGTAAACATTACCTGTTGCAAAATATCTGTACAACAATGTGCTGCAAAAGAGTTTGTTTACACCACAGCCATAAGAAGCCAGCACTGGCTTAAGCTACAGGGGTCGTAAGTGTCAAAGCTGTATATACTTCTTACAGGTTTTCCAGGCTAAAACTCAGTGATTTGTGGGTTGTCTCAATTGGCTACTGTGAAACATCTTCTTTAGCTGATATTTTCTTTAGCTGATTATTCAAGAACTGTTCATCTCCTACAGATGATTTTTGTTCTCATGATCAGTTACTTTTTGGTTATCTCATCTAATGAAGATACTCAAGAGAGGAAGAGAAGGGATGGATAGAAAATCCAAACAAGATGCTTCTGGTAAGAAATCTCAGATAGCTAATCAATCATGCTGAAATGCATGAAACTTTGAAGATGCACAAAACTTATTCATGATCACTTTGTTACTGGGCTGTAGTTAATTCAGACCAACTATTAACTGTTGAGGAATAATAGGTGTGAGGGTCAGAATTACCCCAGGAAGACAAAGAAACGAAGGCAGCAAAATATTATGCTGTTAGTCTACACTGTAAGTACTGCGCTGGTAGCCTGCAAACACGGCATGGAAGGAAAATCTCTACATGGCTTTGTCCCATGATAAAGTTGAAATTGTAATCTCTCCTTAAAATAAGCCAAACTGCACAGAACTCAATTTCTGAGCCTGTGAAGCAAAAGTGTTATGAACAACAATTGCACAAGGGGCCCTGCAAATACATGAAGATGCTTGTTGCCAAGTGGGGGCATTGTGGATTTGCCCCATACCCTATAAGCATATATGTCACAATAACTGCAAGCACATAAAATGCGCACATGAATTTTGATAGCTGCACTTTGATTTATAGTACCACGGAGTTAAACCCAAATCAAACATGTAAGCCGTGGTGTATCTCTCTGTTTAGCTGACACTTTGATCAGGCCTAAGATGGTATCTTCAAATAATTTGGGGGTATCTAGTGAATTATACCATCTTTTTCAAAATTGTCTATCTGCCTATCTTTGGTTTTTTTGTAGATCCTATTACTAGCAGAGCTGGAAAGTTCTCAATATGATGAAGAGTTTATACCCAATACAAAGTATTTTTAATTATCTTTGGCTTGGCTTAAAAGCAAAGATCCTTAGTTAGGTGAACTCATGTTGACTATAGCTGAAGTTCGCAGAATATCTTTCAATGTAATGGATCTTTGTCCAAAAAGGAATGCAGGAATAAAAATTAAAATCTCCAGAAACAGCCCTCAGGATTTAGTTGTTTGCCATTCGTGTAGATCTGGCCTGAGGAAAGACTGCAAACAGTCTAACTGGATATAGGTAAGAAGCAATGGGGTGCAGGTCCACGCTGCTGGCTGCTAGCATGGCCTGTGAAACACAAGGAGGAAAGCCACAGTGTGTTAGCTCTGAAGGGTGCATTGGAACATGCCAGTTTTTTTGCCTTGAAGCTGCTTGGTGTGTTGAACAACCTGGTTTTAGCTATTAAAATGACTGAATACTAGATTGCAAAGCACCATGAGCTGGCTGCATGCAATAACGGGAAGGCAAAATCTGTAGGATTGTTGCCACCACCTGAACCCTACAGGCCAGAACCCTCAACCATGCCATGAAGCCAGAGAGCTTCAGGGCTGTCCTACAGCAGGGGGCCCATGCAGCAGGGACATGCAAGCCCCAAGAAAGGGGACTTTTGCTTTTTCACTGATGTAAAGCCAGGGCAGTGGCACTGGTTTTGGTGATGTTTGTTCAAGTTTGGCTGAGGACTGAGAGCCCAGCCCAGATGTGGGGCTCCAGCAAAGCTATGTAACTTAAAAGGGGAGTAGGAGAGAGTGAAGAGGAATGGTGGAGGAATACAGAGATGTTTATCATGCGCATTCTGGGGCCTGTGGTGTTTGCAGCTCCTCTCCCTAACTGAGGTGAATGGGAATGTGCCACTGGGAGTGAGGGAGCAATGGCCCTTTCAGTACCCTTTGGATAGCCTTAGGCACAGTGCTCCTGCCCAGCCGAATGGGCTGTTTCTCAAGCCTTTCTGAAGCTCTATGTTGAGGACCCAAGCAGATGTAAGGATATGAAGACCAGCCTAGCTCCATAAGAGGAAGAACGGGGGAGCAGTCCTATTGTCAGCTTCCCTGATGCTTGTCACATGCTTAAAATCAAGCATATTCTTGCTTGTTTTCTCTGTTGGTTTGCAGCTAGATTCTCTGTCCCAGACCCATAAAGTGGAGGAGAGGGTGCTTCACAAATGATGCTTGTAGGACTTGGAGGGGGGGCTACCTGAAAAAGCACCACCTGGTCCACCAAAGCACGTGTACTGGTCCTGGACCATAGTGTTGCTGTGAGTGGTGCAGGTCCAGGTTGAAGGATTGACTGCCAGGTTTGCGACCTAATTAAGAAGTAAAAAGAGACTGTGGAAAACCTTCACATCCACTTCAAAGTACATGGTGAGCAAGACACAGTTAGCTTGGTAGTTGACATCTCCATGAAGCAAGCACTCCTGCCAACAGCTGTCCTGCTGCAGCACAGCATACTTTAGGGTTAGGACAATGCCCCAAGAAGAGAGCTGGCAGAGTGGCTGGAAAAGATGTACACTGGCAAATGGCATGGTTTACAGATCCACACTCAGGTCTGCACAGCCACACCTTTCCTCCCTGCTCTGTCTCCATCTGCCACACCAGTGCAGCTGCTGCACAACTCCTGCTCCAGCATGTTGCATTATGTGGTGTCTTGGCTGCTGCAACCAAATTCAGGCTAAACAAGATGAAAACATAATTGTTCTCAACAGTGGTATAACTGTAATAGCTGCCTCCAGGAGCTACCTCTCTCTATGTGAGGTTTATGACATAGACTCAGGAAATCACACATCTGGTTTGCTTTATCTTCCTTTGCTGGGCTTGCTGAGGACTATGCTGCGGATTTGCCCTCCAGCCCAGAGCAAAAGACAATTTACTCCCTGGGATTAGATAGGGACTGAATTATAATTTAACTGCTTCCAAGCTATGTCTCTTTGCATCTCCATGCCCAGACCAGTCTCCTGCTGATGCAAGCTGGCCCTGGGAGCTAGCAGGGACAACAGAGCAATCCACAGCAGCTGTGAGGTGCAGTCCTTCCCTGAGACGCATATCCACAGAGGATCCCTGGAGCAACAGAGATCTTTACCACAGAGGGGGAAAGGCAAGAGGTCTGCAGTGGAGGCAAGACAGGCATTTTACCTGTACTAGAGAGAGAGTTGTTGCAGAACAGGCTCAGCTTCCGAAGCTTCATTTACAATCGGTGCCCGCTGCTGGCAGCAGGAAGGGGGACAGACAGTTGCTGCCACCCAAGGGAAGGGAAATGGTGCCAAACAGCACAGCACCACCACTAGCAGCTGAGGACCTGGGCACTGCCTGCTGCAGGCAGCTCCTTCTCCTCGCAGGGCAAGCAGCTGGGACACAGACAGTGTTGTGCCTCTTCTTCTGATCGGTCGCAGAGAAGTAGGCTGAGCACCCTGGTTGGAGTTACAGTGCAGTGGTGCAATAGATGGGCTCTGTTTTGACTCTGCAAGCACTGCCATTGACCCCAGCTCTTCATTTCTGCAACAGAAAATAGCTTTTTGATGAAGCATGAGTATGAAAGCAGGAAAGGCTTTCACTAAAAAGGAAGGGTTCATGGAGAGTAGCAAGGGCTTGGAAACTCAAATTGTTCTCTTTAAAGACAGCAGCAGAGAGGAAGGTTAATGTACGCTGATTTTTAGTTTAACTTTGTTACAAACACAGGTTCTCAAGTGCTCCTGAGAGCCAGCTTATTTCTGGCCTAATGAGCAAGCTGAAACACAGCCTCATGTACTCTGCCAAAGGCAGAGCCAGAGTACTCCAATGCAATAAAAATTCTCCGCTGCCCTCAAGCCTCCATCTAAAATTGTATCCAAACCTGAACTGAATTATTTCTGAAAGGGTAATTACTTCTTGATTACTTTTTATCAACCTCTAGGCTCTCAGGCTCCAGGCAGAAGTTGAACTGTCAGACGTCAAAACGGGGGGAGAGGGAAAAAAAATGTTCATACAGTGACTCCAGCCCAGCTTGAAGAAAGAAGTGCAATAAATTTTTTCTTGTGGGAGCTCCAGACTACTTTCTAGAGGCTGTGTTTCTTCTGATGCGTTTCTGATAAACCTCTAAACCCTGACATGATGCTGACCTGCCCTTGCTGCACAACGTAGGAGAGGAGGGGAGAGCTCTTAGCACCAGCAGTGTATTGCAGGGGTCAGAGCACGTGCAGGGCAGACTGAGTCTCCACCGAGTCACTTTCTGGCCTGACATGGAGGTGGGCTAGCAAGGGGTCCTGTCTTTCTTTCCCACCCCACCACAAGCCAGCACTGCTCTGCAAAGAGGTCACCTGCTCTGCAAAGCACTGCTCACCACCAGAAATTTGCCTGATGCTATTGCTGCTGCAGCGTACAAGGGAATTGGGGTGCAGTCCCCTTGCCAGAAGACACTGACCAGCCCTTGGCCAAACAAGGTGGTGCATTTTCAAACCCTCCCTTCTCTCTAAGCCTCACTCTTCACAGCAAACACTTCAGGAGAGAAGGCTTGAATTTTTACCTGTTTGCTTCTGTCTTGCCTGGGCATGACAGCACCCTTGCACACCACCCAGCCAATTTTCCCAATCGTCCTGCACAGCACACAAACCACCCGCATGCAGACATCCCCTCTGGGCATGGACACCAGTTCATGCAGGCTGGGGATTTTCTAGCCCAGCACATGACTTTTCTGTTGACTGCTTTCCAAGCAAGGAGTCCCACTACTGATCTCCCTCTTTATGCAGAAGCCACCTTGTACTCCTAAATCTTCCTCCTCACATTTTTTTTACCCTTTTTCTTTCTCAGCAGGGGTAATGGGTATTGGACACAGTGTTCTTAGAATAAGTATGTTTCTGTTTTCTATGGCAGTATGTGACACTTTCTCTTTTGCTTGTTATCTGTTTTAACAGATCCTCACATCCAAATTTCTTAGTATGGAGCTGGTGCTAACAAACAATTGTCTTCCGTGAGTCCGGTCTTCCTGGAGTTCTTCTTTGGAGACATTTTCTCATTTAGAGTCTATCCCTATGTATGTATGGCTAGGGTTGTTTTTCCCTGCATGTGTAATGCAAAAGGTTCTTTTTAACATAAAATTTCATCATGGCAGTTTATCACACAGTCATTCATTGTTGGTGAACACTCAGAAAGTAATTTTTCCCCAGCAAAGCTAATGAAATTATGCATGGCTTATCCTTTGTGGAGCAAATATCAGCAGTGCTGCATCCCTTGACCAGATGTCTTGGTTATAGCTGCTGTATTTGAGTGAAGAATGCTGCAAGGAGCATGAAGCCTAATTCATTCTTAAAAGAGTCTGACCCTGAACATCTTTTATTCCTTTAAGTGTTTTAAATGATGGCTTCCTTCCTTCACTTCTCTTTGATTCAGCAGATGCTATGTAGCATCAGGGCTAGTTTGGGTAATATTTCATATAAAGTCAACATATACTGGTTGGGTTGGATTTATTTCCATAGGTTCCTTCAACCACAAGGGTACCATATATTTTGTATTCCTTGGTATATCAAAGCCTAGTGGCAGGATGTTAAGTCTCTGTGCATGTTTAAGGGTGCTAGTCCATTTCTAGGATGACAAAGGGAAATCAGAAGAGGGGACACAGCACAAATTAGTGTGTTATGTGGGATGTAAGTTGTCCATCTCACACATCAGCCCTATCATCTCACAGAGGCTTTGGGAAGAAAGCACAAAATCCTATTTTCAGAAAAATATCAAGCACATATAGGCCTGGTTGAGGAACAGCAAGGCGCTGTCTGTGCTGAGTGAAGTGGGTGCTAATATCAGACAGGACAAAAGGGAGCTGCCATGGGCTTTTAGACCAAGAATAAGGTCAATGAACTAATTAAGAAAGCCAAAACCAATGAGAAAGCTCAAAGGAGATGTGTTGTGCTTTAGACCAAATGATCCAATTTCAACAGAAAGATGCTAATTTGGTTTTTATTGCAGGTTCTTCATGTCTAGCGAAGATTGGCATACAATTCAGCCTGCTCATAAATCCAGAATGACAATAGTGTATAATTAACAGGAATAATTATAATCAGTAACTCTGAAACTTGCAAAACCTACAGGAAACATACGTAGCTCCAAGAGATGCTCATCATCCAACTACAGCATTTCATTTGCCCTGAATACTGTGTGTATGGGCAAGCAGGAATTCAACTGACAGAAAATCGTAGAAAATAAAAAAGTACAGCTTTGACCAGAAGATGACAATACTCCATGGCTTCCAATTCATGTAGCTGTATTCCAGTGGCAGAGAAGTATTTTATGGTGTTGTCTTCCCATATTTTTTCTGTCACTGTTTTTTTTCTCAGGCTAAGCAGCTATTCTGTTGAAATTCCTTCTTACTTTTGAAATAATTTGAAGACCTATCGTCTCACAGTACATAATTCCTATAAAAATGATACACAGCTAATAAACTCATATTTATCTTGAGAACTTAATATCTCAACATCCATTTTTGGCTGCATTTCACTTTTTATTTTAAAGAAGGTCTGTAAGACTTCTGATGCAACATGGTTCTTTCTCATAGTAATAATTCATTTTATTTAGAAAGAGTTAAGCTCTTTAAAATGAACTAGTAGGGGAGTATTCATTCAGACTAGAAATACAGGAAGAAAGAAAACATGTTGAAAAGCTTAAACTAATATTTTATTTTAATCAGGCCTTTTATTTTTCCCTCAAAGGGTAATAAAAAGAATACACACAGTCAGCATGGTTTCATTTCCTCAGGAGCTGCACAAACTGAGTGCTGTATCAGGTGCTAGAGAGGCTTCTGTGGGAAGTGTGGTTTCTCTGTTTCTTCTTTATACCTTGTCGGGCAGTGAATGAAACCTGAGTAACTTCTTCAGACATGACTTGTGAGTTTTTTCCCCCCAGTTCTTTTTACTGAAGCTGAATGGAGAGGCAGGTGTTGGTGGCTGTGGGGAGAGAGCCAGCAGAAGAGAGGGTGAGGAGGGAACCGCTAGAGCAGGTCAGACTGGGACCCAAACAGACACCATGAGCAGGCTTGGATTTCAGGCGCTTCCATTTTGATGAGAAATAGGCAGAAACAGGAATAATTTTGATTTAGCAACATTCCTTTGGCAAGTTGCTTGAGTGGTTTAAATGAGTGAGCTGCTTTATTTAAATCAACCACGTTTGCCTGGGTGTGTGTTTCAGATAGCTGGCTCTGGCTGGGGCTCATTTTCATGTGCAGCCACAGGCTCACACTCCTTCACGGTCTCCTTTCTGCAGCTTCCTCTGACCTAGCCTGTGGTCTCTAAAAGCATTTCATTGTTAGAAAACCAGGGAGTCATGTTTGTTTACTGGGAGTGACGGAGTCAGAAGATGGGGGAGGCGTGTGTGTGCGTGTGTGTGCATGTGTGTGTGTGTGTGTGAAGAAAACATGTATAATACGGTTTATAATTTTCAATAAGCACAGAAACAACTGCCAGCCATCCCCTGCATACTTCATTCCTTGTATCAACAGAGGATCCCTGCCAGACATCAGATTATATATTCCACAGCTGAAGTGTTTGCGTAACTTTTCAGTGGCTACCATTTAAAAAAAGAAAACCACTGATGGGCCTTTTCTTAATATATTCCCACAAGTTTGAAATGTTCACAGTGTACTGCCAGCAATCATTTTGTACTTGGAAGGCAAAGTTACTCATATCTCTGCCATGGCCCCTGTGCCAGCTAGCAAGACAAGACTGGCCTTTCCCATTTTCTCAATCTCAACATTTGACTGCAGGCAGAGGCCTGGGGGGCACCCATCACTCTGCACCTGTGGGGGTCCCCCCTCCCAACATGAGAAAGTGGGACTTGTTGGAATGCCAGTCATTTGTTATCAATAATGATATCTAGAAAACATTTATTTGGCCATTTTGGTTGATTGCCCAGTGACTCAAAATAAATTGTCTGGTATTTCTTTTTGGCGAAAAGAAAAACGTGACTACATCCAATTTCAGTCAATACTGAAACTTTTGCAGCATTCCTATCACTGCCCTGATTTTGTCTTTACTAAGAAATTATCCAAGAAGCAAATTTCCTTTTCTGAGCAGAAAATGCTCAGATAAGCCTTCCCACTCTGTGGTCATCAATCACATGCCTCAATATAGCTTTGCTCCCTTTGAACCCTGAGGGGTTTTGAACTCTTCTGGGGCTTTTAATTTTTGCCAGCCATCGCCCTCCCTGGGTTGCTGAATTTATGGCTTGGCCAAACCTGTGCAACCCGTACAGCTTTTCCTTCCAGCAGGCCAGTGCTTGGACCACCTGGGTAACTCTCCCATTAACAAAAGTGAGATGAGTTTTTCACATGGGAGAAGAGCATTTTCTATTTCTGCTGCAAGTCAACACTACAGAGGATAGTCTCTGAAATGACAAGGCTGTATTCCAAAGAGGAATTCACAAATGAACCCTGTAATTAGGTGATGCATTACAATCGGTGAAAAAAAAACATAGGTCCAGGAAGATAATAGCACTCTGTCTAACTGTTTTTGATTGCCCTGTTAAAGGGCAGACTGAGACCTTTGATATTCTTCCATAGCTGAGACATACTAGGACTATATGTATGGGCTTACCTCTGAAGACTTTGCAGAGTTTGCTTTCCCCTTCCCATTTTTCCTGTGTTCCAGAAAATAAAAAGGGTCTAGAGTTAGAGCAAACTTTAGAGAAGTTTTTCCTAGAGATTTTCTTAGAAAACGGTTCTTTTTCAGATTGCTAACCATGCCTTATTTTCAGTGAAAAAGGTAGCCTCGTGATGCAAGTTATCTGTAATGAACAATGAGATGGCATGCACTGGAGGGACGTGAGTGGTTTAAGAAGAGGAATTGCGTACTTTCTTAGCACCTGTTAAACTTACGGGAAGTTCCTCTGTACACTGCTAAGGAGTTATGGCATTTCATCCCAGTAGTACCCGGGATTACACCTCCAGAGATTTCTGGTACTGGATGTAGTCATTTATGTGCATGCACTGTAAAATTCTAGACTCCTAAGAAATAAAAAGCTGTCATGTAAACGGTGACTATTATTTACATATGCTGGCACTAAATTTGAACCTCCTGTTTGGGTCAGGATGTTAGAAAAAATTACCTCCATATTTCTCTTATAAGTGAATCTTTTCTACAGTTTTCATTAGCTCAAAACCCCATTCTCTACATGCTGTTAGTGTCAGCCAGTACCTTCAGACAAGCTAAAGCATATTGCTACATTTTTCTTGTCCTGTCTATTCAAGCATAAACACGTTTTTCTCTTTTTATTTACATTTTAATACAGACACTATGCATCCACTACTTAATACAGTGTGCACTACAAGAGCACACTCTGCATAAACATGCTTTAACAACCAAGAGACCCATCATTCCAAATGTGGGATGCTGCTCTGAAGGTAGCAGGCTTTTGTCTGCTTTCAGGTTCACCCATGCCTAACCCCCTCACTATCAGTTTTCTTCCATCTCCATTATAATAAATTCTGGGTTAGGAAAAGTGCCACAAACAAATTAGTTGTTATGTAGCAAGGAGCACAATGCCTGCAGTCCAAAAGGTTGGTACCCTACTAAATGGTCATCTGAACACAACAGAAATCCAGCTTGAACTCCTTCTTGCTGATTGATTTACCAGCATGTCCTGTGACACTTGAACCTTGCAGTGTGCCAAACTTGATTTCCATGACAGTTTCCCCATCTAGCTGGTTTTCACCATCTTTGCATGACCTGAGCAGACTTGAGGAGCAGTGTGCCACTAACACAGGTGAAAGCTTGAAGGCTGCTTTTGTGCCCAAATTCAGAAAAGGCAGCAGAGGCCCAGAGGGTTGTCTGATTTGTAAATGTCAAAGGGAATCCCAGCATGGGGCTTCTGAAATCTTTGGAGGCTCCATGTAGGGTAGAATAAGTCACAGGAGCATATCTAGCTAGTTTACGCCTGCGAAAAGGAATGAACAAAGCCTAACTTTGAGTAAGAAGTCAGCTGAATCCCATGTAGACTGACTAAAGGTAACATGCAAGAAATCGAAGTCCTGCAGCCTATATTTGGTTGGGATTAAGTATCCCTCTCCCTTACTTGCAAAGTACTTCAAAGCATTATTTGTTTTCATGTTAGAACCATTTAACTTTGGCTGTCGTCCATTTTTTAGGCCGAATGGTATTTCACTGGATTCCTTTTCACATGTGGTTTAACAACACCCCCACACCAGCTTTCAAGTGCTGAAGAAACTGGGGAGTGGAACAGCAGTAACAAGGGTGGACACTGTGAGAGAAGGAGAGCTTGCAAGAGTGCTTGTGTGAAGGCAGATGCCAGGTAAATATAGATTTCTACTAACTTATTTCTAGAAAAAATAAAAATAAATAGTCTAAAAATAGCGCACTATATAGCCTATCTGAACATACCAGCTTTATCAGTTCTCATTATGAGTGGACTGCATCACTTCGTTGACAGCTATATAACCACTGCTTTTGTAAAAAGTTATATATACGTGGGCCATGTGATAACCGCCTTCTCTAAATAAACACCCTTTACACACAGGCACATACATGCATTTAGGTGGGACATTTTTGAAAGTTTTCCCTCTGTCAGGTTTACATAGAACTAGAGGATTAATGTTAAGTTCATCATTAGTCTAATAAAGCAAAACTTCATACTGTTGGGTCATTAGCTAAGAAATGTGGCTTAAAAGTATTCCTGAGAATACACATTTTTCTCAGGGCTAAATTTTCTCACTTTATTCCTAAAAAAAAAGTTCAGGAAAGAAGGAGGGAGGCATTAAGTGCACAAACTCAGACGGTGGAAGGAGACGAGCTGATAAAAGTAGAACCATGGTCACTGCTGTGTCGCTGTGGTCAGTGGCTCGCCAGACTCTGTGCAGTCTTGTAGAACAGCTTGTCCACCCATTTGAAAGAGCCAAGGGCCAGGAAAAATACATACAGTTTGTAAGAAGGCTACAGGCTACACCTATTCTGAGTGCCAACTGATAATCCAGCACCAGCTCTTGACTCTGTGGTGTAGCTCCATCACTGATCCAGTGAAAAACAAGATGCAGGCTTAGGAATAACATGGATTTAAAAAAATGGTGAGGCTCTTAATTATAACAAAACCCTTGGGTCTAGCCCAAGTGCAAACTGCAACAGGAATGTGCCCTTGCTTGGAAGCAGTAGCTGCTTCTCTCTGCTGGACAAAGAACCCATGCTTCAGCAATCCTGGATAATAGGCAGAGGGTGTCAGCACCATGCATTGTCCTCTCACGCCTGAATCAGGCAGCTACTCTAGATGAGCTGTTACCTGACTAGAGTCAGGAATCAGAAAGACAAAATTCAGTTCAGAGATCAGTTAGGCTTCCAGAGGATATTCAGATGTGCTTGAGGCCACTGATGGTGCCTAAAGAGACACAAAACCCAATTGTTTTTCCAGGGCAATACACAATTTTTGTACAGTTAACAGGGAAAAAGGCATTTTAAGTTTGAATTAAAAAGAAGTGATGAGAAAAGCTTGAAGAACCTAAATCTATATGCAAATTTAAACCTATAAATATAGATCTTAGATATATTCTGAATAGACTCTTAGAGGAGTCAACCAATAAGCTCACTGAACCACTCACAACAGCACTGGAAAAAACCTGGGTTCACAGTTCTTCCCCATTTTGTTATACTTAGAGACCTTTAGGCCACTGTCACTAGCATGGACTCATCTGTCACTTCAGTTGTGACCTTATTGTAAATGAGCAGAAACACATGGAATCAGACAGCATTTTTTTGCTGAGGAGTTCATCTAGTGACTACTGATAAGGCGACTGCGTTTGCATCTAAGTGGGTTTGAAGATATTTATCTAGTATTAGGATTTTGGCTTTGGTTTTCTGAAAATCAGCTACCAGATAATATATATGATGTATATGTCAAACTTGGTTTCACTGTAAGAGTTGGAATGCGTTGAATTTTCCTGATGTTTCTTGTGATAGCACTCCCTGCCTTATTCATCTTCAGGAAGGAATGGAAGATTGGCACCTGCAAGTCTGCTTCTGAATAAGAAAGGTATTAAAAACAATTTAAAAAAATTAATGGTCTATTTTCCAATCAGAACAATGAAATTGCTGCAATCTAGGTAAGAAGCTGTTTTTCAAGTCTAGCCTTCTGATGACTAGCAAAAACAGAGGGACCCTTCGATTACCTGCTGGGAAGATGTTGAGGTTGACCCATCAGAGAAGACTGGAAGATAAAAAAAGACAAAAATTTTCTGAGAGATGTCTCAAGGGCAAGACCAAAGAGGAAGGAGAAAGTGAGCAAGTGCAGCAGCTTTATCACCTTCTCACACAGCTATTAACCTGCTGGGATGAAAAGCAAACTGCGGGAGGGGTGCAGGAAGCTGTGTTGGGTTTTCAATGCCTCTCAGGCATTATCTGCATGCAAAATGTGCAGCTTGAGCAGCTCTTTGTATCTGCTGTATACTCCTGTATTGGCCACCCTCTGCTGCCTGGGAGTGCAGGCAGGAGGGCAGGTTTGGGACAGTGTGCCTTGTGTGGCCAGTGTCTTTTGAAGGCCTGGGCTTGATGTGAAGGCCCCCAAAGGGCACTGGGCCAGTAGGCTGCTGCACCAGGGGCAGAGCTGCCAACATCCTGAGGCTGCTAAAGCAGATGGTTCTCAAGATACCCGTGTGAGTACAGTCACATGGAGTGGCTGGTCTCTCTGAGACAAAGAGCCATTAATCTCTGTGAGAACCCCTGGCTGGTAATGAGGCTGGGCTGGGCATGGCTGTTAGTAACCACAGCTTAACACGGCAGCTGCACCCAGGCTTCCTCTCCAGTGGCTAGGCCAAGCAGGGGGCACCACCAGCAGCAGTAGGCAGTTGCTTTGCGGAGTCAGGGCTCATAGCCCTTTTGCTGCCCTGAAGCCACAGGTGGGCAGTTACCTCTTGGTACTTCCTTAGTTTTGCATCTCTCTACCATGGTGCAGTGACAATGAGAGCAGGGCTGGTTCTGTTTTCCACTTATTAGCATACACATGACACCCCATGTGCCCCTGTGCATGCGCTCAAGCTCTTCCCTAAAGCCCCTGCTGCCTCTTCCTCAAAGGAACAGTGTACCCACAGCATGCTGAGAAGGCACCAGGGTACTTTTATTTGCAGGGAGCACAGCTGAGAGAGGCTTCTCCAGGCATACAACATGGCCCTAGGCTTTTCTCATGTCTTCTTCCTCCACTGTTCGTGTTTGCATAAATTTCTTGATTTATTACCATTGAAAGTGTCACAATAAGAGGGCATTTAACATCTGCATTGACAGCCTGCTCCAGCACCAGTTCCTGTACCATCACATCTGGATTGCACGATGAGCCAATTGCTCTTTAGTGTTTTATCATGGATAAGCCAATATGAAACACACTCCTTCACCTGAGCTCTCTGTATCTTGATTTGGATAGATATATAGTGTATAAGCATTTTCTGAATGACCTGAACTCCCTCAGTACCTACTTTTGCCTCATCTGAAGCTTTTTCCTGCTGCTGCTTATTTCATTGCAGTCTTGAATTCCCATATCTTGATGGAGATCATCATATCCCACTCCTCTCACCACCTGGTCTGGTGCAAAGTGGTGACTTCTGTCTCAGCATCACTAGTGAGAGCAGACTGACAGTGCTCACAGCATTTCTCCCTCCTCCTGACCAAAAGAATAGCCATTTCTGCACAGGAGGCTGCCGGATCTGGCCCAGCGCAGTGATGTAAGGATAGGAAGATTTTGATGGGAAATACCACAGTATGACAGGCAAAACAGGGCTCTGTGTTTGCAGGTAAGTAGAAAAATGTTCCCCACAACAGACCACAAAGAGAACCTGGACCATGGATGCGCAGATCTCTGGCTGTCCAGGAAGCCTGAGGCTGACACAACTGGTGTTTAGCGTAGCATACTTGACCTTTCTGCCATGCATGTGGCTGTGACTGGCACTTCCAAGTGATGTCAGCAATCCCATCACACATTGATGACACCATTCAGGCAATTTTTAGCACTGCAAGTGACTGGGAGACCCCAGATCTGCTGATGAATGAGCACTGTCATTGTTTTGCCTAATCTAAGCAAGCTGGGTATGTCTGACCAGCTTTATTCTCTGAGAGACACCTCCAAGCTCTCTTGCTTTTCCAGAAGCAATCTGCTTCAGACATCACTGATTACTATCATCGCTTCTATGCTGCTTTCACCATTGCACCTCCACTGGTTGTGTTAAGTGGAATCCCAAAGTGAGAGAGGAAGGAGCATTGTGGCTTTAAGCCGCCGTTTATCTTTCCTGTAGCTGCAGACTCTCTCTCATTCTGGTTTCCCAATGATGTCTCAGTGATGCGAACATTTCTTGAAGGTGAGGTATGACTTTGGGAAGTAATCTAGGCTTTCTAATATGTTTTTAAATTCAGTTTCATAGCTCAGCAGCCACATGCCACACACTGTTAATCCTTTCTTCAGAGCTGTTTGCCATCCTTGATCAATATGATCAAAGTTTGATAGCTCAAGACCCACATCTGTCAGTTCTTCCCAAGTTCCTACTGAATTAATCTCAAATGTCACTATTAAAAAAAATATATCTTTTTCAGAAGAATGGAGCCTTTATCTAGCACTTATATACCTGCTGTGAAGTTTAGCAAAGCTCTGTATATGCTGCTGTTTGGCTATTTGATATCATTTGCCCCAAAGCAGTCAACAAGAGTAGTATTGTTATATTTCCTTTAATTGCACTGTATTATATTTATTTTTTCATTATTTGATGTACTAGGTTTCTTTGATCATAATACCTGTCAAGTTCAGTAGTAAGTTAATTTCCCAGATTTTCTTTGCTGTCCTTCTCAAACCTAAACATTATCATAGAACTGGAGTAATACCTGAAAAGATCTGCAAAAATTAGTTGCAGTAAAGCAAAATTAGTGTCATCTGCATTTAGGCTTTTTTGAATTTGCTTCCTAGAAAAATCCCAGCAAACAGAGACAGAACATTATCAAAGAGAAGTGAATTTGAATTAATCCTGACAGAACATTTACTAAAGTCAATTATAAGCTCATAATTGTACCTGTTTGCAGCCAAACTCTTATTTAGGAATTATACATACACAGCAAGACAGCAGGAACATTTCTATGCACTACTTTGTGTCTAGTAAGTGTTACTAATGTACTTCAAATGTCAAATCTTTGGAACAAACAGTTCACAATCACCAGGTTGATAATTTTTTGGTAGGGTCTGATTTCTTCCGGGAGCAATTTTGAATAGCAAATGCATTCAGCAAAGCCACAGGCATAAAAAGCAGCTAAAACTGGAATAAATTGCAGGTTATGTCCCTTTTGCTAAACTCTGTATAATCGATCTTTTTGTGATTTGTGTCAAGAGCATAAACAGTGCTTGTAAAACAGAAGCACCTGGCCTACAGGTGAGATATTTACTGCTCTGCCGACATTACCCTGTGATGAAGCAATTGTTCCCAGGGCACTAAAAGTAATGTTGCTGTCATTCACCTGCTTCCATGTTTCTTTTTCCAAGAGCATAGGAACTGAAGCAGGAGCACAGCATGTCTTACCTCCAGCCCCAAAAGCAGGGATGCAGGGATGCAGGGATGCATAGCTGCCTGACAGCCATCCTGGAGTACACGCCAGCTTTCTCCATTGGAACACAGACACAGGCCTGGTAAAAGAAAGGGGCATAACAGTCTGGTGCCTGAGGATACCTGGCATGCAGCAGGCATAAGGAAGGAACCACAGGTCCATGACTCCTGTCTGGCACAGGGGCAGCAGAAGGCCTTCCTGGTGCTGGCAACAGGAAGGATCTGCGTATTGTTAGCATTGATCCTGAAATCAGCAAGGTTAGGTATCTGCTGGGAGTTAAGCGCGTGCTTATGTGCACAGCTGAGTGTTAGCACCCTGCATGGCTGAGCTGTGACAACTTCATGTGGTTGCGCTCAAGGAAAGGTGAGGGGCATAATGAATCTCTGAACATCCACTGAAACATTTACCACAGCACAGTACATCAAGATATATGTATGCATATTTTTGAGTCAATATATATTGGGCAGGAAGGGTGCTAAAATAATGACACGTGTAGGACAACACATTTAGGTCCTAGACATACAAAAGAACAGCAAATTAATGTCTGTGCTCTGTCTCCTTGGTAGCTACAAATACCCTTAACTCTTCATGGCCTTTGCCTTGAAGACCATACGTATATGGCATACACACCATATACACACATATATGTGTGTATATGCCTTTTGCATTATTGGCTTGTAGTTTAGCCCTGAATATTTGTGTGGTAGTAGGTCAAAGTACTCAAAGCTCTAGTTTCTACACCAGCATCTCTGATGGAATCCAGCCCGTGAGCACAATGGGCCAGAAAGAAGATGGAGCCACATTCCGCCTTCCCTGCGCCAGCCATGCGAGTTCCCCCAGCACCATGCCAGGTCAGTCTGGTGCTGCCCAACAGGTGGCCTGAATGCCTTTCTGTTATGTTTTTAACATCCTATGCCCTGGTTGAAGCTTAAAACTGACCAAGCAATCTTTATTCTAAATTCAGGAAGTGCACTTCATTTGCATAGCTCTGATGAGATTAACAGAAGCATTAGAGTAATTAAGGTCAGAGGGGGTTGCCATTTACCAAATCCCTAAATCCACCTCCGCTCCAACATAATTCAGTAATACTATGGGGCAAAAGGTCATGGCAACAATTTATGCCTGTCTAGCATACAATCACAAAGAGATAAACCCTCTTTTGGACAAAGAGCTTTTTTGGACACACTACATATACATTACTGTCCACACAGGCATCATAAGAAGCTTTGCCTTAGCTACCTTATGAATCCATTAACTACCCTATGCCTGGAGTTTTTTTTCTGGTTCTGGATGGGAAAATTAATAATACCTTTTATGTGCATGAGCTTGTATGATTTCAATTTTTTAAAAAGCCCAGCTGATACAGATCTTAAATATCCATTCCAATGAATTTCTTCCCAAGTTTAAAATATTAGGGGACCTATCTGTTAAAATGAGAATAATAAATGCACAGGGAACCTTTCGAAGATAATGTATTATGGAATACTGTGTGTTCTTATGAATAAGCTTGCAGCATTTACTACTTTAAATTAAATGCACATGCATTTGACTCTGCTGAAGGCCTTTGCTCCCAGCGCTTCACTGTTATCTGTAATCCAGAGCTGCTCTATTCAATTGAAAGAGCCCTGGAACAGAGTATTGCTGAGCAGAGCTTCTCTGGTGACCCACATACATGCATTTATTGCCTTTTGCAAGATTGGTTAGCTCCAAGCCAAACAGACTGCACTCGGTGTCCTTCTCCACTCAAACTTTAGGGCTGACTAGCTGTAAGCTATGTCACCCCAGAGCAGTCCTAGAGGGACTCTTCAGTGTCCTGCACCAGATGAATAGGTGCCTTGCTGGACAGAAAAGGGGTTTGCCAAGCTCTCAGCCAGGTAATTGCTTCTTAATGATATTTTAGTGATGACTCTGCCACTATGTCATACTTTCCAAGCAAAATAAAGGGAATTGAAGCATGAAAAAAATAGTTTCAAAATTGAGGAGATTCACTGGAATTGCCTTGAGTCTACTATGGATAAAGAAATAATGGATCCACAACTGGTGGACACAATTGAAGCAGCTGCAGTCTTGCTGAGAGGGGTCAGAAAGTTGTCAAGCTTTCTTGAGACAACTTTGACGACACTGTTGTCCCTCTTGGTGATCCTTATGTTGCTCTGGCCCTGTGTCTGATCAAGTGGATGGTGGTCTCAGTAGTGTGAAAGCATAAACACCCAGCAACAACTTTCATGCCAGGGATACAGAAGAATCAAGAATCATTATTTTGCTGCTACATAATGAGGGGCAGTAAACATGCAGTGCAAGGCCCCAGCCTGTAGCCAGCTGCTGCAGCACAGCTACATGCAAGTAAATTATTTGGGAGGCTCTCTAGCAAGAGAGTTAGCGTGTTGCCCCCGCACGTCTTTGCCCCAGACTCTCTGGGGAGTGCAAGAAGATGGAGTAAGAGTTTTCTTGGCTGCTTACTTGTCAATTTGCTTTTACATAAATCAGCACTTTTGTTGAAATTCCTGTTCTTGTTACTGCCCCAAACAGGATGCTTTTCTTTAGCTCCCCACATGCAGGAGTGCCTCCTTGCTCCTGGCAGTCCTGTGCCTGGCTCTGGTGCAGGGCAGGGCAGGATTTGTATGTGTGTGTACTTGCTCCCTCTGACTGGTGCAATGCTGATTTCAGGAGAAGCCTCATGGGCAGAAACTGACCCTGCCTGGCTGGTACAAGCATTGGCCAAAACATCAAGAATTAAATCAAGTCATCCTTGGTTATGTAGAGACCAATATGGTGATGAAAGACATGAGAGCCAACATGGCAGATGGTGCTGAACTGCTGGCACTCAGGCTGTTCTGGTGTTTCATCGCCTGTCATAAGGCAAAGGTATGCCTGTCCCTGATGAAAGATCCCCACACACTAGCTCTGCTGCTGAACATGATCGTTCAGCCTTGCTGTCACCCTCCTGCCTCCCAGACCGCCTGGAATCCCTCTGCTGAGAAGTTCCAGGATTAGCAATCTGAATTAATATCCAGAAGCAAACAATAGTTGGATTTGCAAATAGCTGGCTAGGTGTTGCCCAAGATACTGCTCCACAAGAGCAGCTTCCCCATGCCTTTGTCCCTATATTGGCAGTGACATCTAAAGGCAGGGTTGGCTCTGCCGAGAGAGCTCTGAATGTGGGCTTGATGTCTGTACAGACCTGGCAAGACTGCACTATCCCAACCACATTATTGCAACATTTCCTCCACCCAAGAAGCCAAGGGGACAGGTATTTGGTAATTTTTATATTTTTTTTAACAAATCTTCCAAGTGAATAAAAATGAAGGAACCTGTTCAAAGTCCAAAAAGATCAAACTTCACAAAGACAACATAAACAAACAGAAAAAAAACCACGCTGTACAGAGGGGGATGCTTGAACACTTCTTTAATGAGAGGGACCAGCATGGCTTCTTGACCACTGACTGTTCCCAGCATCACAAAAAGGGTAGATGAGATGTCTGTGCTAAGTAAACAGCATCTGCCATCTCCACAGGCTGTTTAAAAGTGCTGACTAGCTGGTGAAGAGATTAGCACCGTCTGACTCCTCTACTAATAACTGATTTGTTACTCAGGCTTGGCAGTGCCTTCCTAATTGTCAGTTAGAACTGCTGACATTCCTGAATATTGCTCTTCAGATGTAAATAACATATATTTGAGGGCATTGTGGCCTCTGTTTTGATCATGCAAGTTCAGGTGAGTTCACTCACCTGAAAGACCAGAACAAATTTTACCTCAGCTGGTACATCTACTTCGTAACTAATTTGTCGATACAATGGTGTCCCTTAAAAGGGGATATTTTAAAACACATGTTTGATATTTCGGAAAGTATCTTGAGTTAGGATGGGATGGGTAAGCTGCTTCAGATTTGGTTTAGTCTTTGGGTAAAGATGCTGCTTTTAAGCAGCATTTTCTTAATGCTGAAGAGTGATGTCTGAGCAGGGCTGTGACTAGAAACAGTATTTTTGAGAAGCAAGACATGTAGACAATTCCACATTCGTATCAGAAAAAACAAAATGTTGAAAGGATGCAGCTATGTTTTGCTTATGATTTGTTTATGTAGATTATATACCAACTAAAAAAAGTGCCTTTTCTTAAATACTCGTTAGGGTTATTTATGCCACTGTCTTTTAAAATAGTCTGGGAAAAATGTTCTTATGAAAATCATAAGCATGTAGTTGTTTTAAGTTCAGAATATGAAGTAACAAAAAGTTGTGGGTTTATTCTGCTTTCCCTTATTTTATTTTATTTCATTTAATTTCATTTATTTCATTTTATTACCATAGCTCTGCTGAACAGATCTATGCTCTCAGGGTGTTCGCTTCTGACAACTGTACTTCACTAGCCTTGGGAGGATGACGGTTCAATCACCCATTAATCCCATAGCAGCTAATGGCTGAAATCTGCAGATCAGGTCCCTCTTGTTGACCAGATTGTACAAATCTGTACTTGTGGGTTTTGGGTTTTTTTTCACTGATTCCTTTGAAAGCTTTTTAATTTGAATGTGCAACATTCATGTGTCAGTCATTCTGAGTCTCAGCACAAATCCTCACCCTGTCCTCCTGTGATCCTCCCATCTGGTGGAAAAGCGTTTACATTTTTCACCTACATAAGAAAAATCACTCACGGAAATGACAGGGTTTCAATTAAATCTGCTCCTGTGAGACAACCATGACAGTTTATGTGGTGGTACCTGACCTCGTTCACAACAGAAGGCCAAAATGCAGTGAGCACAAAAGCTGACCAAGGACACGTTGCACCTTGTCTGGCTGGGTGCTGAGCACCCCTGAGCAGGGGCCCCTCCTCAGCGTGACCCTCGGGAAGCAGACAATTGGTCCTGCAGGCAGTATGTAGTGGGATTGGGAATGACACTTCAGCCAAGTCGCTCTTTGCCTTGCAACTTTGAAATGTCCCCATTTTCTACCCACCAAAATTCTAAGTATTTTCTCCATGTAAATATAGTAATTAGTGAGAAATGAAAACAGCAGACCCCTGAACACAACTATTTGTCCTCTAAATGAGAAAAGTACAGTATAATTTTACTTGCTTTGATTTCTTTCCTGCCTGCTTGCATTTTTTCTTTTTCATAAGACTGTGTGGACACTGAGCAATCTGTCTCTCTAATGAATATAGACTGTAGCAGTAGGCAGGGGTTTGGTTATTTGCATCCATCACACCTCTGTGAAATTCATTACCCAATTATGTTACACTGAAAGGTTCTTGGAAGATGGTCAAAACACTTGTGAACCTGAGCTGTCACAGCCTGATGAGTATTGCATGCAGGTCCGAACCTCATAGTCATTATTCAGCCTTCATCCGGGCAAAATTCCCCATGCAGTGAATGCCTGGGAAGAGGCTGAGGTTTGTGAGGATAGGCATTGAGCCGGGAGCCATTACCTCTTACAGCAACAGCTATGGCTCCCACAGCTGGTTGAGGAACACTCAGATTTGGCAATTGCCTCTAGGAGTCAAGTAAACTCTTAACTGATGCACAGGCAAAAACACTGTGGAAAGGGATTTTTGATTGTTAGGAAACCCCTACCAGTGCTTCCAGTGTTCCAGTGAAACTAGGGGCTGATATTAGCATACACATACCGATACCAGTATGTATATCAGCATACTGATACACAGCAGTGTGCAGCAGCCAGAGCTCTACCCAGCTCAGTGGTTCCCTTGAGTCACCTCTCTCATCTGGGCCTGGCTGCTGTCAATACCAAGGGAAACAACATCAGGAAAACACCATTAAAAGGCAAAATAAAACAAAGGACAGGTTTAACTAGACATAGAAAGTATTCACACTCAGGACATACTGCACAGTGAGGCAGAGGAGACAAGCCTTCCCTAAGAAGACACTGGCCACAAAGAGCCTTCCCCATGCAGTCTTTTGATGGCCTGAAATCTGAAGTCCCTCTGCTCAGGGAGAGAGCAGAAAAAATACCCAGGTGTACTTCCACTGTCCCCGTGGGAGGCAGAAGAGGGCAAAATACGCAGACTTTCATCAGCTGTGTGCTAGCTCTGTAGCCTGGATGTGGCTCGTTAGGCCTGGCATCCTTATCTTCCAGTCATCTTGCAGTTTCTGATAATTGGTCATCAGATGAGTAGTCATTCTGTTCCTACATCATCTGTGCTCCTCTGCTTCTCTGGATGCTCCTGGTGTGAGCAAAGTCCCAACCCTGCAAGAATAAGCCCACATAATGAATAACTGGGACTCCAGAGTTCAAAGCTATTGAACCCCAGGTCTGGACTAAACCTCTTCTTTTTGATTTTTTTTTTTTTTTTTTTAAGATCTCATCAACATATATGTCTCTTCTGAAGTATCCATTGAATGAAGTGTCTACTACCTAAATTGAATCAAGCCCAATTATTCTCCAAATGTTTTTCATGAGCACAGCAAACAGGCATCACCCCACAACATCTGGGATCCAGCCAGCAAAGCTGTCTGCTGCTGCCCTACAGCCATAACACATGGAAAGTGCAAGGTGCGAGCCCTCAGCATCACGCTGACAACAGTAGCATCACCACCAGACCCAGCACAAGTCAGTCACTCTAAAGGCGACCCAATGGCCAGCACCACTTACCCCAGTGCAGTCTGCAGTCTGACATGAGATGTTAAAGTGGATGTTTATGGAAAAAAAGGAACCATTCCTTTGCCCCAGGGGCTGAGGGTCTCTCTTGTTTGATGTGTTTGTAAACAAACCTCTATTTCCAAGAAAGCTGCTTCCTGTTAGACGCTATTAAACACTCCTCCTTCTGCCCTGGCTTCCTGTGTTTGAAAGACCTGAGTGCTGTTTGTCGTTTCACCATATCCAAAAACCCTAACCAAAGGAAAGGCTCATTTACAGTTGCATGAAATGGATGTAAACAATGACAAGTACACTCAGAGCAACAAGCATGTGAAGAGACCCCCAGAGTATTTTGGTTATGAGAACAGACAAGACTGGACCAGCTCAAAACCAGCATTTCAGTGCTGAGAAAAGTTGAAAGGAATAGCAGGGAAGAATTTTCCCTCCACAGCTTCAAAATGTCTGGACAGCTACTCTAGACCCCTTTAATTTTATTTATAAATAGGAGTATTACCTAAGGTACAATCTCCATTTTCTGTGACTATCACCTTCTCCTCCTTATTTCCAGCCAGCTTTAATCCCCTTCATATTATTGATGCTTTCTGCATGTAAGAATATTTATTTCGGCACAATAAATAGGTTGAGCAGCAACTCAGTTTTTCTTTCTAAACATTTCTTTGCCATTTTTTAGGAAGGCTTTTCCATAAGGTTTGTTTAAGAGATCTCTAAGCAACCTTGGTGAACTGTTGACTTGCCTCCAACCTTTTGAATTCATCACCATCCACTCTTAACCACTGGGTTACGGTTCTGTTAGTCAAAAGTTCACACTGTTCAGATGAAGGTACAAGTGTCATGTGGCACATCACATAAATTAAGTTGGGTATCAGGTTGGGCCACTTCAAGTCCTTCACTTAGGTGAAAGAACATCCTGTGACATGCTCACGCATGTGATCTGCAAGTATTTATAGATAATTTGCAGCTCAAAATCAATTTCTAGTTGGATTTCATATCTGGTTTAGAATAGGAGTGAAATTCAAAGACTTCACAATGTGTTTACAAGCAATTTGGAAACACTAAAGAAGGCCAAAGTAGTGTCTGTGTATCCATTGCAATTAGCTCACAATTAACATCTGTACATTGGACCTGCATAGATAGATATAACTTTGGTTTTCAAAAAAAACCCCACCACCTTGAAAGCTAGAATTACCTTCCAGGAAAACCTTACAGGTTTTCCACTGAATAGTTATGTTGACAAAGACACCTAAACTGAAAATATTTAAATGTCATTGCATTGTATAATTAATGAATAAACAATTATTGCATAAAATATACTTGCATGGAAAAAACAGTCTGCTTTGCTCTGACTCAATTATTTCCATCATGCATAAATGTTGAGGTCAGTGAATTTTGACACTGACTTTAACAGGACTCCGGATCTGCTCCTAGGAACTGATCAGTGGATTTTCTTAAGATTAAATACAGACATTACACATTGGCATTATGAACTTCTTCACACTGTCAAATGATCAAGATTTTGCACCACATTTCTTTTCAATGCTATGTGAGCATGTCTACTTTGTTCAGACCTTTAAAACAATAAGGCAAGAATGAAGGTAGGTTAAATATTAAAGCAGCTCATCACAAGTCTAGGGGCATTTATTACTAGGCACATTTATTACTCTGCACAAGTTATCATATTTCTTTTTACACACAATCCATATCATTTTACTTCCCACCTTGTGCATCTTCTTTCCAGGAGAGACCAGGGTCCGTATTACACTAACAGAAGCAGTTTGTCTTACACAATCATTTAAACTATCAGTTAAAATATTCTGTGACAAGTACTAGAAATATCAGCAGAAGCCCCCATTTTTTTCTGTCCAGACATGTTGATCTACATGAGGGGGTCTTTACTACTAAATTTCATCTCACTGAAAGGAAGGAAAAAATGTTCAACAGATACCTGGATATTAAAACTGCAATTGTATGTAATTATATACCTTTAATGCTTATTGAGAAGAAATGTTCCAGAAAACGTGTCTCTTTCTCAGTGCTTGCAAAGGGTAGTGCCTACATGATACAGAGCCAGAATGGGACAGGGAAGCAAAAGACATAAAGAATGGAGAGACTTCCATTTTCATACTCTGGTTTTCCAGAAGTAAGCTTGAAGCTAGTCTTTTCTGTTTAAAGCTAAAGAGGATCCAATTCCAGAAATATCCTGGCTCGAGATCAGTTCTTACAGGATTGCTTCTCTGCTTGTGTTATTAATGTTCTTTAAGTGACATTGCACTCAAGTAACCAATGAATGATAAAACGGAAGGACACCATGCCAGAAAGGCTTCTAAAGAAAAATAACAGTTGGAGCTATTTGTTGCTGTGTAAAAAAGGGGTGCTTGTCATAATTTTTTTCAAGTAGAATAGTTTCTTAAGATTTGCCATTGCTATTTTAACTCATGACAGTGCTACTATTTTGAGCATAGGTTGCCAGGTCTAGAGAAGAAGGACCTGAACGTTAACAGGCAATGAGAGACCTCTTATCAACAAGAAGTATGTTGAATCTCACCCAGAATATTCCTCTGTTTAAAACACTTGCTTCTGGAATGCTCACATCTACTGAAGTTATTATGCAGACAAAGGCCGCAGCTTTCTTCAAATCACACTCACACAGAGGGTGCTGCAGGAAACTCATGAAGACAACGTTGTTCTCTGACCTCTAAACACTTTTCTTGTTGCAGTGTTATGCTGAGTGATCCCAGGCAATCCAGGATGAAATCCAAAAGCAAGCAGATATTCTAGCAGCCTGTTTACAATTCACAGTGCAACGAAACCTTCCAATTAGCAACAGGAACAGCAAGAAGGAAGTCAACCAATTGGAAAAAAAAGCATAAATACAAGGATCCCCAGTTCAATTTCATGTAAATGTCATTCTACACAATATACTGAGAAGCAAATGTGAAAAAAAAAACCCAAAGTATTTGAAAGCAAACACAGGATTTAACTCTGCCAGGATTTAATTTTTGGCAGGAAATTCCGTGTGAATTCTACTGGTCTTACTGCAAGGGCTGGTGTCAATAGAATCTTTTTATTAAACCTGTTTCTAAAAGTGATGATCCACCTTCTCTGCAACATCCCTTGCAGTTACGAGGCTGTAATCAAACACAAATGCAGACATTTCTTTTTCAAGTCAGTGCCTAATCCATTTCCATGTCACCAGGAGCTCTGCATTCATGGAGGCCAGGCTGCCCCCCGGGCTCCTCTATCACCCCGAGTACCACAGTGCAATTAACGTGTCTGAACCTGATTCCACTTGCTAATGTGTAATCTTGCCATGAACTCGCTACATCAAGAGATCTCTTAGCTGTGCCAAAACAGCTGCAAGGTGCTGGAGAAACTTGAGCAGATAAGATTTCTATCAAGAAAATATTTCTAGCTTAGAAGCCTCACCACAGACTCACTGCTTTCTCTCTCAAGCAGGAGAATGAAGCCATTTTTCTCATGTCCTTCCAGTTAAGGAAGTGGTATGTTTCTGAGAGGTTAATTTGATTTGAGCATTTGCCCCGAATTGTTCTGTCTTCGTATGCAACTGCAGACAGACTGCTTTTTCCTCTCTTCCAGCAAATACTTTTGCTCAAGTGCATATTGCTAGAAAAACCGGGTTGAATACAACATTTTCATCGCACACACGTACTTCTGCCCAGCCTGTATGCAAGTTCAAGCACTGTATCTTTCTATTCTTATTTCCTACAGATTGTCAGATAACTTTATTTTTCTTCTGTATTTCATTTGATCAGACTTCATCTCCCTCAGGATCTTCTCCAGTTCTTTATAACATTCTTGCTCTTCCAAGTTATTTTTTACAGCTTAACTCCAGCAAAGTTATCACTACTCCCCTTCTGCAGTAAAAGACATGAAAAGTGTTGTGCCAACCTGTGTATTGGGTTTGCATAGCAAGGGTTTGGTAGCAGGAGGGCTACAGAGGTGGCTTCTGTAAAAAGCTGCTAGAAGCTTCCTCTGTCAGCCAGAGCCAATGCCAGCCAGCTTCAGGATGGGCCCAACGGTGGCCAAGGCTGAGGACATCATTGACGGTGGTAGTGCTTCTGGGGTAACATGTTTAAGAAAGGATAAAAGCTGGGAGAAAGGAGAGAGAATATGTGAGAACAACCACTCTGCAGACACCAAGACCAGTACAGAGCCTGGTGAGGCAGCTGTGCCCCTACAGCCCATGGAGGAGCAGATCTCCACCTGCAGCCCATGGAGGACCCCATGTCAGAGCAGGCGGATGCCCAAAGGAGGCTGTGACACCATGGAAGCCCTGTGGAGGGAGAAGCCCATGCTGGAGCAGGTTTGCTGCAGAACTTGTGAGCCCATCGGGACCCACACTGGAGCAATCTGCTCCTAAAGGACAGCACCCATGGAAGGGACCCACACTGGAGCAGTTCATGGAGGATTGTCTCCTGGGGGAGGGATCCCACACTGGAGCAGGGGAAGAGTGTGAAGAGCTCTCCCATGAGGAGGAAGGAGCAGCAGAGACAACGTGTGATGAACTGAAGAGGACCCCAATTTCCCATCCACCTGAGCTGCTGCAGGGAGGAGGTAGAGAAATTCAGGAATTAACTTGAGATCAGGAAGAAGGGAAGAGTGGTGGGAGGAGTTTTTTAGGGTTTGGTTTTATCTCTCATTATCCTACTCTGATTTTGATTGGTAATGAATTAAACTCATCTGTTTTGCCCTTAACGGTGATTGCCAAATGATCCCTCCCTGTACCTATCTCAATCCACAATCCTTTCATCACATTTTCTCTCCTCCATCCAGCTAAGGAGGAGGACTGATAGAGCAGCTTTGGTGGGCATGTGGTATCCAGCTAGGATCAGCCCACCATAGGACGTAAGATAGATTTCTAAGTGCCCAGTGCTTCTTGGTCAAAAACTTCAGGCCTGATGGCTCCAAGGTACAGATTGACATGTTACCTGCTTCCCTCCTCAGCAACCAGGACCCCAGGAGCCCTCAGGACCAGGAAGACAACCAGATTCCCTGCCAGAGGATCACATCCTGAGAGTGCTGTGAGGGCCATGCCTAACTGGTGCCTGGAGCCATCTTTATGAGAGAGCAGACCTGCTAGCTCACTGCTGCCCTGAGATACCCCAAGTTTGGTGAAGGCTGAGGTGGGAGAAAAATGTGAAAATATTTGACAATTCTATTTGGAAAGATGTTTTATAACTTCCCTTAGCCTGTGAAAAATAAAGCTGAATCCATACATAGAAGAACTTCAAAAGGAGGGCAGAATACAATCAGCAACATCCTTGTTAGCATGCTCAGTACTGTAGCCTGGGATCCTTTCTCTGGGGAGGGAATCGGCTTTCATCCTCTGAGCTACTGGCCTATAAAATACTCATTACTGTCATTGTATGGTAGTTTGTATCCAAGGCTGAAGTTCAGCCAGTGATGTCTGGCCAAATTGCAGCACTTTTTAAACAGCAAGAATGCCAACTCCAACACTTTTTACTTTAATGTTTTTATACTGTGTCATAGCAATCCTTGCTACCATAGAACTCAAATTATAGATCAAATTTATACACATTCATATGTATGTATGCATGTGTTTAGTTATGCATGTTCCTCCTAGACATATGGGCAGGGAACCAGTCACATAGCTGCCTCTTGGTGCAGACAGCGCAAGTGGTACCTGGGCATGCAGGATGGCTCAGACGTGACATGCAGCCTGCAAAGGCCTCTCTTCTAATTCATTTTTTACAGCTGAAATCTTCACCACAATCTCTTTTTTGTGTTACTCTGCTCTCCTAGAAGCTTTGATTAGCAGGGGATGTTACTGGGTGAAGCGATGCATCAGTGCTCTCCTCAGTGAGGAGCGCCTTTCCCCGGCGTGTCTCTGGCAAGCCCACACTTGGGGAAAGCATTCCCCTCCAGCAAAGAGGGGCCTCTCTTAGCCCTCAGCAGAGCTGCTTTTATCACAGGCGGGCATGCTGGTACTTCTGAGCTGGATTCCTCCTTCAGAAGAGAGGCTCTGGTGAGAATGTCAGAAGCACCCGTGAGAAGAGCTGGCATAACAGAAGTGCATCTCTTTCTCTTCTTCAGAAACAGCCTTTCTACTTTTCCTGGACCTAACTAGATCCTGCATCATCTTCCCTTCGTTTCAAAGCCATCTGTGGTGCCCAGGCCTGTCTGACCATTCAAACTTCTGCCAGAGAAACACATAATCTACCCTAAAGTCTAAGACATGAAAGGTGAAGGCAGCAATGATTGGTCTCCCGAAAACTAGCCACATGTTTTCATCCTACCCTGCATGTCTGTGGCGTATCAGACTTTAATTTACTGAGTCTTTACATGCATCTGGTTAAATTTAATCTCACTAACACCATTCAGCCAAAGCCAATGTCACTGAACCTCAGTGACAGTGGCTCGGGTCTGGAAACTTGCATTTAGACCGTAAGCTGGTGAAACATTTCATGACAACAAATGACTTGTGTAACCAGATGATGCAAAAAAAGACATTTTAATCTACAACCAGAGCCCAAAATGCGTCTCTGTTCAAACTGCTACTACATCATCTTCAGGAGACCCACTCCTGAGTTATGTCCATGGAAATCATATGTGACAAAACAGCACTGCTGCCACAGGCAGGTTTGCGTTACACACCTTTTCTCATTCACTGAGTTCTTGCAGTCTTCCCTTGAGCTGCCCCTATGGTTCAATGTAGAAAATGCACTTTCACTCTGGTATCTATGTCTCTTAAAGTAAATCTATAGAATGGTCCTGAGCCAAACGAGACGGTGCCCAATATCTCAGTGCATTGTAACATGGGGAAACAGGCCCAAGGTGTTCAGTAACTAGCGGAAGACTGTATCGGTTGGTGTGAACATTGTAGAATCATAGAATTATTTGGGTTGAAAGGAACCTTTAAAGATCATTTAATTCCAAATCCCCTGGCATGGGCAGGGGCATCTTCCACTAGACTTGGCTGCTGAAAGCCCTGTCCAACCTGGCCTTGAACACTGTCAGGGATGGGGCAGCCACTGCCTTTGGGGTTTTCATTTTTGTGGAAAGATCAATGCACTTGGTGAAGTGATAGCTTTTACAAAAGTAACCAGAAATTTTTCAACCTCTTACTGTCTAGCAACATTATTGGCTGGCAGGAGGTGGGGTGGACTTTGGCATAAACCTAATCTATCCAGTCCAACATAAGCATTTTATTTTGGTGTATCTTAATTCCACCTTCCTGGTTTTTTGCATGCTGTGGAACACTTGCATGGTGATATGGCAATGGTTTCTGCCAGCCTGTATATATATAATTAACTGTAATGCTCAGACCAAAGAGCGCTATCTGTCCTCGATTCTTTTGTGATATTACAGTGGAGGAAAAAAAAAAGAAAACCCTAACTAGGAACATCCCATCACTTAGCTGTGTGATAGGAGGGGAAGCAGGGAGGAGGTGGGAGCAGCCCCTAAGCCTGCATGCCTCTCCCAATGCTCAGAAATCACATTCCAGTGGGTTGACTAGTCTCCCAAGGGCTGATTGCACATGCATTCACCACAGGAGGTAACACAGTATTTTACAAGACTAAGAAAAGAAGGAAATTAAATACCCCTTTTGGGAGTGCCCCTCTGAATGCTAAAGACATGTATCAGTTATTTCATTTCAGACTAACATAAAAAATATCCATCTTTTAAAACTCTGTGTCTGAAGGCACCCTCTCTCAGGATTCAGCTTTAACATGAAGAGGCTCCCTCCAGGAAGCGTGTGTTACTGGAGACATCCAGAGACCTGCAAGTTTTGTAGATGTTGCTAGGGCTGGGAAGAAAGATTTGGTTCATGAATTCACCTGGTGACACCCCTTGTTTAATAAAGCTTGTAGAGCACAAAAGCAGCTGAGGAGAGACAGCAATTTACATGTTGGAAGCAGCAGAACAAGTAGTAGATGGAAACGCAAACTGCTGGAAGAGATGCTCCAGCAAACCACCAGCTAGGTGCACACTGCCATAGCCCTTAATGCTGTCTCCTGCCATGGTGCTCCACCAACAGGCCAGGCTGCTCTCAAGACTCTGTCAAAGGCCTGGGAGGATACACACTCTGCAGAAAACACAAGAAAAGTGACGGGAATTGGCAAAATTCTCAGATTATGAAGACTGTTGGGATATAATACACTGGAATAAACAGGGATGGAAGTGGCATTCCTGCTTCACAAAATGTGCCAGCAGTACTAAGACTTGGCTGCCTGAACTTTAGCCCTGGTTGAAAACTTACATGTAGCTATGGTAATGAGTATTTTTCAGGCCAAGAACAATAGCTCATGGGACATAGAGGAGTATTTCCCAGCGTAGATTATCTTGATCTCCAGTGCAGTGCTGGGTATTCTTTTGTAGGAATGTGGCAATATGTTAGCTTTCTAACCTCAAACTCTACATGTATATCACTGCACGAGGTTTGTTTGCACATGTTTTTTATATCTTGCATGCTTAATTACTTAAAGATCTATTGCTGTCATTAAACACTGCTGCTCTACATTTGAGAGGCTCCGGGAGCAAATGGAAGTGACTTGGAGCAAGTGGAAGTGACTTGGAACAGTTTCCTCTCTTTACCTGGTGAGGAATTAGGAGGTTCAGAAGTGCAGGTACTCCTCCACATCTCTATGAGCTGCCCATGGGCATCTACATAGCCTGCACTCCGTCAGAGTGGGAGAAGGGGGCGAGTACACACAGGACTGAGCTAGCTCCTGTTTCATCATATCAGACTTAAACTTGGCCTTTTCCCTAAGCAAGGCAGGGCCTCCCTGTCCCCCACACAGAGCTCCTGCTCATTCCCATGCTGTCCACAGCCTTTGGAAAAGGACAGTCTGGCATGCTGTCATGGAGGCTAGAGGAGCGTTTCATATAGGTGAAGAGTTAAGTTGTTGTGAAAGTGATATTGCAGAAGGCAAGTTTCAGATTTCCCAGTATTGGGAGTTTTAAGTCAATTATACTTCAAGTCTTTAAGCACTGACTTCATATTCTGGAACTATTAGGAACCACTAACCTCCTTACCTTACAGCAATGAATTTTTCAGATATTTCGAAGATGTGGCAGCAGTGCTGCTTTTCCTATGCAGCCTGATGGCTTCCATCAAATCAGCCATTACATCCCAGTTCTACTTACATGAACTGTGGCAGGGTGAGGGCTGAAGAAATGGCACCATTGGCACATAGGGCAGCTATCCAAAACCTGTATGTATGTGCAACCTACAATCATTCACGTCTCTCCTTGGTGCCACTTATGCCAAAGGCAAACTTTGACATGGGGAAGGATGGGTATATCCAGAGAGCAACACTGAGTCCTGCAAGCTGGTGTGGGCAGGCTTGCTTCAGGGAGGGAGAGATGCAAACCCAGGGCAGTCCCTGCAGTAAGTTTGCACAGGGATAGGCAGTGAACAGCTCTGCCAGCGCTGTGTCATGCCTGCAGGCACTGCAGGCGCAGGATGGGCCCCAGGCATGGTCAGTGTTGTCCCTCAGTGAGGGGTCTCTGCAGAAATGCTACGTGTCAAGTCTCTTCAAACAGAGGTAGTGAAGCATTTGGACTCTGATAACAAGCACCACCTGAAGACTGGTGCAAGGTCAGAAGGCTGTTTGTGGAGGGTTTGGTAGCTGTTTTTTTTTCCTGCTATGCACCGCAAAAGTTGTGAGAGTCTATCAAATGTTATAAGCAGCTCTCTTTCTGTGGTTCACACCTCAGGGACCCTTTGAGAGAAGGGCTCCTCATTTCCACCAGACATGCCTGCTGCAGCAAATGAGTACTTCAGCTTATTGGGGCTGGGCATATTGGTGTTGGTCAGGTTGGAGGTTTTAGAGCAATCTGGGTATGGTAAACATCTGCATGAGTGCATAGGCCAGTTCTATCTACACAACACGCTTGTGTCAAGTGACCCCAGTCTAAATTTCTCCTCTGGGCTTGCTACAGAATAGCAACTTTCAGAATAGATCAGGTATGTGTGTGGGTTTCTGAGCCCATCAAAACATGGGCTCTGAGAACTACAGCTTTGCTGTCAAAGTGTGACAAGAAGCCCTTGCAGATTGCAGGTGGAAAGTTAGCAATGCTGCAATTCATATCCCCAGAGCAGCCAGCAGCCCCCCAGCTGCCCATAAACCATGTCCTGCTCTGCATGTAACCCTAATTTGCTTTACCTTGTCACATTAATCCAGAGAGATCCAATCTGTACCCCTACTACTTTTTCTAGTATTACTTCCCTAATGGTCCTTTAGTGTCAACCACCATACCATACCAAACACCGTATTCCAAGTCAATGACCTGATAACAGCTTCAGAGGATCACAGCCACAGTGCAATATTCAGATATGTGCAACCAGTAAATGAAGTACTGTAACAACACTAAGATTTGGATGGCATATGGCTTTT
Organism: Neopsephotus bourkii; assembly: GCF_033783945.1. NCBI lineage: Eukaryota > Metazoa > Chordata > Aves > Psittaciformes > Psittacidae > Neopsephotus > Neopsephotus bourkii. Next base: position 274,159 of record NW_026901449.1, on the reverse strand, counting down.
TTAAGAAGGGATTGCATCTCAGAAGTTCCTTGCTCAAATTACCTCAGATTTGGCCTCTAATCCACACTTGGAGAGCAGCTTTCAAGGGAATTCTGCTATTCCAATGAATTATTTGGGTATGTCCGCATTGGACAATGCAATGTACTGCAGAGCTCTTCAGTCTAACACTGGATGAGCTGGCTTCCAAACCAGAAACAGCACAGCTGCCCTAAACAGAAGAGATGCTGCCAATACTGAAACTTATCTCCTCACACACTCTGTCATTGACAGGAAGTTTCAGTTTGAGCTTGCTCAGGACCCAGCAAGGCACCATACTGCCCTGTACAGGCATGACTTCAGAATACAGACAATACTGTAAAATACTATGCTAGCCTTATTTTTAGCCTGACTTCCTAATGAAACTAAACTCCTATAATAACAATGTTTTTGTCTGTCAATTCCACAACCCTCTCAAAAATTTTTTAACCTGTTGGCTTCCTTGCCAACACCTTGGATAGAGGTGAAAGCAATGTGTCGTGACATTTGGTGGCTACATAAAAGAAAAGAAACCGAAATCAATGTTCGTGGGGAGGGGAGGGCTGCAGTGTGAGCTTACATTCAGTGCTGGAGAGCACATGGGAGAGCACACAGGAGAGAGATCCAGAAAACCAGGCTGGCAGTGCACCAGGACGACTCAGGACAAAGTGTGCCAAGGCCAGCCCTGGAGAGCAAGAAGTGGGGATCTGTCGTGGTTTAACCCACAGCCAGACAGCTTGTTACCCACTCCCCCCCTACTTGCCCTCCCCCTACTCCTGTGGGAACGGAGAGGAGAATCAAAAAGAATGCAACTCCCACGGGTTGAGATAAGAACAGTTTAGTAACTAAGGTATAACACAAATCACTACTGCTACCACCAATAATAGTAATGATAAAGGAAATAACAAGGGAAGAGAATACAACACCCCATCACCAGGTGACCGATAACTTGCCCCCCCCAGCCCAATCAAGCACTAACCCATACCTCCTCCAACCCTGCAGTCCCCTCTAGCCCTTCCGGCTAACTCCCAGTTACATCCTGGGGCATCACGTGCTGTGGTATGGAATACCTCTTTGGTCAGTTTGGGTCAGGTGTCCTGTCTCTGCTTCCTCCCGGCTTCCCCTCCTCCCTGGCAGAGCATGAGGCCCACAGAGTCCTTGGCCAAACCAAAACATCATTGTTTTTCAGCTCTGTTCCCAGCTGAAAGTCAAAACACAGCACTGCACCAGCTACCAGGAAAGAGAAAAATGACTGCCACTGCTAAACCCAGGACAGGATCTTTGAGCAAACCCTTCTCCCAGACATTTTAATATGTTTCAGGATCTAATAGAACCACATTGAAAAGCAGGGGCTTTTCACTACTCATCTTGAAAAGCAGTTGTATTTTTCACATTGATTTCACACAGTCCAGCAAAGTTGAGAGTGGGGTTCCCCAGCCACCCGCTGTAGCAGGTATTTCTGGTCCTCATGCTGCAGCAGCTAGGCCCTGGCTCTGTGGGGACCTGCAGTGGTGCAAACACCTTAAAAAAAACCCCAAACAAACAAAATTCAGGGGTTGAGGAAGGAGGAATGCCAATTTTCTAAAGCAGAACCTTGTATAGAACACAGGGTTCAATCTGGATGATTTATGAGCCTGGCCACTTCTGCCAAGCTGGGACAGGATTTATGCACCAGAGCAGGAAGGGCTGGGCAGTTTCTGGCAGCTGCTTCAGAAAAAGTACAGAGAAATTCCTGATGGCCATTTCTCTCAACCTTCTGACAAGGGAGAGACCAGGGGCATGGGGCAGCAGGGCACAAACCAACAGTCCAGTGAGACCCATTAGACTGCTTTAGCAAGTCTCAGATGGTGTGACTGCAGCTCAGTTCAGAGGCACTTCTCTGCAGCTGTGAACAGGCACCCTCAGCCTCCAGAAAGATGGATAGAGAAAACGCAGAAGTGTAATTTATGCCACATCTTCTTATCTCCTTTTATCGCCACCATGATGCAAATTAATCACAGCTTTAGTAAGTGATTGCATAAGCATCATATTAATTTTGTTCATATTTCCCCCAAAATATCAGCACATTGTTAGACTTGGAGTCACAGATTTATTTTCCAGGCACCATGGATTATTGGCAACTGGGGTGAAATCATTTATCATTTCACAATGAAGATAATCTGGTTAACAAACCAAATTTCTTCCAAAAGACAGAAGCAACAATAAGCAAATAGGCAGTGACAATTGAAAGCTACAAGAGGGTTTGGAGAAGAAAGCAAATTTGGTTTGCCCCATTGTTTTTTGAGTTGCATTCTCTAGAACTCATTTGTTCTCCTCCAGAATATTCTATTTTACAACGCATTATTCAAAGACAGAGGGAGAGGCTGCATATTCACAGATGGAAAAAGTCTTTGGGGAGTTCAGTATACAAATTGCCCAAACCCTTCTGTCCTGTGAGCTTTTGATAGTCCCAGAAGACCCATCAGGGTGCACACCTCCTGCTGACTGCTGTAACTCTTTCTGGATGATATGTGCATGACTGTTTCAATGTAAGGAAATATAGGTTCAATTAAAAAACCTAAAAATGAAATATAGGTTCAATTAAAAATTTTTGAGGGCAACAATAAGACAGAGGGTAGGAACACTTGAAGAACATGTGAACCCCCCATAAACTGCACAGCTTAGAATGATCTGAAGTATGCCAGTGAAGCATATCAACAGGGCCATTGGCCAGCCCTTGCTCTGCTCCTCCTCATTCCTAAGTGCCCTCCTAGGAAGAAGTAGCTCTTTGAATTCCTGTTTGAGCTGACGCGGGACTTTTCTGATGCCTTTTCAAGCACTGGGCTTCTCCTGGCTGGTAGAAGGCCAACACTTGTAACACTTGTCATAAACCTGGGACCAGGAACAGGGCTCATTCTGCAAATAAAGTGAAATTCTTCTTAAGGAATAATCTCAGCCATGAACACTCTGGCTGGGGAAGGGCTGATAAACACCTGGAATCTCAAAATGCCAGTTTTATTATTCGTTTCTTCTAGCAGACAGCCTAATACACAGAGGGGATGAAAGACAACACCTGAGCATAGGGCTGCCAAAGATGACCATCAAACAGCCCCCTTGCCTGTATGCACTGAAAGCAAAACCAGACCCAAAAAAGCTCCTCCATCTGCCCCACAAAGTCTGTCTCCATTGGGCTGAATTACGCCACCTTGCAGTGCCCTCATGGAGACAACCAACTGCAAAAGACCCTGCACAGGACACAGAGGAACACACCATAGCCCTTCTGATGAAATACCCTTTACCACCGGGTCCGTGTAGAGGAAGGTGGCAGGCACTCGGCAAACATCTGCTTCCCCAGCCCATCCTTTAGGAGATGTTAGTCCACCAGGTTTCCCCTGGTGTGCTTAGCCTTTCCCAGTGGCTTCCTCTCCATATGCTCTTTGGAATCCCAGCAATGTCCCTGAAACCATCTTGCTGCCCTCAGGCAAGGGTTCTCCACCAGGGGGTACTGGGAGAGAGCAGAACAGAATGGACAATGCTGAAATACAGGAGGAATGTATTTTTCCCAAGTTTTATGCCCAGGGAGTGCCTGGGGATAGTCATGTGTCTAAAAAAGGGGTAACAGCCTAGCAAGACTATGCTTTGCATTCTACTAGTCCCAGCAACCTATTTTGGCTGCTAGTCACCCTCTTCCTCCACAGAGAGCTGTGTTCAGGCTTTTTCTTGAGGTGAACAGTCATTACAAACTAAAAGAAAAAACGGATTGCAAACAAAGCCTTTTCTACCCAAACAACTGGAGGAAAATGTGTTTCTCTGCTCTTCAGTGGCTGAAGTCACAGCACCTGCATGCAACCAGAGAAACCATATCCAAGTCCCTCTGATAGAATCATAGAATCATAGAATAGTTAGGGTTGGAAAGGACCTTAAGATCATCAAGTTCCAACCCCCCTGCCATGGGCAGGGACACCTTTCTCTAAGCCATGTTACCCAAGGCCTCATCCAACCTAGCCTTGAACCCTGCCAGGGATGAAGCATTCACAGCCTCCCTGGACAACCTATTCCAGTGCCTCACCACCCTAACAGGAAAGAATTTCCTCCTTATATCCAATCTAAACTTCCCCTGTTTAAGTTTTAACCCATTACCCCTTGTCCTACCACTACAGTCCCTAATGAAGAGTCCATCCCCAGCATCCCTATAGGCCCCCTTCAGATACTGGAAGGCTCCTATGAGGTCTCCACGCAGCCTTCTCTTCTCCAGGCTGAACAGCCCCGACTTTCTCAGCCGATCTTCATATGGGAGGTCCTCCAGTCCCCTGATCATTCTCGTGGCCCTCCTCTGGACTAGTTCCAAGAGATCCATGTCCTTTTTATGTCGAGGACACCAGAACTGTACACAATACTGCAAGTGAAGTCTCACAAGAGCAGAATAAAGGGGCAGGATCACCTCCTTTGACCTGCTGGTCACACTCCTTTTGATGCAGCCCAGGATACGGTTGGCTTTCTGGGCTGCAAGCGCACACTGCCAGCTCATGTTCATTTTCTCATCAACCAGCACCCCCAAGTCCTTCTCCGCAGGGCTGCTCTGAATCTCTTCTCTGCCCAGCCTGTAGCTGTGCCTGGGATTGCTCTGACCCAGGGGTAGGACCTCGCACTTGGCATGGTTAAACTTCATGAGGTTGGCATCAGCCCACCTCACAAGCGTGTCGAGGTCCCTCTGAATGGCATTCCTTCCCTCCAGCGTATCGACCGAACCACACAGCTTGGTGTCATCAGCAAACTTGCTGAGGGCGCACTCAATCCCACTGTCCATGTCAGCGACGAAGATGTTGAACAAGACCGGTCCCAACACTGATCCCTGAGGGATACCACTTGTAACTGGTCTCCAGCTGGACATTGAACCATTGACCACAAAAAGTTCTCTGTGAAGTGTCCCCCCCACATCAGCGTGTTCAGGAAAGCCATGACTTCCTCCCCTCCATAGCTTTTCTGCTTTGGGCAAACATGCATTTGCCAGATTAGAGAGAAACAGAACAGTGGGATCAAGTGCACCCTCAGCAAGTTTGCTGATGACACCAAGCTGTGTGGTTCGGTTGATACGCTGGAGGGAAGGAATGCCATCCAGACGGACCTTGACATGCTTGTGAGGTGGGCTGATGCCAGCCTCATGAAGTTCAACAAGGCCAAGTGCAAGGTCCTGCACCTAGGTCAGGGCAATCCTAGGCACAACTGCAGTCTGGGCAGGCACTGGATTGAGAGCAGCCCTGCGGAGAAGGACTTGGAGGTGCTGGCTGACATAAAGCTCAAAATGAGCTGTGCGCTTGCAGCCCAGAAAGCCAACCATATCCTGGGCTGCATCAAAAGGAATGTGACTAGCAGGTCAAAGGAGGTGATCCTGCCCCTCTACTCTGTTCTCATGAGACCCCACCTGCAGTACTGCATTCAGCTCTGGGTCCCCAACACAAGAGAGACATGGACCTGCTTGAATGAATCCAGAGCTCATGCCACAGAGGTGCCCAGGGAGCTGGAGCACCTATGCTATGAAGACAGGCTGAGAGAACTAGGCTTGTTCAGCCTGGAGAAGACAAGGCCCAGGGGAGACCTTGGAGCAGCTTCCAGTGCCTAAAAGGGCCTTCAAGAAATCTGGAGAGGAACTTTTTACAAAGGAATGTAGTGGCAGGACAAGGTATAACAGTTTTAAAGTTAACAAGTTATAGGACAAGAGGAAGCGGCCTGCACTCTGCCAGGCGAGATATTAGACTGGATATTAGGAAAAATTTCTTCCTGAAAAGGGTAGTCAGGCATTGGAGCAGACAACCCAGGGAAGTGGTGGTATCATCATCCCTGGAAGTGTTCAAAAACTATGTACATGAGGCACTTAGTGACATGGTTTAGTAGTGGTCTTGGCAGCCTGGGGAACGGTTGGACTTGATCTTTTCCAACCTAGTTGATTCTATGATTCTATGAAAGAGGGAAAATTTAGATTATATATTAGGAACAAAATCTTCCCTGTGAGGGTGGTGAGACACTTGCAGAGGTTGCCCAGAGAAGCTGTGGATGCTCAACCCCTGGCAGTGTTCAAGGTCAAGTTGGATGAGGCTTTGAGCAATCTGGTATAGTTGAAAGTGTCCCTGCCCATGGCAGGGAGATTGGAACTAGATGATCATTAATGTCTCTTCCAACCCAAACCATTCTATGGTTCTATGATCATTCATATCTGTACCGTTTCCCCTTCCTCTAATGTTGTCTCGAAAGAGAATCAAAAGAAGATAATGCAGACAGACACCAACACCTACAGTCCTGCTAACACCATATCACACTGCCTGTGTATTCTGTCCATGTCCTCCCTGGCAGTTTCTAGCAGGAATGTTCCAGGCCCTCCCTTCTTTCATCATGCCTCTGGCACGTGCCTGGTGTGACAGGGGTGGACGTTCTTGCCCCCATGCTCACTTGGGAAGATCATCCCATGGGTGCTGCCGCACCAAGCCATGTGGGAAGGGGTGTGGTGAAGTGGGCACCACACTGCCTGGGCTGGGGCAATGCCACCCATGACGGAGAGCATCCCAGTGCCCAGGCATGTAAAATGCTGGAAAGCTCACGTGCCCCTGGGCTCCAGGCAGCCTTTCAGCTCAGTGTAGGGTTTGTGCAGTGAAATGTCAGAACTGTGAGTTGCCTGTGGCAGCCAGGAGCTTCATCCATCTTCAGATGAGGTGACCATTCACTGAAGACTTACTGGAGACTGTGACATTTCTTACAAGCTGTCTCCTGGCCATCACTGCTAGATTGAGCTGTATGTGATGCACATACAAGTTCTCAGGTGCTAATCAGCTATAGGTAAATACAGTAAGGAATATTTCTACACTGGTGAGATGATGAGCATAGCAGTCCAGCCAACTTTTCTTCTGTTCAACTTTTAATTATTTTATAGCCAAGAAGTTATTGCAACAGCCAAAACTGTATTCTGTGGAGTTAAATCGTTTTCTACATTAAAGAACCACAGTAAAACTCCTAAAGCATGCTTGGCCTGTGTTGAACCATTTCAGTCTCCACTCACCTAAGGAGTTCAAATTACGAGACATATAAGGCCAAATCCAGCAAAGCACTTTGGCATGTGTTTGTCCCTAACAGCACAAAAAGTTCTGCTGAAACCATCAATAAGAGAAGACAATTTGAGTTTTGTTTTATTTAGGAGCTCTTTACTTGATGTAGCTGGAGAAGGCAATAATTAAAGGAACTATATACTTTCGTTCTATATATCTAGATTATATTACAGTAACATTCATATCTATATAGTTCAGCTGCACCAGCCATTTTGCTGCACACGCCTGCAATTCAGAAGTTAGCTATGTCTAAGATGACTCGGGGGCAATGGGGTTTGTTTTAAAATGCCTGAAGAGATTTCATTAGCGTAAGAAAGTCTTTCTACTTCATTATAGAAACTGCAGTTGCTGTACAGTGAAGCACTTCAAGAGCAGATCTTTTTCATTGATAGGTGATTTTTTTCCTTAAATTATGGAGAGATGACGGGCTATATATAAGCACCCTTTAGATCACATTTTTAAAGAGCAGAAGTACAGCATATACTTAAATAACTGCTAACCACCAGCCAACTGGATTTCTTTGCAATTCTGTGCAAGCCATGATTTGTTTCCAAGCTGAGATTTGATATACTTGAGTTCCAGCCCTGAGCACAATTCTGAAGCCAAGCTCAAACTTCCTGAAAATGAAAATTCATTATGAAGTATGAATAAGTCTTTAACTATGATATGTAGAATAGGAATAAGAAGTGAAATAATGCTGCTATGATTAGAATAATTTTTCTCTGCAGTTGAATCATTGTTCTAGACTTAGCATGTGAAAAGAATTAGGTTAGCCTTACCTTCACTGTCTTATATTTGGACAAGCAATTAAAAGTTAACAGAAGGTAGGCTAAAATAAGCTCAAAATGCCATAGCCATATTATAATCCCAAAACAAAAATCATGGGCCTGTCCACTGTGTTTTAAATCTAAACCAGACTGGGACTAAACCTATAATCATTCACACTGTGCTCACTGCAGGTCTGCCTACTCAGGTTGCCTGCCTCCTGACTGCTTCTCCATCCTCTGGAGGAAGCCCACCCCTGATCTCATCTTCTCCAGGACCACAGTTCCCAAATTTTACCCACAGGCTTTCATAGTCCTGCAAACACTCAGCAAAGGCACTGACCCCACATCTTCCCTGCAGGTGCCAGGCTGGATATATCCCGCTTCCCAGCAACTCCGACCAGCACTGCAGCTCCCAGGTCAGCATGCTGCATTCTGGCCTTGCCAGAGGAACACACTCAGGCTATTCGTTCAGTGGCAAGAGAGCTGCCTCATTGGTGCATGCCAAGGTCTTGGTTGCAGCAGCCAGCCTGTCTCCAGCAGGCCCAGCAGGAGCCTAGGCAGGTGCCAGCAGCACCTTCTCACAGCCAGCTCACACGTCTGCCTAGGTACCTCCAAAAGCAGTGAACACTACCTCCAACAGCTTCGACTACAGGGACAAGACAACAGCATCAACTGTAGGGCCAACACAACTTCCCATCTTTGGCACTCCATAAATGTTGGGTTCCAGCTTTGCAGTGGTGGTCATGTCAACAGCTTTGTCCTGAAGATACAGACAGGAAGACTGAAGGTGACCCTACTGGTATGGGGGAGTAGGACCCCATAGCAAACTGGGACAAGTCACAAGCACACCATGGCCAGGAGATGTAGCCTGCTGCTGCCATTAGCAGTGAGAATGGCATCATAACAGAGTGTCCTGGGCCATTAGTGCCCGCAGCAGCAACCGGGCTGCATCTCCTGCCACCACTGGAGCCTAGCACTGCCCATCACCTGGTCCACTGGTACTGGGACATCAGCAAAGACTGAGTACCAGGAATGCCTCATTGCAGTCTGCTTCACTGTCTACCAGTCAGCAGCCAAGCAGCCCTCTTCCCACCTATCTTGACACACTTCAGTGGTGAAAAACAGCATCTAACATGGCTTTTGCTCCTAGTAGTGAAGTGAGCAGCAGCCAGCCAAGTGAGCAGAGTAGACCAGAGCATGCCAGCTGCCTGCATTCACTCATACCCACTCATCCTCCCACAGATAAGCAAGAATAGTACCTAATCACATTGCACATGTGGCTTGCCTTCCCCTGATAAAAGCACTGCAGGTTTCAGCACAAATAATGCTTCAAAACTCCTCTTCTAGTCCCACAAATGGCAGGCCCCTGCACCCCTGCATTTGTGAATTCTCACTTCATTCCTCAATGGCAGCCAGCAGGACCAGTGTGTACCCAGCAGGGTTCATCTTCAGGGCTGCAGATACAACTCAGCTGCTTTTTTGTTAGGTAGCCTAGAGTTAGGGGCACTTCGGGATATTAGAGCAACAGACAATAGGACACCCCCAATTCTACATCTCACTTCTAGCCTCAGTCATCCAGGCCCCACATGAAATCCTCTGTTGCCTTTCCCTGCAGGGTCCTTTACCTTCAGGGTCATGACCAGTTTGGGAGAGACACTTCTGGTTACCTGCTTTGTGCAGCTCTGGTGACGTCAGTTCGGAAACATGAGAAAACCCTTAAGCTACGAAAAGAAACCCCACAGCAATCCTGTGTTATATTTTTACGTGCAAGATACAGCCCCTTCAGTTTCCCAGGAACCATAGTTCAGGTGTGCAGCTAATGCACTGCTTCCAGCACAGGGGAAAAAATGGGACCAAGGAGAAGATGTTCAAGTCTCTGAGAGACTTTACATGACCTCATGGAGGTAGGAAAAGCAGATGGTCAGACATGCCCTGAGGAGCTGGAATGGTCAGGAAGATGAGTTCAGGAAGCGAAGGACCCATCCAGCACTCAGCAGTTGTGATCCAGGAGCCCATGGTACATCCCATGTATCTAGATGGGAGAGGGATGGACATCAGCCTGAAAATATTGCAAAAAACCAGGCAGTCTTGTGCCTAATAGTCTCCAGTTCATGCTCTCTTTGTTTACCCTCAGTCTCTTCCCTCACACTGCCTCCTCTTGCATGTCCTTAAGAGCTCAAATTGCTTGTGTGCTGCAGAGCTTTAGTCCCACAATATCCTCCAGCCCCGTGGGAAAGGCTTTTCCTCAGGCATGGCTCAGTGCTTGGCAGGCCTCTGCAGCTGCACGAAGCCTGGCTGGGCTTGTGCCTTCCTCTTCAGCTTATCTTTCTGGCAGAGAAAAATTTCACCCCCTTGCAAGCACATGGGCGTGTCAAGACATGATGATCTGGACCAGAGCGTGTGATTGCTTCAGAGCAGCCAGACTGTTGGTGCCCTTGCAGGAGTCTGGCTGCTGAGGATTTCAGAGGCTGTTGCTGTACAGTGTTTTGACCTCCTTTTTTTCCCATTTGCTCTTTTGCGCCATGGTTAAACACTTTCCTTTCATGACTTGCTGCCCACTTTTAGTTCAAAACCTGAAGAAATGGTATATTTGCCCCACTGAAGGAGAGCATAGAGTACTAGGATAATCTTGCCACATTGCGCCAGTGTATCTGGGGAGTGTCCGCTTCTTGAACATACCTGCAGCTTGCTGTTTGTTTGACAACCAGGATTTTCTCATCCTCTGTCAGTGCACAGTCATCTACTTTGTCTTTCTCATGGACCCAGAATGGTTCTCGCAGTGCAGAGGAACTATCTTCCCCAGCACAGGGACACCTCACACTAAACCATGTCACCCAAGGCTCTGTCCAACCTGGCCTTGAACACTGCCAGGGATGGAGCATTCACCACTGCTTTTTGCAATCTGTTCAGGCCTCACCACCGTCACAGTAATAATGTGAAATTAAACTGAAATGAAGCAATGGTGCTTCTAAGAAGTCCTCCTCATGCTAGCAGCACAAATGGGCTGGTGTCCTGCATGCAGTAGCAGCAGACCGGATCCACTTAGCGCCCTCTCTGAACCACACCACCCTTCATTTCAACCAGCGTGAGCAGATGATCCTCCCCAGGGCACTAGAGCAGCGTAAGCAACATTTCAGGGGTTTTTAAAAGGCACTTTTCAGATTCCTCAGTGTGGCTGGACCCCTGCATATAAAAGAGCTGGGGTAAGCCTGGCCAATCTCTGTTATGTCCCTGTGCAGATGAATGGGCATATGCAGACACCTGCTGGGGTATGGCAAAGGCATGTTGTCCAGTGTGTAGAAACGGTGAGGTAAGTTGGAAAGGAGAAAATAAGGAAGTCTGCATGTGACAGGATACATGGGGCACACATCTGGGACATGCTCTCATATGCTGGTGTGAAGATCTAGAAATACGTAATGCCCAGTAAATCTCACTGGTAGCAATTTGCCAGTTGACAAGTACTAGGTAATAGAGAAATGGTGGTTAATGTATTCCTCTGTCAGATACTCTAGAAGTCATGGGGAAGGGGTCTGTAGGGGAGCTTGGACAGTAAGATTTGGATGTCTCTGCTCTGCTGGGTCCTGAGGTAGAAGGAAAGTTAGCCATGCTCCTCATCAAACTGCCAGGTCTGACCCAGAGCCTGGTCCAACCCAGAGGTGCCCAGGTAGTGCTGCGGCTCCAGCAGGATCCTTGCTGCCCAAAGCCAGGTCTGTCAGTGTGTGCTTAGATGGTACTGGCACAGAGCCAGCACCATGGCTCCTCTGGTTGTTTGAAAGAATATCAGAAAAAAAAAAAAAACAAAACCAAAACAAAACAAAAAACAACAACACTGTAAATGGCTCCCTCACTTCTGCTGGGTGGCATGGGGGGCAACAGTGTTCAGCAGGGTAGCGCAAGAAATGTGACTTTTGACATTACCTCTGATGGGGTTTCACCTGAGGTAAGGAAAGCACAGCAAAGTCACCCCCATCAACCTCAATGGGAGAGGGAAAAGAGGGCAGAGCTGTCTGGAAGAGGTTAAAAGGGAAGGGGACATCAGTCAATGTGTCTAAATTACTCCCATCTCTCACTCTGCTCTTCAACACTTAGGGCTTCACCCTCAGGAGGAAAAGTCAGCCCACAATGCCTCAGTACCGTAGTTCTCTACCTCTAACATCTGTATGGATATCCCTTTCTGAAATGCAGATCACGTGGCTCTCACAGCAACTTACTTGATTTTGTTAAGTGCGTTTAGTTCGCGACTTTCAATTTGTAGACTTTTGCACTTACAAATAACTTTCAACACAATTATTGGGTGCAAATGAGGATATAGTCTGCAAATGATCAGTTGCTTGATTGCAGCAAATCATGCTGGTAAATGGCTGTGCAGTCTCACTTGAATCCACAAGGAGTTGCAAGTCCAATTATTTGACATATTAAAATCGTAACATGCAAACAGGAAGAAAAGGATGCTTGAAAAATTTGAGAGAGTATTTTGAGAAACATCATTAACAAAGTTTTGTGGGCAGTAAACCACGTATTCAGCTCCTCAACCCTACACGTAGGAACTCTTACTATAGCTCATTCAGATACTAGCTAATAATTTGATTTCTTTGTCTTCATACTTTTTCTTAAATGTGCAAACTAAAAATGCTGTATACTTACCTTATTCTTACTAGCACTGAACCTAAGAGTCCTTAAAAGCTCTCAAGAAATTCCACTTTTTATTTATTGCTAAATCAATAATGTCTTAAGTACAGCCATTAAAAATATATATATAAAATTTCTGTGGTTTTTTGATACATACCTTTCACTCATTAGATTAACAGTGAATATGCAAGACACAAAGCACCCTTTCCAATGTCCTGAGCTGAAATGTGAGCGACCCTTTACATTTTGGGCTCTACACAATGATCTTTTTTGGAAGAACCCGGTTACCTCAGTGTCATGCCACCTCGATTGTTTGTGCTGGAGTGTCGTGGCCATATGAAGAGTTCTCTGTTTCTTTTAAAAGCCACAGTAGCACACAGGAGAATCAAATCCTCTGAGTGAAGAATGGTTTATGAAAGGATAGCAATTACTTCTTTCCAAACACTTTCTTGGGGAAAAAAACCACAAGGTCAGAAGTTTACCTCCAAGTACAGCTTGTTGGCCAAGAACAGCCCAGATCTGACCCACAGGGATTACCACATTATGTGGTTTGTCAGTGCCAAGCCCAGGAACAATGCCACACCAGTCTGACTCCTACCCACAGTGCAGCAGGCAGACCTGAGCCCTCTGTTTGAACAAAGAAATCATTGTGCTTAGGAACATGCTGTTCAGCATCGCTCCACGGCAGGAGTTCACAGGGGCCTCAGAGGTTCTTAGACATAGCTACTAGGAGATATTTACAGAAATGAGGTGTAATCTTGTTATTGAGACTCCTGTTCAGATAGCAGCTCCCTGTAAAGAGCTACCTAGGGGAGACCTTGCCATACTGTAGCTGTCACAGCTCCAAGTCCAGCCTTAGATATGTTTGTTTACTAGAGCAGGAGGGACATATATTGACTCTGATCAGCCCTCTCACCTTTGAACAACTACAGTGTGAGGCAGAGGCAAGCAAATAAGGTTTATTTCTCATCAGTTAAACTAACCATGGTCCCTAAGCAGTGTAGCAGCACGTGCTGTCTCAATTCCAGGGAGCAGCCCCCCTGACTGCTTACCAAACCAGCTTGCCTAACAATGCTGCCTTCTCAAACGATTTTCTGCAAGTTCTCTTTCAGATAACTTACCTTTAAAAGAAAAGACAGCATGTGGGTGTAACCTATCATTTGGAAGGTATTTATAACTCTCCTGCTACAGGCTTGTGCTGTTGGACTCAAGACATTAAGCAATCCTAGCTCTAGAGATTGAGTAAAAAGATGGCAATACTCGTCTCTACCAATGTGTAATGTTTTTGTATATGGGGGAAGATACAAGGTGGCAAAATGAGTTTGTTTGACACTTGCCTTGGACTTATATATATGCCTAAGGATTTTCCTTGCTCTAGATAATGCAGCCATTCCTAAATGAATAGAGCTTCAGTTCTACACAGAGGTGTTAACTTTCTCTCCCTCACCTTCCATGTACATGTATTTGTTAAATACACAGTCACAGTGTATCACAGTATCACAGTATGTTAGAGATTGGAAGGGACCTCAAAAGATCATCTAGTCCAATCCCCCTGCCGGAGCAGGAACACCTAGATAAGATTACACAGGAACGTGTCCAGGCGGGTTTTGAATGTCTCCAGAGAAGGAGACTCCACAACCTCCCTGGGCAGCCTGTTCCAGTGTTCTGTGTAATATCATCCCTTTCTGCTCCTCTGCTGTGACAGTCCAGCTGGTACTCTGACCCCAGAAGACAGAAGGAACTTCCTGACACGGTTTCATCTGCTCTGAGATCTGCCATTCTTCATCCCAGAATGAACAAGAAAATGATCAACAGCTTGGCAGGTCAGCATTTTGATTAAATTATCTTCAGCCTTCTGAATCCTGACACTTGATGACCATTCTCTGTCAACCTCTGTCTTCAGTGCGAAACAGACTGCATTTTATGTCAGGATAGCTCACTCATAATAAAATGTCATCCTTTAGCCATTTTCCTACTGTGGGTAGTCTGACAAAAACTAAAAACATGTATGAATTTGTTACAAACTTTTACAGTAAGAACATGGTACAGGCTGGAGATGACTGTTCAGACACGCTCTTAGACATCCACGCTTGTAGGTTTTCAAGGCTCAGCTAAACAAAGCCATGGCTCACCTGTTTAAGCATGGGACAATACTCCCATTTTGAGCAGGAGTTTCAACTGTGTGATCTCCAGACATCACTTCCAAGCAATATTTCTAAGGTCCTATGAATCTATGTGTATAGAAAAGTGCATTAGATAGTCTAGAGACATGTGCACTGTCTCTAGAAGTCGCTGTTAGTTATCTTGACATAAACCATAAACATTTCTTTTCAGTGGAGATAAACTTGGGCAAGAATGATCAGCCATGTTAAAAGAGTGGTGGCAGCAGCTGCTCTAATAGCAAAGAGAGATGGCAAATGAATAATTGCACCATCTTTGTAATCCTGTTCTATCTATGGATACATTTGATTGGTTTGTAATGACTTTTTAATCAGCTTATGTGAAATAAATCATAAGCAGGAAACCTCAATAGGAACCTCAGCAGTAAAGCAGGAAGAGATACAGGTCTGCATCTTGGTCTTGCAAAGGAATTTAGCTTGATTTATTGGAAGTGATTCCCACTACCTCTGTACCTCAGTATACCACTATGCCTTTCAAAAGCATGTGCGAAATGGGGCTAAAAAAGCATAAAATCTGGCCATTCCATTTTGGAGACACCCAAGACTGAGCACAGCATCCATCCATATCAGCAATGACAAGACAGAGTTTTCCCAAAGCAGCAGGTCTTCCTGCTCCTGCCCCATGCCAGGCTGAGGTGTAGGGCAGCTCTGTGTGTAGGGAAGGGCTGCTATACAAAGACAGTAGCCAAGGACACTTCTGAAATAGATCATTTGAGACTGCTCTGGCATGAACATTAGCCTTGTCTAGATTTGGAACTACTACTGGAGACTAGATGCTGGAAAAAATATCCCAGACGAAGGAAGCTTGGAAAGTGTTGGGGTTTGGGAAGTTATTTGCAAAAAAAAAAAAAAAAAAAAAAAACACCAAAAAAACCCTCCCAGGTAGGTTTTACAAACCACAGAACAACCAAAGTATTTTTTATTACTCCAGTGCCACATGGTATTAAGGGCCCATCTTACTTTCTGTCTTCTGAAAGATGAAGTGTAACTGGAAAAAAATTCTTTGCCACTCAAGAAAAGTAAAAGTTCTGTATTGAATTGCAGGTTTTCCTAACTCCACCTCTAAGAATAGCATCTACAGTAAAGCACATGCAAATAAACTTCCTACAAATATAGTACTAAAGACAATATTTAGTCAGTCATTGAGAAACCAACAATGAACTTTCTACTCATGTTATTGTAGCTGGTAAAAGTTTACATTTTGATTCTTATAAAAGGATTTATATAGTGCTGTAAATGTACAGAGCTCTTTCCAAACATAGATAAGATATATTCCCTGTCAAAAATGTGGAAGACAAATGCAAGAGGAGATGCAGGAGGAATTCTTAGAATTAGGGACTACAGAGTATGTTAAATGGGTATTAGTGCTGTGGAAAACACACAGACTGATTCCTTAGCTTCTTGAATCAGCTTATACAGGTGCAAATCAATTTCTCGAAAAACCTGGTTTCTGATCAACACCAATAAAAGCAGAAAGATCCTGCTTTTTTCATTCTGGCACACACACACACACACAGAAATTTTAGGAATTAGGAGCAAGTAGAAATCTGACCACTAGGTACAAACCAGAGATTACAAACTGGGTATGTTCAAAACCAACCAAAAATCTGAAATATCCTAAGCTGAAAACCAAATCCTAATTTTTGTGATAAAAACCATTTCCAAAATGGGTTTTTCCAGAATTAAAAATCAAAATATCATGAAAACATTCAATCTTGAGTTCAGTTCTGGATCCAGACTTCTGACAGAGCAACTATGTTAGAGATTTAAGGATGCTTTTCTATGTTGTCCCACAGTTGATCAGATTTGAGAACTCAGGGCTCCTTGAAGTCACCAAGCTAGCACAAAGCAGTTGCAGCATTCTGCAGAATTAACACTATAAATGTTTGTTAGACCAATCATGTTCAAGCTGCATATTTTCTCTCTTCTTACTGGATTTTGCTGCTCTAGCAATTCTCTGAAATGCTGAATTTAATTTTAGATGACTAAATGAACCAGTAAACTCCATTCCATGAAAGCTTGTTTAAAAGTCTCAGCTTTATAATCTCTAAAATACTACTGTTAAGCTCTACAATTTATTCTCAAGGCCTGGGCCTGGGCTTTTGTCTGAGAGACCTTCTGTCCGGACAACTCTGTTACTTCAAACATGAAACTCTGCTTGTGCAATCACAGTATACTCCAAAAACAGGGAAGGAAAAAAAAGTGTTTCAAAAAACCAAGCATGCAAACAAAAGACTGAAACAGGAATTAAGAGGAAAGGAGTGCCCTGAGTGTGCCTTTTCTGCATCCAGATCGTGATCTGAAAACCACACTTCAGTTTAAAGCAACATCTGCAGGACTCTCACTTATGTCCAAATTGGCATCAGCAGATCATAGCAAGTATCACACGCATTTTCTGGTACATCACTATTTCCTGAGACCCTGAAGGTTAGAATGCAACTCTGTATGGTGGATAAAAAGATTATAATAAACATTGTGAGAGCCCTTTGGATATCTCACTTCCTTTATTAACCTTTCTGTCAGCAGGAGCTCTGGCGGGATTTCAGTAAAAGAAAAGATTCAGAATTTCTCATGGGAAAAATATTGGCTTTTCTGACAATATTAAGAAAGAATATTAACATAATACTAGTTCAAATCTGCCAAGCTCTTTTACAGCTCTGCAGTGGTCTCTGAGCTCTTCAGAACCCACATTTTCAGTTGCGTGAAGCAAAAACCTGCGGGGTTTTGGCACTCTGCTCTGCTGAAGTATGGAAAGTTGAAAGACTTCCAAGGTGCAAAACCACAGACTCATCTTTTCCTTCTCACATCTTCCTTCACACTCAGTACTTTTTCAGTTCTCCTAATGTTACTGCTATTTCCATGGTCACCTTTCAAGTCTCCCAACCAAGGAGTATGACAGTGATACCATCTGCCTCCTCATCTTCTGTGCCTCTTAAAGCCCTGTAATACCTCAGCTGTACACCCACCTCATCAGCGGTGTCCAGAAGTGGGTTCAGAATTCATGGGCGGTTTTTAGGGAATTACCTAGCACAAGTAGTCCAGAACAGATAATGGCATGGCCTGCTTCATTCCACTCAGCATGGTTTTAGCCTGTGCCCTTCTTCTGAGCCTTCTCCATAAAATGAGAGGGAAATTTAGAGGGACAAGATGCACAAAGCAAATAGATGATATCTAGCTGGGGCTGCAATTTGGACGTTCAAAGATGGAGAAGGTCCTGGTTCACACAGAAAGACAAAGTGATCAGAGAGATAACACTGCAACAAAGCTGGAGTGGTGTGTATCAGGCTGTAAAACTGAAGATTATGGTGAAAATAGTGGGTTGATTTGCTGTAAATAACTTTGTCAACAATTCTAGAACCCTATATCCTCTGGAATCCTTATGCAGTATAGTGATTTAACTGAAAAGTCTCCAGTCTAATAGTATTAAATAAAATGCACAATAACTATATATTCATTAGAATCATAGAATCATACACTCACAGAATATTTTGGGTTGGAAGATCAGAAAGGAAGTTGGAAGGTCTCTAAAGACCATCTAGTCCAACTCCCCTGCAATGAGCAGGGACACCTTCAACTAGATCAGATTGCTGAGAGCCCTGTCCAGACCATCCTTGAATGTTTCCAGGAATGGAGCATCTACTCTGTCTCTGGGCAACTGTTCCAGTGTTTCACCACACTCATTGCAAAAAATGTCTTCCTTATATGCATTCTGAATCTACCTTCTTTCAGATTAAATACATTACCCCTTGTCCTGTCCAATAGGTCCCACTAAAAAGTCTGTCCCCATCTTTCTTCTAAGTTCCCTTTAGCTATTGAAAGGCCACAATAAGGTCTCCCTGGAACCTTCTCTTCTTCAAGGTGAACAAGCCCAACTGTCTCAGCCTTTCCTCATAGAAAAGATGTTCTATCAGTCTGATAGACATCATTTTCATGGCTCTCCAGCTGCAGGAGATAATGTCCAGAAGTTCCATGTCTTTCTTGTAAGGACACCAGATCTGGATACAGTATTCCAGGTGGGGTCTAACCAGACCAGAGCAGAGGGGAAGAATCACCTCCCTCAGTCTGTTGGCCACAAATTAGTGTTGATCTATTTGTAACCAAGACACCTGTTAATGTTAAAAGTAAGATCGAAGGAGAATTCAAAGACCAAGTTCAGGTTGTGAGGTTGCCTCACAGTCTACTAGAGTGAGGGCAGTAATTTGCCAGAGGTTAGCTCCCCTTGTTCAAGCTTATGGAGCTGCAAATGACACCTGCATAGAATTTTATAGCACAACAGGAGCAGCAAGAATAGTCTCACAAACAAGACATTCCTTTTTTTTTATAAAATTCACCTAAGATTCAAAATGCATGCTGTGTTCCGAAGTGATCTGCCAGCCATCACAATCAGGAGCTGCTGTGCAGAATCAAAGTCAGATTTCAAAGGCATTTTGGCATTTGAAGATTCAGGGAATATCTAGCTGGGCTTACAATTGTGAAAGTCAGTAACTCAGGATGCAAGTTAGGATTAATGGCATCTATCTCCAAGAGTGTTTTTAAAATTCAGTAAGACATCTTCTGCATTTTAAGGCAAGAAGGTAAATTTGAAAGCCTTTTACTCTCTTGTGAGATGCTCATTTTAGCAGAGGTTGTGGCCAACACCAATACATTCCTGGGGATCTGAGGCTGCAAACTCAAGCTCAAGATGCACAAAATGCTCAGGAAACATCCAAGGTGACTTAAAATTGTCTTTGGTCCTGGATTCCAGCTAGTATCCATTTCTTCTTGCTAATGAGTTTTGTAAATGAGTTCTGACTGTACATGTAAGACACATGAGCATCCTATTTGTTTTGATGTATCTAGAGTTAGGTCTTGATTTGATAACTACATGTTTATCATAATAAGAATCAAATTAATTGTTTTTCTGTAAATCCAGCAGTATAAAATAAAGCTTATATTTCTAAACCAAGTTATTTTAGAAATACTGAGACCCAAAAAAATGTACGGGAAAATCTCCCCAAATGAATTGGCCTATGTTTTTCTGTGAATTTTTTATTTTTTTCACTGGGTTTTCTCAAGGCTGTTATAAAGAAACCAACTTTCACTTCGCCAAAAGATTTGGTATTCCCAGCAAGATGGTTCTGTTTGGGATTAGGTGACAAGGCTGCTGGCACTCATTTAATGGTCATCAGAGAGATTCAGATTACAATATGGTGCTGTGGAAGCTGAGCATGTTCCTTTAGTTATTTTTGACCCTAGGCCAATTTTCAGAATCCTTGAGGTTTGACAAAAAGACACTTGTGACCCTCTGGAAACACTTTTACAAAGCTCAAAGGAGCCTCCAAAGTGCAGTGGGGCTGATATTATTTATCCAGTTCATTGTCTACAAGCACATTTTTAATTCATCACTTCAGCCACAAAATCTTGAGTTTACATGGTGCTACGAGAGAGACATTTCTTATTCATTTCCCACAGCTTAGCTTGCAGAAGCACCATGCAGTATGGCTTTTACGTAGGTATTGCTGTTGAAGACAGGCCAAGAGTCATCACCATTTATACACCAACATTGTTGGAGGGGGACTGGAATGGGGACAGCAACAAAACACAGTAAAAATAAAATCATAGAAACCTTCCACGTTCATCTTTTGCCAAGTGTGTACTAGTGCACCCATTTACAGTCATCCTGACATATCTTTTAAAAGTATCTTTGCCTGTCCCAGTGGTACAGGAGATGTCACATCCAAAGAAGGTATAAATCTGCAGCCATCTTCATTACCATCTTTGGTATCTCTAGTGGCTGTGCCCAGCATTGTTTCATTAATGAATGACAGCAAGTTACATACGTATTGTATTTTTCCTCTGAATTTGCCCCTTTGGAAAGGAACCACCAGCTAGGAGAGCAGGACTTGAACTGTGGGCAATAAATACCAACTGTCTTGAGGAAAGCTGGCTGGTCACATCAGTCTGGTTTTCCCCTGTGTTCACAGCTGCTAAAATAACATTACAAAATAGCTGCAATGTACAGAAATTTTTCCCTAATATTATATTGTCCCTGAAGGTATGGTCACAATTTTCAGAAGGCTTTGGTTGAGAATAGAAGAATAGAACCAGTTTTAATGGAATCATCTTCCTAAGCTTTGGAGCTCTCACCCCTGGAGACCTGGCTTTTACAAAGTCAGTCTCAGGATTTCAGTTCAGTGTATCTCAGATTTCTTTTCTCTGCTCTTATTGTTTCAAGATGCTTAGCACTAGTCCAGTACACGCTAGGTACCTTACAGCTGTGCATAGGATCATGTAGTTAACTGTGAGGCCAATGACCCATTACTGCCTTGCTACTGCATCCAGTAATTTGATTTGAAATCTATAAATAATTTTGGAAGCAGAATCAAGACCCAGTGTCTTCCCTCCCATATGATAGCCATAACCCTCTCCCTTCACACACCTTCCTCCATCACTTGCCTATTGTTTTCTTGAATAAGTAGTTACTGTAACTCTGTTTTTATGAGAATGTTAATCCTTTTGATGCAAGTTAGGCGTGCCTTGGGAAAACCTTCTGGACTGAGATCTCCTGTTTGTGAAGACACCTGGTTCTTTGTTCCAGTAGGCTTGGATATCAGTTCAGATTTTAATTTCTCTGCTCTGTCAAAGCTGGAACATGTCTGGAATCAAAAGAAGCAAAACATGAAACATCTAGGAAAGCTTCCATTAAAAAGTGAGATGACAATAGACTTTAGCTGAGCAGGGCATGTCAAAATGCTTTGGGGTTGTATATCTAAATTAAGTCTGAGATGAAGTGCATAAATATATGTTTGGATGTAGCTGTTAGGACCATTGGAAAATCTATGAGTGTCAGCCTTGATATGTGTGGATTCTGGACAGCTCTGGATTAAACTGACCTTTCAGAATACATTAAGGAGAAATTTCAGTGCCAAAGGAAACAGTTCAATGTGAGCTGACAGGAGAGGCTTTCTGTAGATCTAAACATTTCAAAACCCTTAAGGCTTTTCTACTTCACGACTCACATTAAAAACATTCTGCAGCAAACATGCAACATGCTCTGTTTTGCAAGATAGTGCTATAACAGTTGAATTGTGGTTGATTGCTTGAAAATAGTAGTAGTATGCATTTACTTATATGTGTAGAGATATAAACACACACATACATGCACTCATAACACAAGCATTGTCAGATTAAAAAAATTAAAAATACTATCACACCATGGCAGGGGGGTTGGAACTTGATGGTCTTAAGGTCCTTTCCAACCCTAACTATTCTATGATTCTATCTTTTTTGCCCTGCCCCTTTACATCAACTAGAAAAAAAATAAGCCCTGGAATGACAAAAGAATCAGGTCAAATTAACGAACCAAAGTAGGTAAATTAAATTCTCAAGTATATAAGGTGTTAAAGCTACTAGATAAAGGTTGGGGCAATATGATTAAAATTTCAGGTAAAATTTCAGGGAAAAAAAAACATGAGTATCATATTATTATTTCAAATTCATGAAACTTTTCCAATTGCGGAATTTCAGACATATTCATCATGGATAATTAACAGGCTGTAAGCAGCATCTCATTTCCTTTCTTTTATTTTTCTGATCTTTGGTAGAATTGCATTGTCTCGGCTTCTCCACCACTCCTCCCGGCAGTCTTGGTCTACTGATAATTCCTGCTCTGGCTATCTGTATTTACAATTGGGAAGCATTTAAGATCTCCAAGGTAAATTTGCACTTATTTCAGCACATTTTTCAGCATATCTGTGTGCTGAATATGGCTATGTCTACATCAGCAGTACAGCATTGGCTCTGATTCCTGAAAGCAGGTTGAATTTCTCTGTGCCTTTACACCAAATTTGCCACTTCCCTGAAAAATTGATAAATACTCTTGTGCTCCTGGGGGATAAGTGCTCAAGACCAGTCTCCTGGTACTCTTAAATTCCTTTCCTTTCTGCTTTACACAGAAAAGGTTATTTTCCTGCCGTGTTCTACTGACACTGTGGCTGACTTATTGCTGCCTTCAACCATCAGAAGAATTTGCTGCAATCTTAAAGGAGTGCAGAAAACACCTGCATCCACTTTACTACTGTTTATCAAATTGCATAGCTGCACTGTCGAAACATTTGAGATGTTGTGGACCTCTGTGAGTAACAACATGAGTAACACTGCTTCAACTGAAAAATTACATCATCAAAGACAAAAAGTATTTTGTATGATCCCCATTTTAACTTGGGCTGTGAATGAAGTCTTACACAAGTTATGATCAGTATAAAATGGAAAAACCTAAGTGTTAGAACAAGTCACAAAGCACGCAGTGTTCCAAAGAATAAGCCGAAGTCCCAATTACAACAGGAAAGTAACACATAATCTGCCCATACAGAAAGGAAGCCTTGTCTCCAAAATTTCGGTAATACCATAAATATATGGAGCATCACAATGGCTAGGTATAAAGTATGTACTTCAGGCAACCAGTGAAAAACCAAGATGGCAAAAAACCAAGTACAGTTTCAGGCCACAGGAGCTGTGAAATTTTCTAATTCCTTCTACCTTTCCAGGAAAAGGTCTGGTTCCACATGCAAACTATATTAACCATTCTCTTTGCATTTCACAAGCTTCTCTGCCATCGTATCTTCTAACAGGAACTACAAATAGCTTCTTTAATACTAGATTATTTTAAGGTTTTCATTAGATCAGAGAGTTTAGAAAAAGAAGTATTGATTCATCTTTGGCCCCGGATTATAGCCTCTGGTCAAGATGGGGTTCTTCACTATGGAGAATAGGAATTGTTCAGGAGTCCATACAGCCACTGAGAAAGAAATTCCTTGTGACCATCCTGGTTTATTAATGAGTGACCAATAGGTCATCAGAAATCCACTACCTGATCTGCGGAGTAGAGTATTTGTTCTCCTGTGGAGATGAGAAAAGGGCATCTGAATGAAAGTGTCTACAACTGTGAGAGAAGACACAGCTGCACAGGAGCTTCTTCATTTTTTGTCATGATCAACAGTCACATGGTCAAATAAGAGCCATTATCTGTCTTGTCTCCTCTCTTTCTGTCTTTCCAGCCATTCAGCTTCCACTACCCTTTCTCCATTTCTATGTAACATCAGGAGCATTTCCTGCTTAATCAAGATACTCTGGAAGTAACACAGAAAAAATATGTGCTTTGGCCTGCCAATACACCTTCCTGGAGAGCATGTTTCAGCATCTCCAATAACTTCCCACGATGCAGTTCCAGGCTCTCTTGTGCTCTCTTCTCTGCACACGTCATATTATTTTTCTCTAGTTCATAATAATGCCCAGTTTACTGAACAGAGTCCTCTCTCTCTGCCAACATAATGTGTCACTCCTCTGTCTCCTCTTCCTTACGAAATTACCCGTCACTACTAGACACATAGGAAGTGCTGATGACTATTATAGTCACAACTGATCCAGCTGATCTTCCTTTGTAGCTACAGCTTACAATGAACACATAATGAAATTTCCAGCTGCTCACCCTAATCAAGCAATAAAAAGCATGGAAAGAAAAAAGTCAGAGGTGTGTCCTGCCAGCTTCCCGCAGACCACAAGCAAATGCTTTATGAACCACATGGGAAACAGGAGCCACAACCTGAGCCTTAGTAGGACTCCATTACTTCTAATTACATACTGGGTTTATTCCACACATGCTTCCCTTTCCTTCTGAGGGGACACGATGACTAGAAGACAACTCTCATCACACCTCCTCTTTAATCACATCTAGCCAAGTGCAAGTATTTTGTTCCTGTAAAATTTCCCCATAAGGCTGTTCTTCCGGCATGTAAATACTTTCACGTTTCTTTTAATAGAACAACAGCAAACACAACCAAAGTAGACATAATATAGTTGAACCGACTTCCAGAGGTCCAGCTATTTGGAAGGCATACAAATTTCTAGATCAAAATCACTTTTTGGTCTAGAAGTCAATCTGGAAAAGCATGCCAAGAATATTAACAACGCTAATTTTGGTAGAGTTTTTTTATTTAAACTCTCTTGGAAATTTAGAAAACCAGCCTTTGATGATTCCATTTGAAGTCCCACAAAAACAAACAAACGAACAAAAAAAACAAACAAACAAACAAAAAAAAAACCCACAACAACACAAGGAAAAGGAAAGGCAGAGGGAGAAATAAAAGCCAATGGCTGTTTTGTTTGAGGCTTTGGAAGAGACTTATGGCAATTTATATTTCCATCCATTTGCTCATCCCTGACTTACTACTCCTGTCAAGCTCAAGTCACAGAATCATAGAATAGTTAGGGTTGGAAAGGACCTTAAGACCATCAAGTTCTAACCCCCTGCCATGGGCAGGGATACCTCACACTAAACCATGCCACCCAAGTCTCTGTCCAACCTGCCCTTGAACACTGTCAGGGATGGAGCATTCACAGCTTCCTTGAGAAACCTATTCCAGTGCCTCACCACACTAACAGTAAAGAATTTCCTCCTTATATCCAACCTAAACTTCCCCTGTTCAAGTTTTGACCCATTACCCTTTGTCCTATCACTACAGTCCCTAATGAAGAGTCCCTCCGCAGCGTCCCTATAAGTCCCCTTCAGATACTGAAAGGCTGTTATGAGGTCTCCACACAGCCTTCTCTTCTCCAGGCTCAACAGCCCCAACTTTCTCAGCCTGTCTTCATATAGGAGGTGCTCCAGTCCCCTGATCATCCTCGTGGCCCTCCTCTGGACTTGTTCCAACAGTTCCATGTCCTTTTTATGTTGCGGACACAAGAACTGCACACAATACTCCAGGTGAGGTCTCATGAGAGCAGAGTAGAGGGGCAGGATCACCTCATTTAACCTGCTGGTCACGCTCCTTTTGATGCAGCCCAGGATACGGTTGGCTTTCTGGGCTGCAAGCGTACACTGAAGCCAACTCATGTTCATTTTCTCATCGACTATCACCCCCAAGTCCTTCTCCGCAGGGCTGCTCTGAATCTCTTCTCTGCCCAAACTGTAGCTTTGCCTGGGATTGCTCCAACCCAGGTGCAGGACCTTGCACTTGTCATGGTTAAACTTCATAAGGTTGGCATCACCAGCCCACCTCACAAGCGTGTCAAGGTCCCTCTGGACGCCATTCCTTTCCTCCAGCTGTCAACCAGACCACACAGCTTGGTGTCGTGGGCAAACTTGCTGAGGGCGCACTCAATCCCACTGTCCATGTCAGCGACGAAGATGTTGAACAAGACCAGTGCCAATGCCGATCCCTGAGGGATACCACTCGTTACTGGTCTCCAGCCGGACATTGAGCCATTGACCACAACTCTTTGTGTGTGGCCCTCCAGCCAGTTCTTTATCCACCAAGTGGTCCACCTATCAAATTGATGTCTCTCCAATTTAGAGACAAGGATGTCATGCAGGACAGTGTCAAACGCTTTGCACAAGTCCAGGTAGATGACATCAACTGCTCTACCGCTGTCCATCAGTTCTGCAGCCCCATCATAGAAGGCCACCAAATTGGTCAGGCAGGATTTCCCCTTGGTGAAGCCATGCTGGCTGTCACCAAGCACCTTGTTGTTTTTCATGTGCCTTAACATGCCTTCCAGGAGAATCTGCTCCAAGATTTTGCCAGGCACATAGATGAGACTGACTGGTCTGTAATTCATCAATTTTCCCTTTCTTGAAAATGGGAGTTGAATTTCCCTTTTTCTAGTCTCCAAAAAAAGTCAACACGTAACTCCTACTCATCCTCTCTGTGACACTTGCTGTGATAAACAGTGGTCACCTGAAACTTACTCTGGGCACTTCAGCTCTTATTTGTCCCCTTGAGTCATTTCTCTCCCGGATCTGTCTATATTCACCATGAAGAGCAGCTCCAGTCCTGCTTAACACCTCAATGTCACTGAGAGCAACACCTTCAACCTGGAGATACTGCTAAACCCATGTGACCAGAGAACTTAAGAATTTTTCAGCTGGCTGCATCCAGTCCACGTAAGATGCGCCCATGTCATCTGAGCACCCACAGCATGATCAAACTATGCTGTTTGCTAACACAGATTCCACTTAGCCATCCCACATCTCATTCACAGTGACAGATGCCTGTGTAAATAAGCCATTAAAAAAATCTGTCTTTTGGGAAAATTTACCTGCCAGATGCAAGACAGTTGTATTTATACATTTATACTAATAGATGTAATGCATACACTTTATACCAATATAAATTACATATATCTCTATATAAATTATATATAAGTATCTGCAAGTTTAAATTAAAATAAAATAAACATTTAGAAATCTTCATACTTTAAATGTATATACACAAAAAGAGGTTCCTAAGCTTAACATTTGGGCAACCCAGTCCACAAGATGCCAAACCACACACCCCAGAACCCTTTTTTTTTTATGAGACTTTAATGTTTAAAAGCCATGTAGTGTCTTTAAAAGGAGAGGTGACTCTATATTAAAAGGAATGGGACAAATCAAGTAGGAGCTGTAGCGTTTCTGTGACACTTCACTGTTAACGGTGTGATACCAGTTTGTAATACTGTTTGCAATGTTTAGAGTCACATTTCTGATGCAAGCATTCATAATTGTGCATTGGGAATAACTTGTTTCTGATTCATCAAGGTGTAATAGTTTTAAAGTAAAAGAGGGTAGACACAGACTAGACGTAACAAAGACAAGTTTTAGCATGAGGGTGGTGAAACGCTAGAACAAGTTGCCCAGAGAAGGGGTAGATGCACTGGAAACACCCAAGATCAGGATCGACAAGGTTCTGAGCAACCTGATCCAGTTGAAGAGATGTCTATGTTCATTGCAGATGGTTCAGACTAGATGACCTTTCCAGGTCTCTTCCAACCCAAACCATCCTAGTATCCTATGATTCTATAACAGTATGGGGAGGATGGGAGTATTCAGCTATAAAACACCATGAAGCAGGGCATTTTGTGATTAATTTTAAATAACAAGAGGTATTATCTGAAAGAGTTTAAATAACTGTTCAGCCATGAACTCAGTATTCTCCAGAGGTTTAAGTAATACAAATCTACAATATGATATTCACAGTGACCCTCTAAATAATTTTCAGCTCTTTGCAATTAATTCTCAGGTGTCAGGTTTTTGCTAATGTAAATGGTTTTCTTGTAATTAAAACCCACAGTTCAATATTTGAGCTCAGTACAGCAGTTATGGTCACAATGGCACTCACAAAATCCTGAAGAAAAGAAGAAGAAGAAGAAAAAAATAGTCTTTGCAATGCTTTATCCTGCATAATGGAAACCCAGGGCAGTGGCATGCACAGGCAAAAAATAAGCAGAGAAAAACAGTAGAGATACCCTGGTTCACCAGTGGCTATATCTTACCTCTACCCTACCATAGGGCCAGGAAGTCTGCTACACTGACTGCCAGCACCCCATTCCCCATGTCTGTTCCCTCCCACAGGGACAATCATGATGCTGGGGGAAAGGGCTGATTCTTTGGCCTGGGTCTGTACAGACGCAGGGATGCCTTCACACGGGCGAACCCAGGGGGTAGCAGGGATGTGGGGAAAGCACTGAGGCCGGTGGAAAAGCCATAGCATGGCCCCTGCTCTGCCAGCTCAGCCCAGCACCAGCCAAGTGCTTGGGGACACTAAGTTGTCTGGCTCCTGCAAAAGGGGTGGTTCTGACCCGATGTTCCTGCAGACTTACTAAGCCTGTGGCTACACCAATAGTTAGAGCAGGCAGCTGATCTGATAGAAAAGTCACTGGGAGTAATCCCAAAGCTTTGTTTTCAACTAACCCAGGTCTCAAATCCTGTTCAACAAGGAGTGGTACAAGGTACAAATGCAATGCAGAGTCAAAGTAGAAATGAGAACTAAGGGGAAGGAAGGACAATTTCTTGAAGCAGCAGCACCATAACATCATCATAAAGTGACTTTTTAGTTTCTTGTAAAGATGAAAATAAATGGTCTTCTAAGCTTACTCTACAATCTATGACATTAGGGATGTTGTGATGGGCTCCCTACGATTTGGGTTGGGTACCTGGCTCATCTCCACCTCACTGCACTGCGTCATCAACCCACCTCCACACCTCCTTTCCTTATTTAACCCACAGAATTATTCCTCCTATGCCTGCAAGGGACAAAACCCAACAACGAGTGGGCTAGAGGAGTAAGAAAAAATAGTATTTCATGTAGCTTAATGAAAACAAACCAACTGTATTCCAGTCTGAGTAAAGCAAAATTGTCTCAACACATGCAGCTTACTTTTGAATGAATATGCGATCTGAGGTCCCCTTGTGCTGACAGTCCTGTGAAACCTGTATAAACAGAAAAAATTGAGCTGAATACAACGAATTCTAGATCTGCAGCACTGTCCTGAACAGAGTTAATAAAACACACTTCCTCACAAAACATCTATTGAAATATTCTCTGTTGTTTGCAGCTGTCACAGACCAAGGGTGGAATTTCAACAAACACATTTGTTTTCATGGCACCATTCAGGCTCCTCAAGCCCAAACTTATGCTGAGAGAAGGGTCAGCTCTGAAGCTGAATCCAGCTCCAATGCTAGACCAAGTTGCCCAGGGCCTCTGAGCTTCTCCAATGCTGGGGATACCAGCCCTCTCCACGCAGCAAATGCTTGACAGAGGTTCCGACAGAGG
Organism: Neopsephotus bourkii; assembly: GCF_033783945.1. NCBI lineage: Eukaryota > Metazoa > Chordata > Aves > Psittaciformes > Psittacidae > Neopsephotus > Neopsephotus bourkii. The sequence continues at coordinate 244,925 of NW_026901449.1, read as the reverse complement.
CATTTCAACTGTCAGATAATCCATCCAAATGCTAAAGGGGCCAAGAATACAGAGAGCTCTGGGGCAAAATTCAGAGTTTGTACACTTAAGCCAGGGTTGGTAATGGCTGTTTCTATCTAGTCTGGTGCCAGTCAGTGTGCAGGAAGCCAACTTTTCCTGTCAAAATCTGAGACCTCATTTTCCACGCAGTTATGGTTTCTGTTAGCTTGTGGCAGACTGCGTGGCCTGAAGCTTCCTCTCCCTTCTTCTGAGCCCCATCCCTTGTGCCTGGAGTCAGCTTTTAGCTTGAGCAGACATTGGGCTCAGCTGCTTGGTCCTTTCCCTGCCTTTCCAAAACATCATCTGGGAGGAGAGGGCCATGCTTCAGCCACTGGAACAGATGTGGGGTAGAAAGCTGCAGACTCTTGCCTTTGTCAGCTGAAGCCTGTGCTGAAAGCTGGTAGCACACACCTGTGGCTCTTTATGCCCTGGAGAGACACCTCCTCATCCAGAAAGGAAAACTGCAGGGAGCTGCCTTCATTTTTTTTAATAAGGTTCACGTAGAGCATGTTTCAAAAGCGACACCAAAGTACTGGGCTTGTCATGAGTGCGATGCAAAGAGAAGCCAGAAAAGAGATCTGAAAATGCAGGAAAAGGAATTGAAAATTAAGAAACCAGAGTAAATACTGAGGTGTGCAGGTTTGTTCCCATCTAAATCAACAGGGTCTGTGTCTTTGAGTTCAGTGAAGCCAGACTCACCCAAACACTACTCCTGACAGGGGAGGGGATAGCAGAAAGATTTCGTTATCCAAATAAACGGGGTGATCCAGTTTCTTCAATTTACTTCAGACTGGAGGCTAATGTTCAAATAATTAAAAGGCTGTTTTTAGTATCGGTCATCATGATCTGTGACTCAGGCTTTTCACAGTTCAATCAAGTTGCGTTTAAATCAGTCAACAGACTTCCCACTGATTGCTGGAGCATGTTAGGGCTTCCTACCTGTTTCAAGAGAACATTTTACAGGCATGCCTTTGCTCTCTCATCCTCAAGGTCTGTTAATGCAGCTTTCTCTGCAAGCCTTGCCTAACTGCACTGAGCTTGTAAGTCTTCAGAAAACAAAAAAGAAAAAAAAAAACATTTATGATAGCAATGAGATATTAAAAGAGGAATTAAAACCCCAAAAGACACTGCCTTTAACTCAATTGTTCCCTTCTCTGCAGTGGTGCGAAACGTTCTGAGGGGTCCATTTCAAACTCAGAAACAGCTGTCTTATAGAGGCTGAACACAGTAACTCAAAGGAAAACAGTTTTCCCTTTGCTAACAAAAGAGAGATTTCGTAACTGTTGCTTCTGTGGGTAACAATCCTCTGACCTTCAAAAAAACATGCCTAAAACTGCCACAGATCATTTTCCCAGGTACACAGCTAAGAGGTCAAATTTTCAAAGCAGGGAGTATTTCCACGGGCTGCAGACTATCACCCATCACACATTTAGCAATATACATACACAACTGGATTCTGAGAAAAGTGTTTGATATTAAATGTAATTAATATCTACCTTATCATTAATGTATAATAACTGTTATCGTATACTAGGAATTCTAATTCTAGATTTCCCAGCATTAGCTGTACAGAAGTCATGAACAGAAGATAACACTGATGTTAACAATTTAATAAGATTCAAATATACAGGAATAATGAGAATGTTCACCGTAATATTGTACAATAAGCTATTTCATATGAACCTGGGGAAAACCAAAAAAACCCTATATTGTAGCATCAACTGTGTATTTGGTAACAGGGTTAATCAGAAGCTTCCCAGCTGGCTAGCTGTTTCCTGACTGCCCATTACAGATTTATTTCTCTCTCTCTCTTCCAAGGGTGAGGTGCTGGCCTCTCCACTCCCGACTGCTGTGCTGGACAGAGCAGTTAAGATAATCTGGCAATTTCCAAGTGACTATTAAATTACCCATGCATATTTTTGGCCTAGTTATAAAATATAATTGCTGGGCAATATCCAGGAGAACACAGAAGACTGATAATAAATTGCAGATCCTGCGTCACTAGTTCAAAAATTCAATCCTGGCAGTAGTCTAGGCTCATTTTCTAACAGTTGTTTTCACAGTCTTTTTAACCCAAAGGAGCAGGGAGCGGCAGAGCAGGCATCCTTGTGCTGGAGCTGGGCAAACAGGCTACCCTGTCAACACTGGAGCTGCCTGCTCCACAGCACTGTCAGAAGAAACGGAAAATTCTTCTTTGAACAAAAATTCTCAAAGAAATGTGATAATTCAGCACCAACTAGAAATGCAGATGGAATTCCAAAAAAGCTATTTTTTTTTGTTTTCTTGTTACTTTTGCAAATTCTCATACTCTATTTGGCATTGTTGAAATACTGTCAGTTTTTCACCAGCTTTGTAGGGTTTTTTCCATACTCACTTCTTTATCTTTCCACAAGCAAAATGGAAAGAAAAGAGAGGTAAAAAAAGTAAAAAAATAATGTTTTATTGACATTTTCAAAGAAAATCTCAGCATCCCCAGCAAAATCTTTTGTTTCCCACAAAAAATTTTTGAGTGAACCCTGTGGGCAGTTCTTCTTACAATTATTGATTCCTCACAAGGCAGAAATTAAGAGCTTATTGCTGTACCAAAATCAATAGGGCACCAGAGTCTCCCATCCAGCACATTCAGTGCACAGGTCACTAGGGCTTCCTGATACTCTTGTTGCTAAAGCTTAACTTTCTCAAGGGCACAGTGTTTTACCATCCTGACGTGAAATGTAATTCCTGCAAATGAACCCCCCTCTAGCAAAAAGTAGAGCAGTCTCCCATTCAGACGCTGCTATTACTTTTGCCAAGCATGAACATGAAATTTTCATTTGAGCTCTCCCCTGCTTACCCTATTATTCCTTGTCTACTATTTATGAAATGCAGACTTCTTTCTTTGCATGGTCTACATTATGTCCTGTTTCTGTTTCCAGCAAGGATGGCCCAGAATCAGTGGCAGCCCACTTTGGCAAACAGCAGACGACACAGTACACCTCCTTCCCAGTGAGAAGGACTTCTCTCCCACCAGGGAAATGGTTTACCTGTAGCCAGTAGAGTTTTCTGCAGTGAGAGCTGCCAGCATGATTGGGGCTTGCTGCATTGCCATTGTTATCACAGTATAGGCAACATGACTGAGTGGTGAGAGGGGTGAGTGCCACTATGACTGAAAGCCCCACCTCAGTAGAGCATTGTCCTCTGCCCAGCACTGGAAGAGTCCCAGTGCCCACGCCCCTACAGCCACTTCTGCTGATGTTCAGGGATAAAGACATCATCGTGCATCCTTTTGACAAGGGGGAGAACTGCCCTATGACAAGCTTTCATTGCTGTTAAAAGGACTGAGATTTTGACTATGTATAGCTTTCTCTGAAGTCTGAGACCCCAGTCGTATTAATTCTGCTACAGGCACCGAGCAGTAGAAAGAAGTCAAACGTGGCAGCAGGGAGAGTCTCAGTAAAAAGGAAAAGAAATATCAAAGATGAAGATTAATAAAGAAGTTTCCTACACACAGATTTTGCACCCATTGAGGCTAGCCAATGTGATACTCTGTATGAACAACACTCTTGCTCCAGTCTGAGAGTGGTTTTGTCCAGTTTAACTTAAACCTTTTCCAAACAGCTAATGCAAAGCTGAGATAAACCTGGATTAAATCAAAACTGGAATGCACACAGAAGGACTGCTTGGAAACAGTGTCCCAAGGCACACGCTTACTTCAGCTGGCTGAAGCACTGATTTATATGATGGTCTTTGAGGATAGAAAGTACATATTAATAGAAAAAGCATAAAAACATTTAATTGAATGTATGGGACATTTTGGAAGACCTTCCTTCAGTTGTTTTGGGTTTGTTTTTTTTTTTTTTTTAATATAGAAAGTATTTAATGAGACTGCATTACTTGAGAAATAATAGGACCAAGAAAAATATTACATGATACAAAAACAATGGCAATATTTATTGTATCTAGATGGGAATAAAGAGCCCCATGCAGTCTGAATCGTAGAGGATCAAAAAGGACCTGAATTTTTATTTCACACTAAAAATCCCCAGCTATTTTTCCCTTTAATAACCAACATTTGCAATATAATAGAACATGCCAGGGAATTAATATATCCTGGAGTGTTTTGAGTGGCTTTACTGGTCCTGAAAGACCAGGCAAAAACTCATAGCCCAGTGACTGGAGAAACAAGACAGACTTTCTGGACAGCCCAGCATCTACCCATGACATCAATGCCCAGAAAGACCAGGGTGCTTGGTGCAGAGTGCCGAGCTACACTGTCTAAGGCAGCTTGCACTCAGCTTCGATTTGCAGCAGTGACGAACTATGTACAATGAACTTAATGGCCTGATTTTATTTGTGAATGGAGTTGTTCGAGCTGCAAAACATATTTCCATTTATGTCAGAAGGTATACCACAGAGATTAGTTGAATAGACAGGCTGGCTTTATCATCTTTTCACAGAGTGTACCGTTTCCTGCTGGGATCATGGTGACAAGGAAATAAAAGAAATTTGCAGTTTCTCTTCTAATATTGTAAAAAAAACTTCGAGGGAAAGGACAGAAGAAAAAAAAACAAACCAAAAAACCTTGTTCTTCAGATGAGGGGACAGAAAGGTCAATTGAGATTACATTGAGGTTTGTTTCAGAGCCACAACACATGCTGCTCGTATCATTAATCCTGCATGTCTATCCTCATGTCCCAGACCTGCTTGGTATTCATTCTGTTTGCAAAGAATAACGACAATTTTAGGCATCTTCAGTCCAAGACACACAAATCAACACTATTAGTTATTTCATTCCAAATTAACATTGTCTCAGACTTAATATAAAAATTAATATTTTATACAGATATCCATAAGATTGTCTGCAACATGCTATCAATGGATTTCATCATTTTAACTTCCACTTCTCAGAGTGTTCCCACTAAGAGAGATTCATGTGAGAAAATAATCTGTAATTAGGTTGGCCAGAAAACATCGTGGAGAAATCAATAAAAGCATGATCAAGTTTATGTCTGGGGCATCATGCCACCATTCTAGGGCAGCAGTAAGAAGATTTGAAGAATTTAGGCTTTTCTCATCTTGAGCAATGTCTTGTTCCATGTATACAACAAACTGCCATCCACTGAGTCCTCTTGAACAATTTTGAAATGAACAAATATATGTGCGGATAAAATCTGTATGGTTAAATGTTAGTGGAAAGAAATTATAAGGGACATTCTGGCAACTCCAACCTTAGTTCCCTTCCAACTCCATATGCGTACTTCTAGGAGAGGGTATATACTTATTCTATTTCCAGCTCCTGCAGCTATGTCACAATTTGTGGTTTGCAAAATTAGAAATTAATGAAGCGTTCTGGCATTAGAAGGAGTCCTTGAGAGAAAAATTCAGCAATAAAAGGTTGGTAATTGCTACTGAACAAGGAACTGATGGATAGCACACCACGCTGGTTGCAGGTAGGTAGGCAAAATGACTCATGAAGTAGGCTATATAAAGGGATGAGTAATCAATGAAAACAGAGTGAAAGAACAAATTGTCTCATATGAGAACAACAACAGCTACCGGAGATCACCCATCTAGGAATAGAAACAGTAATGAAATATTTGGTAGAGTAGAATAAAGAAGGGTAATGGAAGAAAGCAATAGAGCAGCAGTTCCCAGTCCCAATTTGCTCAAAAACTAACATCACTCACAGCAGCTGCAACAATTCCTGACCAAGAGCACAGGATGAGGCAATTAATTCTTTAAGCAACATACTCTGTCCCATCTTGCACAATCACAGCACCATAAGGAGGGGATGCAGGCAGAGAGTCTATTGCAGAGGGTACCTAGAAGTGCATCTGTTTTGGGCCCACAGATAAAGCCAGTCAGACAGTGCATATTTGGAAGTGAAGTAGAACACGTAGTATTTTAAGGCAGAACACTATCATGGTGTTTGAATGCCTCAGACCATGAACATCCTTATGGTCAACTGTCACTTCAGAGCTCAGAGTTATGGAAGGGGCTTCTTCCTAGACCCCAGCCCCAGTAGAGCTGCTGTGTGTTTCAGTGCTGCTTCCCCCAATTGGCTCCTCACTGCTGTGTGCTCTCCCGGCTGCATGCGCAACAGAAGGGGAGCCTGCAGCTCCTTCTGCACACACCCATAACTGGGAGAAGATGAAACTGGTCTTCCTGATAATGGGGCCCCACACAGAGTTGGGACAGGCTGGTGTGTGGGCATAGGTCCAGGAGCTCAGAAGCAGTTGCCCCTGTCTATGAGATACAACATGCTGAGACTTTTCTCTTATTTGGATAGATACGGTCCATTCCCACGTTAAATGAAAGCCAGACCATCTCTCCTCTGACTGTGATTACTGAATCACAGTTAATAATAAAGACAGGGAATATTCTGACACTTCAGTCCTTTGATATGTTGTTTACCCAGTTGTCTCAGATGTGACTAAATCTTAAGCTATTCCCCCAATAATTTTGTATATTTGGATTCTATATCCAAGCAAAGCTTTAGAGTTAATCACAATGCTAGTTATTGGGACTGAACAGGAATGGGATGGATTTGTCTTTGTCCTCAGACAGGATAAGCTTACCCATTAGGAGAAAATTTCCCGGTTCATGTTCTTAGATTTTAAAAATGAAACTCCGTATCTGCGCAATCCTTGCTTAGACTCTGATCTCATAAACACTCTCACTAAACATTTGTGAAGAAAGGGAAACACAGCCAAATCCCACTAAGTTATAGTGAGCAATAATCTTATCGCACGACATTTATGCTTTCTGCATGTTCCACTGGGAGAGAGGTCCCTTTAAAGCTTTCAATATGATTTAAGCACAAACGGGTTTTATATAGGTCAGGGAAGAGAAATGTAATTTCCCCTAGTTTTGTTTGGTTCAAGTTCTCTGCTCTAGCACTTAATGACTCTGGTGAAATGCTTTGAAAACAGCAGTGTTTCTAACCCCAAATGCATTGCCAAATTGAGTGCTTCCTGCTCATTGTCTATTTTGGAGAGTATGCTGAACTCAAATCCATGTGCTGCTAATAAAACCAAGGAAGCTATTTTTATGGCTATGGAAAAGAAGGTATTTCTTCCTCAGTACCCATCTCTGTCATTTATAGCTGCAGGAAAGAAAAAAAGTGATGTAGGAAATGTGGAAAGCGAGGGAGAAGAGGGAAGGGAAGCCACACAGAACAGTGCAACGTTACCCCAGCTGGAACATTCAGCTTCACCAGTTGGCTTTCACACTTAACTTCCTTTCTTATACATTCAGCCTTGAAACCCAAGCACTCCCAGGACTCGAAGTACACATAAGGACATAAGCAATCAGAATGGAAATTAGGCAGAACTGGGTCTGGAACACAATCCTCAAACCTTTACATAATCCAATGAGTGCCTGTTTCTTTACCAGTAAATTTTCCCAGGTTTTTAAGTTTTCATGCCTCTTACAGCACAGCCTTGAATCTGAGACCCTGTAGCCCAGAGGGTGTGCACATTCAGAGCCCCCTTAAGGTTTGTCCCCAGGTGCCGCTACAGACTGACAACATTGCCAACAAAGACCTGCCCAGATGAGGATGTGGCACACTCCCATTGTACCACAGCTTGCTGACCAGTTCTCCAGGCAGTGAGGCATGAAAAGGGCTCTCTGCAGTGTGATGGGCTTGAGCTTGCTGCAGTAATGGCCAAAGCTCGGATTCATTTTGTCTAGGGGGGTTTTGCACCAAAATGTGATATGAACAGAGAGAAATAAGAACTTCCAGCAGATACTGCAGCCCAGCTGAGTCACCCTCCCTGCTGAGCATAGAGGGGCCCTAGGAAAAGACCTCCTACTGTGCTGCAGCAGTAGTGGGATGTGCAGATGATGCGGGGATGGGCCTGAGCTCAGGTCCAGCAAGTGAACATTGCAAAACCTCCTCTCCTGCAGCTCCCTCACCCCTCCATTTCCAATTGCTCTGCTGAAGCAACAGTACCCATGACCTGGGTCCCCAGCAGCACTCAGGAGCTCACTGACTAGCTGAATGCAGAACAGGACCATTTGGATGTTACCTTTTCCTCTGGGCAGATGGTGACAGAGGTCTTTCTCTTCTACATGCATGTACTTTTCCATAAAACCTGCAGAACCAAATTGTTGTCTGTTTTGCCATCCTATTTGGTTGGTATTTCAAATGGAGAAGTTTCTGCAGAGGGAATGGAGGATGGTCAGAGACACCACATGAATCTCCTTCCCTCAGACAGCTGTACAGCACTGGAGCATCTGCTGGGTCAAAGACAGTGGTTCCTCTCTGGTAAGCTACAAGCATAGACATCTTCTCAGATGTGAGTCCTGCTTCTCTGAAGAGCTGTTGCACCCAGAAGCTATGGCTCGTAGAGCCAAGAACAGCCACATCTACTTTGAGAGATTCCAGAAAATAAGGACTAAATACATACAGATTGAACTTCTTGGCTAAGGTCTCTCCATCTCTGACCTTCAAAGGCAAAACCATGTCACTAACTGCCTATCTGTCTGTAAAATAAATCAGAATTTAATATTGGATGTTACAAAACATACTTAATTTGCAATGGGTTACCTCTTGGAGACAGCTTAAACAGTGCAGGAGACTTTAGAACACCAAAAGCATCATTCATCGTTCAGGTACTACTGCTCTAGACACTTTCCATTTGCTACAGCTCCTGACTGTCATAGTCCCAAGTCTTCATGCCATTAGACTGTTGGCACTATCCTGTCTCTGAGCAAAGCAGATTTCACATCCTGCCTTTTAAGCTGTTTTGTTACAGAAACTACAGTTCAACAGTGGATAAAAGTTTGCTGATTAAATCCCTGCATTTTCTGGAGGATGTCCTTTGCAAGTTCTTGCTGCACTCAAGCAAGCATGCGTTGCTGTAGGAGGCCCCAGCGGGAAACACTTTTTGGCTGCTACAGTGTCTGAAAATCCTAAGGAGTATTAGGATCAAACAAAGATATCAAAAAAATCATTAGAGCTACAGACACATTGTTACTAGGAAAAGAAACTGTGAAAGCTTGTTAAGGCTGGAACAATGAAAGACCAAATCTGCATGGCAGGCAAAGCATGGAATAGCCTCTGGCATGAATTTCTCTTGGGTGACTGGAAAACTCCCCATCCAGATATTGATCCTGATGTAGAGTGTGCTGATGGGAGTGACGGCAATGATAAGGTGAAGCCACAGCAAACAGAGCTGAGAAGGTTTCCCTGCTGAGGATGGCAGTGATTTTGGTTCTGATGCAACAAGACAGCCTTCCCTAAAATAGCAGTTGGTGAAATAGCAGATCTCTGCAGGAGGGAAAACTATGTGCATATAGAAATCTTGCATAAGGGTAACAATATGGACATCAACTGACAAGTAAACCATAAAGTTGCTATTGAAATATTTGATGGGTGCGTTGCCTATCATCTTTAACAGCAGTCTGGCACAAACACTTAATGTTGTTCTACAGGCTCACAGCATCTAACAAAACAAATGACCACCCAGGACCTGTAATTTGGCCTTTTTGCTTTCTGCTGGAATATAACGATTTTGGCTAAAAATGAGTCTTGTAAACACTTGCCTGCAGTGCTCTTGCTCTGTATATTTACACAGCCCATGTAAATTTTATTCTTTATTTTTGACAGAGAAAACCTGCTGTGACTTTTTATGTCTAATGCATTAATTCTGAAGCTGTTGCTTCACCTACTGCCAATGTACTCTTTTTCTTGCTAAAGAACATTAGAACACATTCAGAAAACGTATTTGCACACGTAACCCTCACACTGCTGTTACTTGCCCTACAATTTTCAGTAGCCAAGAGAGTGGTACATTCCCAGGTTTTGTATCAGTGAGGTTTCTCTACATCATTAGAGTGACATGGCAAGGCCAAGAAAGCAGAGCTCAAAGGCAAGAGTGAACCCATGCTTGAGCCTGAGAGACTGTGAACAAAGAAGCTAAGGCGATGCAAAGTCACAAATGCTGCATTTGCAAAGCTGTACAGTGCTAGCAGGAGGTTGAACACAGTGATGAAGAGAAGAATAGCCCACAGGCTGGGAGCAACATGCAGCACCTCAAAAGAAAATTGACTAGATTACCAGTCTGAAAGCTAGTATCTTCATTTTAACGTGGGTGCAAGCTTTAGGGGGACTGATGATTTTGCTGGAAAAAATAAGTAAGCCACAGAAGATAGTAAAGAAATTAAGCAGAGGACTTGCAATGCTCACTTGCTCCTCACTAAAGGAATATAAGACCTAATGTTGCTACAAATGTTTACAACATTTACAAAAATGTTTACAAAACAACTTCACAACTGCTTTTTGACAGAAGTCAGGGATTGTAGGAGAGGTATTAAAATACTGATTGCTTTAAAGAGAGATCATACATGGATCTCATCAACCTGACACCCCTAGGAAGGACAAGTCATCCATGTGGCTAGGGAAGAGTTTTTGAGGGCACTGTGGAGTCAAGAAGCCAGTAATAAAAAAAGGCTTAGGCTAAAGAAACCCAACCATCCTACTCATCATGACTCAAGAATTACTTCTCTGACTTAAAAGCAGAAACTGAAGGAATTTCTTCCTCAGAGAATCACTAGGATGGTTAGAATAGAGAAAAGGCCTTTAGTGTAAAATCAGGTATGCCTTTTTTAAGGAAAGTCATTAATTGCAACTGCTCTTAAACCAAAGACTGCACTTTCAAAAAGGGACCTCACAAACAAAAACCTCCACAGATCTTATCTGCAGCTGCAAGCAGCCAATCTGCAAAGCGAATGCAATTTTAGAAATGTGTAATTGCTTTTGTGGACAGAACAGTCAGATGACCAAATCCAGAAGCAGTGTTTCAATCTGATTCAGAAAATAAACCTGCACAAATCCCAGGCAGATTTCAACTGGGATTGCCAGAACTCGTGGAGGCCTGCCACAGGAAGAGGGTCAACACAAACAGCTCTCCCAGCTTCTACTGGGAAGCTAAGAAGAGAGGTAGGACTCTCAATATTAGGGTTTTTTTTTAGGATAGGCATTTTCAGAATTTTCATAATTTGGACACCTTGACTGATCTCTGACAGCTTTGTCACTATTTCTCTTTCTATCTGTAAAGCAGGACTATGTTCTGCTTCTTCTGGCAATGTTTTGAAAAAGGAATGAGGTCTTCTAAGGACTGGCAAAGCTAAAAACGTCAATAAAAAGAAATATTAAAAAAAAAAACAGAGATACTTTATGCTGCCTCAAAAGGAAAAAGGAGTTTGAGTAAACTGTTAAAAATTGTTGTGTGCGTCATAAATACAGGTTAAGTCAGGCAAAGAGTCTTAGCAGTAACATGGAGAAAAGCAGACCTTGCAGAGCGGCAGATGTGTAAGTTCATGTCCCAGGCCAGATTTCACTCCTCTTGGAGATAACCTTGGCAAACATGAGTAGGTGGGCAATGAAAAGTTCACGTCATATATTTGTGTGGGTCATGGGGCCGCTGACAGAAGAACAGGGCCTGACAGAACTCCCTAGCTAATAGACAAGAATTGGAGCAGTTAGCTGCAGTATTTAAATGTAGGTATCTTGTTAATAGCCTTAATCCTTGGTCCAGGGGGACAGCGGGAAACAGGCTCGAAACAGCAAAGCCTGCATGTAATGCCTCAGCTCAGGCACGTCTGCTGGTTATTGCAGAGAGAAAACATGAAAACCTTTGCTAATATAAAACTTCATGAGAACAAAGCAACTGTATGAAAAGGGAATATATAAAGCACATTCACAAGGGATGACTAGTGCCAAATATTTCTCAGTGCTTGAAGTGTCAGCTGGGTTTGACAGGTGCCTTTGGAAAAACAGCAAGTAAGAGCAATAACTAGTGGCTCCCCAAATCCCCACTGTCAGGCACTGGCATGCTAGTCATTTCCATGTTTCTCCTTTCTGATGGCTGACAGAGAACCACATCTTCCCAAGACACCAAACCTTGCTCATCTACTAAGTAAACATTAAACTCCCACACCCTCTCAAGCACTGAGATGCTGGGATGAGGACACAAGCACTGGTCCCCTCATCAGACACCCTGTTCCTCTTTCCTCCCATCACTGCTCCAGGCCTTTCATCACCAGAATGAATTGACAAAAATGTATTTTCACCTGATGCTGTATCCCTCTCTTGGTAAGCGAGGATAGCCTATCCTGCTGGTGTGATGTTCAGCTAAGTTTTTAAGACTGATTTGCAACATTTCCCAAATCCTATGCAAATCACTCCCCCTGTAGAGTAGCAGCGTGTTATTGCTTGCTAACACCCCCAGACCCTGGGAGAATGCAAAGAATAAAGGCTGTGAACTGCTCCACAGGGAAAGAAAGGGCTGTGGAAAGATGTTACCTAAATGTAACAAAGATTCATGTCTGCCACTTTGGTTTCTCAGGGTAATGGATTTCGAGCATTTCTGCCTGCCTTAAAATACCACAATAAATTTAACATATGCTCACCAGGAGGAAAGACTGAACTTTCATCAAAACAATAGTGCTACCATAAAACACTGATTCAGGGGTAGCCATTTGGAAGTATTTGAAAAAGAATTTGAACTAGTAGTTTCAAAGACCTGAAAAGCATTCACTAATCTTTGGTCAGCAGCTGGACTGGAGAAGATAAGCTAGGGCTTTTATTTTGATGCACTTGCTTTCTTGAAGCAACACTGATATGGTCTCTGCAGAAATACAGATGAGAGGAGGTTGGTCTTACTGTGCAGAAAGCAATTTTTCAAAACAAAAGCATAAAGTAAGCAACTTACTGGGGTCAGGAGATGGAGGAAAGCAGTGGGATAAATGACTGATGAATGAGAAAATTATTATAAGCAGCTTAGCTAGACTTCCAGAACACCAACTGGGAAAGAAAAGATGGCAAGAGAACAAAATGGTGCATACTGAGCCAGGGATGAAAAAACTGCACAAAATAATCGCTGTATTTTTGTAAATTATGTTGATCCCTTGCAGATAAGTCTTGCAAAATTAAGGGCTAATTTTATTGCCAAAAAATCCATAGACATTTTCACACAGACATTAGCAGGAACAGGATCTAGCCCATAGATAATAGAAGAAACACAGAACCAAGCCAAAGACTACTTTCTTTCCATTCTTTGAGATTTTAAAAGGGAACTAGAGATTTAGTGTGTTCACCACAACAGAAAACACTTATTGAAGATCTGGTTTTCAGAAGGCAATTATCCAGTACCCCTGAAAAAAAAATCAGGATTTCTTTAAAAATTATCTCAAATTACTACTGAAAAATGTTTGAAACCATAATCACCAGTCTTTTCTGGAGATTTCATGGAAAAAGCAGCTGTATAAAACTAAAGCTTAGTGTTTTCCTTTTACACGGTGGCAAGTTTTGATTAAAAGTTGTACTTCATATGTGTTCAGTGGCTGCCCTAAAATGTAATTCTTTGACCATTCTGATACTTTGAGCCCATGAATACAAAAGGGAAGATTTAAACTTTGTGGCTTTCACCATGTGTTCTCTAAAGGCCAAAGCCAGAAGTACACATCTGACAGCCTCAGACTGCAGTGAAGCTCAGTTCTTATCCAGAACCCAAAATCCTTTGCTCTTGCTCATCTTCAATTTTGCTGGGTTGTCACTGTTGGGGAAAATAAATAAATAAATAAATAGAGTAGTTTACAGCAAAATCACTGCTTTTGAAGCCTGAATAAATACATAAAGAGAACACCAGAAGGAAATATAATATGCTATTTAAATGTAAGATACATGAAAATATGTAGTGCCTATTAAGCATAATGTCTACTTAGCTGCAAAGTTTATGGTGGTGCTTTACTACTACAACACAAAGAAACTCTCCTCCTGTATATTTTAATTATTATCCTACTACCTATAAAACACAAAGTTCAGTCTACCTTGCTATCTCTTTTACTAGGTTGTGTAAGAGCTAGAACCAGACACTCTCAGAACTTCTGACACTTGTGAGGGATTCTCTTACTTAACTGTGTTTATCACTAGCTTTAAATAAACCTGTGAATGACATGAAACATGGTAACACACCTCCAGTGACAGCTCAGCCAAATGAAGTTCTCAAGTGGAATGGATCCCAGGACTTGATTTGCAAACACGTGGCTAGCTCTGGTTCAATATTTGCCCACTGTGGCTAGCATAGATGAGGCTAATGGTGTGACCCCACTGTTAGCAAGCCTTTTGGGAACCCATGACTTCAGGTACCTGCAACAGTCACTGCACTGCAGCTGTGATGCTGCTGAATGGGTCTGCAGTCTTTATTCCCACTGCAGTGCTCTGCAGGTACTACTCACTGTGATAGGATGATGATAGTATATCATATGCAACAGTAAGGCAATAATGCTGTATATATACTGCCCTTACAGCAGCTTTTATCCAGCCTTTAATTGAAAGGACAAAAAGCACCACAAACGACCACAAATGATCAACAGGGAAATGGTGGTGTTTAAACACAGATACACAACAGCTGAAGTGAGAAACCTAAAACAGACTGGAAATACTCATGTCTTTAAGGCAGTAGGAAAAGAGGCTTCAGGGGAGAGGAGACAGATCCAGGTTATCAAAAAAAAAAAAAAATAAAATAAAAAACCAAGAAAATGTTTCATAGTCTCAAATCTATTCCTTGGGAACACACATGAATGATATTCAGCTAGTAATAGACAACCTTCTCCTCTTCCTTAAACAGCTGTGCCCCAAAGTCTGTTCAACTAATGCGCAGAGGAGCAGCTCAAAACAGGTCTAGCTCTAGAATCAGTGTTTCCCAACACCCCAAGGTTTATAACATGCTGATTCTGCTCTGGAAGCTGGATTTCTTTCTTAAGCCTTCAACCTTCTCACTTCAATTTTAATCAGAAATAATTGGCCCTTTTGAACAGCAGGAGACTTGGCTGCTACCAAAGCCATAGGACACTGCCAAGCTCTTCCTGTCCAGAAGGAGTTCCAGTCCTGCTGCATGGATGCATCCCACAGCCCTTCAGGACTGCCTCCTTCTCCTAGGACAGATGCAGCTTAGCATCCCAATAGACTCCTTGTGGTCTGAAGGGAGAGTAGTGCCCACTTCCATTGCATTTAATTGGAAAATAGGGTGACATGCAACTGGAGAACAGGCTCAGCGTATGTTGCATCAGCTCAGCAGGGGAAATCTTCAGATTGTAAAGTGCAGGGGATCAAAGGATGTCCCAGGCAGATCCTTAGGGTATGAGACCTGTATTGTGCCATGACTCTAGTAACTGGTTTAGTGCGATGAATCCTACATTACACTGTGTAAAATGAGTATGCCCTTTAAAAAACTACAGCAGTCCTACTAAGTGTGTTCATACAGAGAACAGGTGTGCATGCACATGGCAAAGAGTCACTCATAAAAGGCCACAGACTCTGATGTCAGACCAATGCCAGGGATGGTGCCAGCTCTGCAGGAGGATATTGGTTTCTGGGAAAAATGCCAAAAGCCTTTCCCAAATATGAGTATGCAATTAGGAGATGACAGGGAATGTGTTTCAAAATAATACATGGCACTTTTGTACCAGCAGTGGTCTTGTGCAAGAGATCACGATGTTGCAGAAGTCACAGATAATGGGAAAGAGGATGAAAGGGAACTTGTGCAAACATTGTCTGGAGCACAGGAATGACAAATGCCCTGGGGAGGGATCCTTTAACCATTCCGGCAAACTCCATTATAATCAAGGTGCAGGCAAATAAAGGGCCATTGTACTCACAAGTGAATCAAAAGAAGTTTAGAAATGCTAAGATAATTTGAGGAAAAAAAACATGGAAAAATATGAACTTTTAAGAGCAGTAGGGCTCTTGTTGCATATGGTTGACAACCAGCTTTTGTACTGGTAACAGGGACTGATGTTAGTTCATATCTTAATGTGGCACTTCCAGTGAAATATCATTGTCGAAGCCAGGATGCCATGTTACAAATATGGTACTGATGTGGTAACTGTTGTTCCCCAAACTGCCCTAATAGTGAAGAGGCTCAGACACATTTCCTGGTAGCAGAGAAAGATAAAATATATCTGCAAGATACAAAGGAAAGACTTCAACAGCACAGACAAAAAACACACTCTGTGAGAAAGACCTGAGCCTCAGATTTCTCTTTGGCTTTCCCAAGACCAGACCAGGGTATCTTGCTGTTGTGTGTGGTTAAGTTAGTTTGGCCAAAAGAAATGAGAGAAAATACAATATACTTGTGCAGTCAAAGGAATAAATGCAAATTATTTTTTCATCCCAAGAACTAGCCTAAATGCACAGTTGAAGCTGGATAAAATGAGGTGGATGAGAGACCTAGGTATGTTGCAACTTGCAGCAAACTAGCCACAAATGAACGATAGCTTGAAGATTAAAGCTATGTTAAAAAGTTCCTTTTGTTCCACTTCTCAGAGTGTACTTCTTTCAACTTGTCAACTCCATTTCCATTTCTTGGCTAACATGACAAGCTGTATAAACTGACAAAAACCTTATGAGCAAAGCAACAGTTTCATGCTGTACAACTTTAACTTTGCATTGTTCACTGTGTCCTTTTTGTGTTGTACTTTATCTGATATATATTTCAATTGCCTTTAGGTAGAGGCAATAATAAAATATATACATACATTCTGTAAGTACTAAGGTCTCCAAAGGAACTAATTAAATTAGCAATAAAGATACAACAAGCACAGTAGTCATTAATCCAAAGAAAAAGTACTAGTTGCTGTTCTTACTAAAAGTTCAAATTGTCAAAAACCATTTGCAAAATATTCCACTCTCAAATTGCTTTGGCAATTGCAGTGGAAAATCTCTGGGGTCAGAGTCTCTGCCTAACTGGGCAGAGAACTCGAGCCACAGCAGCAACATACTTGAGGTTGGGATACAATCTTTTGACAATTCCTGTAAGGAACTATCCTTCTTTTTTGGAAAAGGGAACCTCCTGCAGTAGGATTTTGCAACAGTCAGTTTTCTTTAGATCTGAATGTCAGAAGCAGAGTCAAGCATATACTGGGATGAGTCTGGGACTGCAGCCTGAACAACAGGTAATGTTTCTCAATTAGACATGCTAATCTTCCTTACAAAAGCCAGACAAGTATGCTGTGCATTCATAGATTTAGCTGAAGGGCTTGCTACAGCAACCTTCTTACAGCACATGCTGAGACAATCCATCTGTGTCCTGGCCTGAAGGGATCTTAGGTAATAAATGAAAATTAATCCTTTTACGCTCATACAGTGGGATTAAAGGTATGTAACCCCTGCAAACCACCTTGTTTCCACTAGAAGTGGTGGTATGCCTGTACTAGGATTGGTTAATGTGTAAAACAGAAAAAGAGGTGCCTAGATTTTGCCAAAAGAAATTAAGGGTGGCATGTTCTTAGGCAGGAAGTAACAAATCCATCTAGGTATTTACCCTTTAGAGGTGCTTCCCTATCCATTGCTCCCCTGCGTTTAATAAACCCAGGGACAAATTTTAAATGTCATGCTATGCAACTCCACAAATATTCTGGGACAGGCCAGGCTGTGGAATGAAGCCAAGACACTGCAACACTAGGAGCAGAGGCCAGGAAGTGAGAGCTAAACCCAGCCTTGATTTGATTATGCTGGTAAAGAGAGAAATGAGGGAGCCCGGTGCCCTACTCCACAGCTCACTATGGCACCCTCCACTGCACCCTTCTTCCCTTCACCTCACAAGTGTGTTCCAGCAACTGCATCTTCACACAAATTTTAGATGACATCCTGCTTCAATCAGACTTGCCATACAACATTTGGAGAACCTGGAAGGACAGCCTTTAGGCTTTTATTCAGCCTAATTGCACCATTTTCCACTCAGTGTCATTTAAAGCTTTTTAGCAGTGGTTAGGTCATCAAAATAAAATTTGTATAACAACTTCTTCTTTTACCTGCTTGAGATTCATAGAAATAGTAATCAGCATTAAAAAACAGCTTCCTTCTCAAAATCAAATTGCAGGAAAAGATTTGAATTAAGGGGATTTGAAAAAAATATAGGAGCTTTTCACTGAACAATGCTAATAACAGGAGGCCTTTAAACCTTGCTGCAATATAATTAAATACATGTCCACCTCCAAAATAATTTTGGAGAATTAAGCTTTCCTAAAGCCATTGAACATAACCCCTTGGAACCCATTATGAATGCTTTCAATAACATTTTACAGCCATTTAGTTCTGGGCTTTTTTTCAGTTTTTTTCCTGTTGGCTTGGTACATTTTCTAGAGAGCAGAACTGCCCAGTGCCATTGTGTTAGCACTGGGGAAAAATCCAGTACTATAAGCAAATGCAAACGCTCCTTTGTTTTACCCTCATTACCCAGTACAATAAGAATAGGGGTGTAATTAAAAGAGTGACCTCACATTTGGACACACATTGGAAAGAATGAAATGTATGTTATTGTAAGCTCTCCAGAGTCCATATAAGAAAACCTCTCCAGATACTGCACTAAATGTCAGATCCTGATTCTTATGAAGTCAGCAGGAGGTTTGCCATTGTCTTCTGTGTCAGCACAATGAAGCCCCTAGTTTTTTGTGTTCAGATGTGGTGATTTGCCCATGTCCACCAGCGTCAGTAGAGCTCTGGCTACTTCACTTGTTTGAAGATCTGCCAAGACATTTTTATCACTATTGAAATCACAGCCTGCAGGAATTTTAAAAACCAAAACAAACCAAAACAACCCCTCACCCAACAAATAACCAAACTTCCTTGCTAAAGGAAGTCCCGGAGAATGTCCTGCACCTTTGGCAAATGACTGTGAGCACAGAGCTGAAGAATATGGCAAGAATTTGGGTATGGTAGCAGCCAGAGGAGGGGTGCTGCTGTGTGGAGCACATACTGACACTTCTCATTCCCAGTAGCGTGCTAGCTGCTGTTCTTCGCAGATGGGTGTATGATTGCTGGGAGGGAGGATGCAGTGATCTCCTTCTCCTGAGGCCCTGTGGGGCAGAGGCAGGAGAAGGAAGGCATAAGCGCCCCAGCATCAGCAATGGATGGGGTGCTCCAGGGGACAGGTGGGCTGAGCCAAAATCCCTGCTACCAGCAAAGTCACGGAGAGCTGGGAGTGGGGACTGCCCAGCAGGGCCAGCATGGGCAAGGCAGGGAGCTGCATACAAACCTTTCAATTCTGTTTTTATTTTCCCCTCTGTTCTGTCTGGCCTGCTCATTTTAAATTTCTCTATTTAAAAGCCTGAACACTCTCAAATTAAATTTTCAGTTTAAAATGCTTCCAGTTTTCTTGGAAAAAACTCACTGGATGGGAAAGGCTTGGCAGATCTTTCACCTCCGATCACTGGAGTCCTGTCAGAAGTACCAAGAGATATCATCTGCAACAGCTCATTAAATTTAAGATCTTTTTGAGGCTGTTTTGTTCAAGCAAAGCCAGTCCCCTTGCTATCACCTAAGCTGAAGTGTAAACATATTCTTCGTAAAATTTCAGTGCATCATTGTTTTATTTGAATGTAGCCTTTTTGAAAAAAAAAAAAAAAGAAAAAGAGTCCTGCTGTTGTTTACATCTTGCTAAGCCTTTTTATTCAGTGCCAGAAAAAAAGGAGATGGGGTGCAACACTTAATAAGGACAATAACTACACTTTATTTTTGAGTCAGAACACCACAGAGAAGAGATTAAGTCCAAACAATGGTGAGGAGATTCATATTTATAAGGATCCTCTGATGCTTGCATTGCCATAATTCCATGTTCTTAAAGGTTATGCTCAGCACCCTAGTGAGGCAAAATAAAAACAATACTCTCCATTGGAAAGTGGTAACATAGGTAGTAAGTGTCTTTCCTGAGGTCACAGACTTGTATGTGGTGCAGACACCAACCTGATCCTCCAGTCCAGGGCTCAACAAGAAGACCAAACTTCCCTGTTAGCTATTTTATCACCTTATGCATAATCACAGTACCAGCAAGACAAAAGTTCAGGACTGATGTGACATCAGAATATGAATCTGCTCACAATTACAGGAATTTCTGCTGACCCCTTAGACATGAGCAAGCAGCTGACGAGCAGCTGCACTGGATCTCACAGCTGCCACCACTGGGGTGATAACGGGATCAGCATTCATTGCCATTAATAGAACCATTCCCTCAGAAATAGTAATAGTTTTAATTTTTAATATATCTCATTCAATGTAAAAACCTAAAGTAGCCAAATAAGAGCTGAAACCATCTGTGACTTAGCTAAGCTGCCACTGAAGCAATAAAGGAAGGATAGTTGAAGTTATAGAATCATAGAATCATAGAATAGTTAGGGTTGGAAAGGACCTTAAGATCATCAAGTTCCAACCCCCCTGCCATGGGCAGGGACACCTCGCTCTAAACCATATTACCCAAGGCCTCGTCCAACCTAGCCTTGAACACTGCCAGGGATGAAGCATTCACAACCTCCCTGGACAACCTATTCCAGTGTCTCACCACCCTAACAGGAAAGAATTTCCTCCTTATATCCAATCTAAACTTCCCCTGTTTAAGTTTTAACCCATTACCCCTTGTCCTACCACTACAGTCCCTAATGAAGAGTCCATCCCCAGCATCCCTATATGCCCCCTTCAGATACTGGAAGGTTGCTATGTCCAAGGGCTTCTGGATGACTACAGGCAAAGAAGGCACCCCCTGTCCACACCAAGGAGGAGACCGTGTAGGTGTGCACCCAAGATGCTCTACAGTGGTCAGCCCAGCAATCCACAAGTAGAAGAGGCCTGGGGAACACTATCTATATCCTTTAGAGATAAAGGTAAAAGGAAAATAAAACCATACCCCTATTCTGGGGCACCCCAAGCCTTTCAGCTGTGACCCTCTTCCAGGAACACATCTTACCACTGGCAACACAGGCAGTGGGTGACCTTTCTGTAGGCCTCTGTCTCAGCTGTCATATTTGCATCAGTGCTCATGGCTGGCACTATAGGAACCACTCCCCAAAGCAGATTCACTTCATCAATTAAACGCACCCAACAGGGACATGTGTCCTAATAAAAAAAGTGGGGATCATTCTCTAGACACAAAAGCAGCAATGTTCTCCTCCTCTGCTGAAGGGACCCAAAACAACAGCAGTGACCCAGACCATCATCAAGGAAAGCTGATGAGACTGCTGAGGAGATGACAGTGGACCTTCACTCTACCATTCACGACTACTGGGTCACAGGGTCGATGTATTAGCCCAGCATTTCCAGCTTCAGCAAAAAGAAATGAAAGGCACAGAAAGAGAATATTAAGACAAGGAGATTGCTGTGACAAAGGACAGAGCTAAAATCAGGGAGAGGTACAAAAACAAGCATCAACTTTCCCCATCATTCAGTGAGCTCAATGCTGTGACTATGCTTGTGTCAGTTCTCTATTGTTTTCCTTTTCTCTTTCAGAATGGTAGAGGACCTGCAATAACTGTTAAATGGATTATTGCTAACAATGCAAGGGTGCTTCCTGCTTCCACGCGGTAACTTACTGCCAGGACAATAAAATCTTTGGCTTTTGGCCTCACAGTGTTTATTTGCTGTGGATACCCATAGGTTAGGTCACTAATGCAATTTTTGGGCACCAGACAGCTGATCTTCTTGAGATTAGTTTTTCAGAGAATGATTTGCTGTGTTTGCCTGCTGATTACAAATGAGCAGGTAAGCCAGAGCCATCCACTCTCACTCTCAGACAATAGATCTGGCCTGGGAGGAAAGAAGGGTCTTAATTTCCTGAGCCAGCACTGACATTTGTTCCACCTGGGCTAGGGAGGAGAAGAAAAAAAGAGCCTGTCCTTTCAAGCTTACAGTGAATTCTGTAAGCCACGTTATTTTAAAAGCAACACCTGCTAGGCATAAGCTTTTTGCTTCTACCAAGTCCACAGATTTTCCTGGAAAGGGAAATGAGTCGCTATTGCTCAACATAACCACCAGGAAACACAGAGATTCCTTTCCTATGGAACCCTGTAATTAATACCAGCTGGAAGTAAACTTGAGGTAGGGATTGTAGAGGGTCTCAACCTCTCTGAGATACTTACAAATATACCTGCAGCTTCAGTGTTTTGCAATCTGATGTATAGGGGGTCAATCCAAATATTGTATAATATACTTCAGTGTCATCATGGTAACAATTTATAAATAACTGATTTCAGCTTTGCAGGACAAAATGGTTGCAGTACCATAAAACCTGTGCACAGGTTTGATTTGACCACTTTATTGTGTGGGAGCTATTGCCCTTACTGGTACAGTCCATCTCCTGTTTGTTGTTACCGAGATTGTGAAGGGTTTTTCTTAAATCATCTGGGCAAAAGTGATGTATGTTTTCCATCTGTTACAGGAAGTCAACAGCTATTAAACACCTTACTTATTTGGATCTACAGCTGCAAAATTTGCATGTGAATGCCTAGCACGATCAATTAATTCAGGACAGGTTTAATTGGCTTAAACTCCCATCCATTAAATGAAAGGGCCCCATATAGATCAATTTGATCATTTTATGCTTACATCATTAAACAGACTGTTTCATAAGGACCCAGTCTTACAGTCTTTGAGGTGAATTGGATTTTTGAAACCCTGCAAGTAGGACATATTCTTCCTACCAAAATCTCTACTTTTGAAAATGTATGGATTGCTCCACTAGTGGGAGAATTGGGGTTTACAAATATCTTTGGGCCATTTTACTTTGAAGAAGTTACTCCTGCAAAGCAAAGGCACTCAGTCACATCAGAAATGTAAACAGCTGCCAAAAATATGCTTGTAATTAAGATCCAGAGTCAAGAAAGCATCCTTATGCAGAAAGGTTAGTTAAGCATGTGTTTAAATTAAAGCATATGTTTAGGTCACATGAAAGGAAGTAAAGCTTTGGCATATCCTTTTGCACGGACTGTCATACCCACACTCTACTGGAGAAATCAATGGTTCATCCAATGAACAGAATGCAGTGTCTGTATTTCCTGAGAAAATGTGCCATATTTTCCTAGGTAGGGGTGGGATCACAGTATATGCTCCTCTGATTTCCCAGATCAAGGTCTAAAATCAGAAAAGATGGAAAATAAAAATGGGTTAGCCATCATTCCCAAAGAAGAAACCCTTCTTTTGAACACTGCCCACATTTTTCAAGGAATGACTGTTCTCTATAGTTTTGGAACAGCCGGGCTCCAGCTGGCAAGATTCAATTTGAGTAAAGTCAATGGCTACCACCTGATAAAATACACGCATTTCCCAGCATGAAAAATTATCAGCCTATACAATGTTCGGTTTGATGTAAATAAAAGGCATGCAATTTCAAAACTACCCACTAATTTGTTTTAAATTGATATAACAATAATTATGACAATGAAATAGCTCCTGGGTTTTGATAAAAACTAAATTTATTTACTGCAGGATCTATTTCTACCAGTGGTTGGGGTTTTTTTAATAAGCACATTCCCACTTAATTAAGGTTAGCAATTGCTTTGCCATATAAAAATGTAGTCCTGTGATTGAATTTTGATGGATTAGAATAATAAAGATCATGCTGGTTTCATAAAGGACTTCCAACAAGTCCAGTTTAGAGTATGCTTTGTCGTGTTGTTTGCTTAGCTTATAATCTTCCCATGAAGTTCATCTACCCAAAACATTTATGTCTTTATTTGATTTGTATTTAATTGACCTAAATCACTGAGCTGTAAGAATTCCAAAGATACAGGGATTGATTCCATTTGCTCACAATATTTGTGCAACTGTGACTCCACTAATTTCAGCTCTGTTGTTCAGTTCATCATCATACACAGAAATCTTTCTTTGCCAACTTCACTCATGTCTGAGAATTCTTTTTTGGTGTTCCCATTTTGGCCAAAATATGAGTAAATTTGAGAAAAAAGTGAAACTTTTCACACTTTGTTTTCTTTTCAAAATTGTTTAGTTTTTTTGACAACTAGGAGGCAGAAAAGACCTTGTAAAAATATGTCCCCTAGGTTTGACAATTAGGTAATAATATAGTTGATTAATTAATAGGTTTCATGTTTGAAGAAAGAGCATGAGTGAGAAGTTATTTCCATATTCAGATCGATACCATATTTTCACTTTGTTTGTCCCAAGACTCAGAAAGTGAAACAGAAAACACACACATGAGGTTTGCTGAGTGCTATATATTATCAGCACCTGGTCTGAAAAACCCACATGCATGTGATTTGTACATACAGGTGAAATAGTCTGAGGCTCTCCCTGACACTCTCTCAAAATATCATGACTAAGACAATGCAGTCACAGATACACAAGCTCAGAAATAGCCCCACATCAGCAGCTTCTTTTGCAGCATGGCTTCCACGCATCACCACATGGTGCATGAGCAGATTTGGAGACTGTCCCTGTCAGGACTGCACTTCTTCCTATTCCTTATCAGGTGTCACAGGCACAGCCCACAGGTAACGTGGAATTTCAGCAGTTTCTTGTAGCACTGTCTGCAGCCCACCATCATCCCAAAGGTGACTTGACTCCAGTGGGCTGAAAGCTGAGAAGGCACGTACGGTGGGAGGAGAAAAGGAAGTAAAGTGTCAGAAGCAGGCAGCTGATTTTTCTCACGAAGTGCCAAAACCAAATAGAAAGATGGAAAGCTGATAGGACAAATTGTTTCCAAAAGCATGATCTGACCTGCTGATGTTGCCTGTGGGGTTTTACTGATGATAAATATGGCCTAACAATTGCCACTGAAGGCAGACATCTCTGCAGGAGCCTCTCTGCAGACATCTGGGTCTGACTATCCTCTGACTTATAACCAAGGTGTTAACAGTTTTCTCTGGAAGATGAACAATTTGCTTGCTCATTAGAGTTTTGGTCTATCTTAAGACAGTAATTCAGCCCATACTTCTTCAGTGACAAACAGGATAATATTTAATAAGGAAAAAGATAAGGGAAAAAAAAATCAAGTCAAACTTATTTCCAAAGACCTCTTTAAATTCATCAGCTGCAGCTGGTGGCAGGATCAACACAAGCCTTGTAAATGGGAGTTAAGGATTTTTGCCTGAGCCAGCTCTTCCCAGATGCAGCATCTGGTTTTCAGCTTGTAAACAAACTTATAGTTTGGTTTATTAGAGCACAGGGAGTTCAGGTGACCTGCCAGAGGGGTGTAGTACCTGCAAGCAGTGCATGGCACAGTGTCTGAACCCAGGTTCAACTTAGTTCCCTAGCTTCTACTCTCCACTCTCTTCCCATCCATCAACCCTGCTTCTCCCTGCCTGCTCCTCCACAAACAAACTGATGAAACCTTCTTCCAGACCGGGTTTACAGGTCAGGTTTTTGAGCATTCATGCAGCATGTACTGAATCTGGTGAATTCAGTGAAGCCTAAATCTGCACTGAAACTGTGTTTTGAGTACACTGGAGTGGAGGAATAGTACCAAAGCCCCTTTTGCACCCTCCTCACTCAGCACTCTCACAGACACACTCATGGATGTGAAAACTTCAGTAATGCCTAACCAAGGACTGTCTAGAGCTGATAATGACAATAAGAGCCACTGCTCCCCAGAGATGCCAAGTCTGGGGTGAGCCGAAGCCCTAGACAATGCTGGAGCAATATGTATTTTCTGTTTTTCTTAGGCAGTCTGCTTCCCCTGTTGCTCTTGGAAGCATTCATTAGCTGAATGCCTGCTTCTTGGAAGCAGCAGTCTTCTGAGCTGCTCATCACCATTCCGCTCTGACCTGCATCCCAGTGTTTCCTCACTCCTCAAAGCCATGAGTGAGCCCATCACAGGTCCAGGCTGAATTGCTTTTGAAATCAGTAAGAGCTTTGAAACAGTATATTTAGAGGGAATGGAATAAAGAAAAAAAAATAGTTATTTTTTGTTCCTCATATAAGGACAAAATTACTATAATTATTATTAATTGCAAATGTAACAGTAAAATACACGCTGCTCCATCATACAGCCCAGGGGTCTTAATAGGTTTGTGTTCCAGGGTTTTGCTCAGCCCAAAGTAATAAATTTCTCCCTGGAAATGTAGAAATCTTTGGCTATGCTGGTGGTGGAATAAAATCAAAAAAAGTCAAAATAAAATCCAAGGCTTCCTGCTAAGCTGCTTCGCAGTGTTAGGTAATTCACCACATTTCTTTGTGATTCAGTTCCTCTCCTGCAAAGCAGAGCTATTGAAAAATCCCTGCCTTCGCCAAGCAGTGGGTTTCCCAGGTAATGAGGACCACACCCGGTAAAATCCTTCTGAAAAACTTACAGGATTTGAAGCACTCCCTCAAAATTCAATTTATGACATATGGGGGGTGGAAGTTGACCATCTAATAAATGACCTCATTGTAGCTAACCAGTAAGAATGACAAAAACAAATAGTATCTTAATAATAGCCTGGGCACGGGCACAAGAAAGATATAATATTCTTCAAACGGAGCAGTAGAGCATGAGGTTGTGGAAGTCCTGCCTGGCCTCTACCTGCCTCACCATGGCTGTCTGTGGGGCTGGGCTGTGTTGCCACCAGGGGAGCTGAACCAACTTAGAAAACAAACCTACAGATCCAGTTTCTTAGGGAGTTCAAGAGTTTCTTAGGAAACTCAAGATTGGAGCTCACCACAAAACAAAAGGACTGACATTTGCTAAATAACTGGGTAGTACAATATATGGCTTTCTGCTCAACCTTAATCTTGCAAGGAGGGGTCTTCATAGCTGCTCACCCTGGCGGGGATGAGCACTTGCAGTGGAAACACCACTGCTGGCTACTTTGTGAAAAGCTGCCTGGGACAACTTTTATGATTTTCAGTGGATTGGGAGTTTATCAAGGATAGACACGTGGCTTTGGAAATTCTTCCTGAAAGGTCACCACAGCTGCTATTAATGATCGTCTCCTGCTATTCGTGGTTGTGTTCGCATTTTTTTCTAAACCACCTTCTAACAGATGCTATTTTACAGATGCAGCTCTGCAAAGACAGAAAAGACAACTTTAAGTCATTTCCACATCCTAGTATGATACTAGATTCAAAAGAGAACTCTCGAATGACAATTATTAAGGTATGCAAACCATCTAATTCAGTCTATTCTTACTGAGAATAATTGTTGTAGTTAAAAAAACAGAAACACAACACAACAAACAAAAAATGAATTTAATTGCTGAGGTTTCTTTTGCTGGTCACACCCCACTACATTCACACCCAAATGAAAGGTCTTGTTCTACTCCACCACAAAGGATGTTCCAGTCCTTCAAGGCACATAGCGATTACTATTTTTCTTGATCCCCTCACCAGGATGAGGTCTAGCTCCCAGTGGAGTTCAGTTGGTAAAACCTCCTCCTGACCATCCTCTTCTCAGTCCCTGTTGTTCAGGCAGTCAGCAGTATGCACCATATTACAGCACCAGATTATTCAGGACAGAAGAGTTCCTAGTCTGGATTACAAGCAGGAAAAGAAAACAGGGGACTTCATGTCAGTTTTCTTACACTGGCACGTGCCAAGACCACTGGTACATGTAGAACCACTTTGCTGACCCATGCTAGGCAGGCGGATGGCTGTGGCAGATGGGCCTTGTTAGCTGGAATGCACAGTGTAAAAGGGGGTTTGTGTTCTCCCTTTGAAATAAGTGAGTTTAAAGCATATAACATCTTGTAAAGTAAAGCTTTCAAAACAGAAAGTGCCTAAAAATACTCAGTGTTTGACATTGCTTAGTTTCAAGTTACAAATAAAAAATTCAGGTCTTTCTCCAAAGCAGAAAACGGAATCTTTGCACATGGTTTTCCTGTATGTGCATGCTGCTGCATCATAGGAGTTATGTGATACATGGTCTGACATTGCTCATAACTGTCACCTGCTTTAGTTTTAAACAAACAAACACAAAAGAATAGGTACATTTCTCCTGATTTCAGCTCCAGACTTTGAAATACATTTTTTGAGATGAGCAATAAATGCATTCTTCTTGTAACTATATCACTTTTTTTTTCTCTCTGAAGGAAATGAACATCAGCCAAAATGCAAAAATATAATGCACAAGTTCCTGTATTTTAACTGTCTCTCATCTTGAAGCAATAAACAAAGGTTAATCAAATACTTACTAGCTGAGTAAATATTTTTGCTCATATGTATAAACCAACCTAGGTCAGAGTCTCATGTTTTGGCTCTGCATTAATATGTCTTTGGAAAGCTTTTCAAGGTTTGTACATTCAAAATTAGTTTTTTCCATCTTAGCTCCATATGCTAAATGAGGAACTATGCATATATATACATATATATGTATATACAGACACTTGTATATACATTGTTTTTTACAGACCCTCCAAGAACTGTTTCCCTTTCCTCTAAACAAAGCCCATCAGTATGTTCATAAAAGTGTCCCTAAGGAACTGCAATAAAAAAAATCTAAATGCATTTGACAGAGGTCAACATGTTCCAGCAAGGTAACACTCTCCAGCTGCCTACAATCGAGGCAGAATGATTTTTCAATCCACCTTACAGATTGTGAGGATACACCAAAAGCTCCACTTAGGCAACATGCTCCTTACAATTCATGTTCAGTCCTACCTGGCTTTCAGCAAGCCCAGGTCCTGCATCTCTCCTACCAAAGAGAATTAATGATTTGCTCCAGGTCTGTGGAGGTTATGCGTTAAGCTCTCAACTTCATTTTAATCAGCCTTTCATTCTTTTCCATTGCCTGAAAGCTATGTTGAAGGCCCCAAAGGGCATGCCCCCAAGCTTTCTCCAAGAACTATAGAGAAGGAAATGAAGAAGTAACTGCCTGTTCTCTGAGAACCTCCCAAAGGACACTTGACCTGCCAAAGAGCAGACAACACCCTCCTCCTGTCCTACCTGGAGACAGCACCAGACAATGACAATGTCAAGTAGTATCTGCCAGCACAATTTTTTTATGCTATACAGAGCTGTGTTTCTCAGTCCTATGAAATCTGTGTCCGTGCTTTAAAAGCTTTCCTTTTTAAGGGCAACAGTCTCAGGTTTATTCCAAGCTCTTCCCACACTTTGGCAGATTCACATATATTGTGGTTGGCCTGAACTGCTTTAAGCTAATAGTTCTGCTGTAACCATTGCTTCAGATAAGTGATTGCTTTATGTCTTGAAAAATATGTGTAAGACGTTACTTCTGGAAACCATATCTGCCTCCTGATCCTCTAAGGCTCAATTTTCTCATGGGAAAGAAAACAGGGTGAGCATTCATAGGATGGACAAAGTCTTTCTCCTTCTCTGCAACCACTGCAAAGCAGTACTGTAGTGCTCCGGCTAGCAATAACCTTCAGCTTCCCTAGCTGGAAGCAATCAAGCATGAAGCTGTATTTGAAGCTTTTTGTAGGGGAGCTGTTATAACAGGTATTCCATGAATATAGTATGTGTTGTGGAAACTGCCACCATTTTCCCCAATTACCTTAGCTCATTAAGGACCACAGCCTTGCAAACCAGCTCTGTCATTATGCCAGCAAGTGGGTGGCCCTAAACCAGTGGGCTATACCTGAACCAATGACTCTGGATCTTGAAAGCCAAAATGCATGGCAAGTGTTATTGGACCTGCCATCCACTCCCAGCCTGTAAACCAGACCTCTTGGTAAGCTGTTTCAAATAGAAGACCTTCTGATCTTCCTCTAGGGGAATACTGTGCCAAATCCATGGATGCCAGGTGGATCTGACACATTAGTATCTGGGGCATGACCCTACAAGCTAAGGCTCCACCGGAGACGGGAGGGATGTTTCTTCTCCCGGAGCTGGCTGTGCTCTTTTATTCTCAGTGAGGAGGAGAATGCACGATTTGTCTTATGGACAAACTATACAAACACTTTAAAATAGAAGGCTAGACCCCAGATAGTATTCTGGCATTTATGGAGTATAGTATGAGGCAGATCAGACAAAACAGATTGATGAAAATATCCTTTTTTCCAATAATTGCAAGTAAGTTGGGCTGAGTAGCTTGCAGTTAGCCCATTCCTCCTTCATCCATTAATCAGGCTCTGCTCTTCCTCCATAGGCTTTAGTGAATACATTTGCCCCAAGGGACCCAGAAGTCAACTTTCTCTGCAGCTGTTTTTACTAGACTAACCTTTGATGGATCCAGGCCAGACCACAGGGAAGCAAGCCACGGCCATCTGCCCATTTTAGGCCTTATCCTGAAAAGATATAACATTGCAGGTCTTTGTCAGCAGTGGTCCAGCTTGGCTGTATCCCCAGCCTGGGATTTACCCAAAAGCCACTCCTAGAAAACCCTCACATGACTTCTCCTTACAGGATCTCTGTTTGAGCCAGTTTTCCCTGGATTTTTTTTCCCCTTTATCCGCCTATTGGTTAGGGAAAGAGGGGCTTAAACCTTTTAATTTACTACTTTGTCATGATATTTTTAGGAAGACATGACTGCACCTCCTCAGTTATGAGAACTGACTTCTGACTGCCACCTTCTCTGAGGGACTACCCCACTACTGACACTGAAGACTTTCTCTCCTGTTATTATTTTTACAAGATCCAACCCTAGCTCAATCTTTAAACGCAAAACTATTTAAACAATTCATACATACACCAATGATGTTCTAGCTGTTTCTTTGGGCATCAGTAAGTCGATCAGGAGTGGAGGCTACACATGAAGCAGTCTAACACGACCTTTTTGGTAAATCTGTCTAGAATAGAGAACAGATGGCAAAACTAGTGAATAAAACAATAAACTGAACTTGTATTGCTTTTTCTTTCTCTCCTGATGCCATATTCTCCTTCTTCAAAGCTGAATCTCACCTTGTCTCCTCCCATCTGCAGCCTCCTCCTTCTCAGTTACGATTTCCACAATCTCAGGGAAGCAGCGTTAGGACAATGTCAGCTCTGCCTGCCATGAGTGATACAGGCATACAGGATCTTCCCCCAGGCTGCTGTTGGGGTGTGGGTTGCATCTCTTTGCCTACATGTTACAGGGTAGTTCTTCTGCCAGAGCAAGCAACCCCTCAGCACCCACTCACAGAACACTGTTACTCACCCTTAATAAGACAGCCATTTTTCCTACACTTCTTGCAATTTGCAAGTAAACCTCTTTTTTTTTTCTTACTGATTCCTTTGAGTAATCTTGTTTTTTTTCTGCTGTGGTCACTTTATGGGAAAGAGTGTGGTTGCAGAAAGAGACAGTCCTAGTGACTAAACCAGCTGCTGTGGCTCAGCGGGAGAACTTGTTTCTGACCTTTACGCAGTCCCTCTGCAAGCATATCCCACCAACACTAAGGTCATAGGCCACTACCTTTTCTATAAGAGTGAACTGCATTTTCTCAAGTGGTTCTTCCAGGACTTTTTAAGGAATCTGAGCTGCTATAAGAGACATAGCCCCTCAGGGAGCAGCAATCAGCAGATGTTTGCAGTCGAACAGGATAGCATTTTCAAAACGACAAAAAAAGCATCTAATAGCCAATGCTAATACATTTCTAGCAAGACCATACCAGTCACATTATTTCTCACTCCTCAACAATGGCAAAAAAAAAAAAAGCCAAAAAAAAATTTTTCAATGAATATGACAAGCACAGTTTTCATTCACTGACACTTCTGTCTGATTATATGTTCCAGTTACATTATTTTAACTGTTTCTGAATCCCTTGGCTATTAAACACTCTCTGTGAGCATAGGTTTTCCACAGTAAACAGGTCAAAGGCCTCTGGTCATTAACAACTTTACTTAGGCATGGGATCTCCACCACATCCACCTGGCCAGCAACTCTGGTGGATCCATCCAAGCACACATAGTGGAGCTGGTATTGCATCACTGCAACAGGCACGTGGTGTGGCAGCATAGACATAGGCAGAGGCATAATTAAGGAGCTTCTGGTACCTGGATGGACATAGCTCTAGCTGAACATCTGCATGCATCTACGTGGCTGAGCTCAACACTGGAGGCTGAAGATGCATCCTTACTCACATTCGGTCATTCAGAAAACAGGTCAAATTCAAGTAGAGAGTCAAGGACACCTGGAAACTGTATGGCCCAGAAGCCCTATTTCATAGAATCGCAGAATTGTTAGGGTTGGAAGAGGCTTTAAGATCTACTTGTTGCAACCTTCCTGCCATGGGCAGGGGCACCTCACATTAGACCAAGCTGCTCAGGGCCTTTTCAACCTGGTCTTGAACACTGCCAGGGATGAAGCATTCACACACTAGGGATAGAGCATTCACAAGGAATTCACAAGAGCATTCACAAGATACTTTCCATGCATTTCCAGAGTTTGTTTCCATCAATATTTGAATGACAGTTCCAACTACATGCCCTGAATCAGAAGCCATATTGTGTATATATCACCAAGCATCCCTGTTAGGGTGCATGTTCCTTATGGATCTAAATCTGTTCAACATCTACAGCCCCTCTCTGGTCCCAGATGTCTATCTTTCTCCTTTCAGAGCTTGAAAAAAAAAGAAGCCCTCATCTGAGGCTTGTCAAGCAGTAGAAACATTTAGAGGAGCAGTTAGTAACTAAATTTAGACATACAAGAAAAGAGTTAGATCCAAGGCACTGACGTTAGCTAACTTCAAAATGATTTCAGCTATGTGTTCAAAGCTATCTCCATAGTGTGTTCTCCAAGTTTTACTGTATGGCTGAGAAGATTTTCTTCTGTTGCTGCTAATTAAAATGATAATCAACAGAAACTTGTGTACAGTCCTGCAATTAAGCAGTTTACATCTGTTTCATCTAGAGATTTCCTGGGGCATGTTTTAATTTAGATATCTCTCTGGTAGTGAGGTGACACTTATTCCCACACAGCTCCCTTACAGGTTTCCTTTAACAGACCTCCTAGATCTTCTTCACCTTTCAGTTGCTTGTCTTCTTGAAATTGCTTTTATGTGCCCTTCTTAGTGAAGAATGTTTCTTGAAGCCACTAGAAGCCTATTCTTTCTAGTTACAGCTTGGAAAGAAGCAGTGTTTTCCACCCCAAGGTCCTTGGTGTGTTTCAGCTCCCACTGTGGTGAGTGCTGAAGCCCCAGCTTGTGAAGCAGGTTGCAAGTGGGGTATGTGTCATGCTGGGTAATGAAAACCTTGCTTCCCAGCTTTGCCTCTCACTTCCTTTTCATTTACCAACCCTCTCAGCACAGCTTGAATCTATGCCTTCACTGGCTTGCTCTAGACCCTAAACCCAGAGCAAGAATTTCCAAAAGGCAACACTGGTAAAACTGGTGTGTGTCCAGAACAGATGCATGCACTTCCACAACATTGGGATGCCTCTGCACCAGCATCTTTCACTTACTGTCAAAAGAATTCTATATTCTGTGTGGTTTGCTGTGATAATATGAAGCAGTATCACCTTCTAAAAGAATATTAAATCAATCTCAATACAGTCTTGAAAGTAAACAGAAATAGCAGACCTAAGATGTATCCAGCAGATGCAAATGGCAGAAATCAACTTTGCTCCACCTTATTCTCAATACCTTTAACTGGCAATTAAGTCTGTAAACTAATCACTGTGTTGTGACATTCAGAGATGTTTTAACCATTTAAAAGAGAAAAGCAAGGACTGCTATAAGGGCAGGAACACAAACTCAGAAAGGAGTACAATGTTATACTCCTCTTTGGCTGTACTTCTGAGTTCTTACCAGACAGCAAAACAAGATGGCATTTATTCTCTGCAAACATATGAATTATAAAGTTCTACAAGCAGAAAGTGTGCAATTATGGCTGGATTTTGCATACAGAGCACAAGGGAGTGAGTGATGTGGTTTCCTACAGATTACCTTGTCCATTTCTGATGGAATTAAGCCCTTCCAATTGGGAGACTACTAAGCACAACAGGAAGGCACAGTCTATTTTGATCAAGTAGGAGGTTCTGCCACCATCACACAGAAAGAGATGGGGGGCAGTGGCTGGCCTGCTCAACTAGCAGTAATGGCTCATGCAAAAGGCAAAACCCCACACGGGCTGCCACAACAGCCACTTCCCAGGGGAGTTTCGGTCCCAAGGAAGGAGGCAGCTGCGATGGCTTCTTGGTAGCTGGCATGTGTCTGGTTTTGATATATAAGTCTGAATACAGCCATAGTATACATCTATAGGGCTTAATCAAAGCCATGCAAAATCTATGCCTCATGATTGAGCCTCAAAAGACCATGTTTTGTACTTGTGTATACACACTCACTACAAAAAAGGTGAAGGCAGCAAAGGCAATGGCTAAGAAGCAGGAAAGGCCTTGTACAGAAATCAGGCCTAGAATAAAAATGACTTAAAAGTTATGCTAGGCAGCACTGAAGACAGAATTAATGCACAATAATTAATAAGGAGATAGGAAACATAGACAAGAAAGATGGAGAACTCAGAAAACACTGTTATCATTGAATCAAAGTGCCCTCTTAAGTGCCGTTACAAAAAAAGTACACAGTACATTTAGGTACTACATTGAAACACTAGAAAGTCAGCTGCAAAACTGTAATAATAAAAAGCCCCAAGTGTTTGAATTCTTTGGTTTGTTTCTCAAAAACATATTTAATTGAAATCCCTAAAGAAAGAAGGTCTATTAAAATAATCTCTTCAGAGTATCCTGCCCTAATTAAATAAATGTGAGCAAGAGTTGATGACCCTTTTCCAATTTGATCGTGATGTTCCAGGCTCACATTGAATATAAAAAAAAATTGAATGTTAGATTATGTTGAAAGGATTATTCCTTCTAATGATAGCTGTAAATAGTATGTCTATTTGAAACCCTGAATAAAAGGGGCAAAGCATCCTGTGTATCTTGTTACAAAAAACACCATCAGCATTGTTATAACTAAAGTGAGCCCAGGCAGCTTCTGAAAAATAAAGAGCATGAGAACTTTCCCCCCTATCAATAAGGTTGGGATGACTTGTCCCAAAAAGTCTGAGAAAAGCCCTATCAAGATTAAAATAAGATAGGTGAACCAGCTGCACCAGGTGCACAGAAGAGTCTATTAACCATGGCTATTCAATTTGTTATTGCCAAGAGCTGCTGAGTAATTTAATGAGGCTCATTTGGCTGTTTTCTTTCCTTTTTGTCCTTTTATTTTTCCTTTTTCAGTCAGCTATTGGGGCAGGTGACAGGAGCCAGACCAAGCTTGCTGGACCTGGGGCCTCCCCTCTGGCCAGCCCACTGTGGAGCTTTCACACAGCCTGCTTCAGGGTCAGTGCCTTTGGTTCTGCCTATGAGCACGAGCGTGCCTCTGCTGCTGCATGGACACAGTACGTGAACACTGTGGGACAATTCGGCAGTCCTAAGTCTTTTTGTTCCCCAACTTGCTTTTTATAACAGGATTGAAACATTCACTTCTTACTACTCACATACCTGGGTAGTGATTTTTTGCAACCAGTACTTCTTTTTCTTGATGTGCACTCTTCAGCTGAACTGTAACCTTTCTTCTTGTCATCTGTACCTTCTGCACGCTTACTTAGTCCCTGCTGATGCTGACTACCAAACTGTGATTTACACCACTATTTTCTCACATCTGCTCTGTGTTATGCTGGTAAAATCTCACTGCCCACCACAGTGCCCTAACCCAGCAGAGTCTTCACAAGGGGAAAGTCTAAAGATTTTTTTTTTTTTTCCAACCATTCTGTTTCACTTCTGGAAACCTGCAAAAAATGCAGAAGGAGAAACAGAAGATGCAAGAAGAGGAGTTGAACAGAGGCCTAAGGAGCCTGCCTGAAAAAGCAGTGCTGCAATGCCTAGTGCAGTTACAGCATTTCATAATTGCCTTAGTAAGGAGTCAGTTTATTTTCACAAAAAATGAATCATATCTCCATATTATTATTAAATACACCACAACTGACACATCCCCCTTTAGAGAGATCTGCCTGTCTACTTCTGATATGGAAAGTAGCCAAGCCGATCTCGGGGCAGGTCTTTTGTGTGCACAGTGGAGCAGCCGGAGGACTCTTGCAGGACTCCCTGCCAGCTGGCACTGCTTCAATCTAATAATCCCATACAGCACTTTCCTACAGGGCCGTGCAGGGTGTTGCAAGGATTCATTAGCTAAAGCTTGAAAAGCATTGTGAGTGCTTAAATAAAAGGGACTGGTTTAATGTTAAGTAGTACAAGGGTTTTTTTTTACACCCTGCAACAGTCACAGTTCCAGCCCAGAGAATTCAGCTCACACCCTGCCTCAGCTCTAGTAAAGAGAGGCATCTGCCATCAGCAATAGTATCATCATCACTGTTTATGAACAAGATTGCCTGGGGTGGACTGAAAACAACAGTGGTACACTGGTTTCTTTCACAGTTAAAGGAACATTTCATTGATTTCTTAACAGAAATCTTATTTTTCTCCATTGATAATACTATAGCAGCTAAGCCAATTTGCAGGCACATCATGTTTTTAACCACAAAATGTATTCAATTACATTTCAAACCTTTACAAAGAATAACAAACAAAAAAAGTAACAAAATTAAGTAAGAAGGCTATATTTTAGTGTAAGTGAAAACTATGGCAATTGCTATTAACAAAGCATTTCACACTGAACAATGGTAAGCTTTTACTGATGCATTAAATAAATAAATGACAGTTTAAATTAAAACATTAAATCGACTGCTAGTCTTTGCAAAAATTCCTGCACTTTGTCATCAAGGCTATATACCCATACACAGGAACTTTTTGTCCAGAAAATCAGTTTTGAAGAGCAGAGGAAGGAGCCCACTGACTGTGACCCTAACAAATGGTTGTTCAGCATTTTACCCTCAAAAATACAGATGATTTATAGGAAGTAAGTAGATCTGTGAAATTAAGAGAATCCTTCTGACACCAAAGAAGAACCATACATTTCACTATCATAGAATCACAGAACCATCATTTAAATGTGTTGAAGATTATTAGTATAAATTACAAGAATCAGTCTTCTTAATTTTATTAACTTGTACCCATCCCTTTCCCAACAGTCAAAGTACACTGTCTTTTGCTTTCCCTAATATGAAAACCTGTAAGCGTAGAGAACCAGACTCATTACAGGGGTAAAGACAAGATCTTTTCTCAGGAAGGAGGAATGACATGAGGCTGGCTGGACAACTGGGCTGGGCCAGAGAGCAGCAGGAACAGGACTGCTCCATGTTGAGAGGAACAAACAATTCACAGCATCCTGTTCAGATCATTACTGTGGGGAACAGAGGTGTGGCCAGGTTCCTCTTCCCATGGTCCTCTCCCCTTCTTTGCCATTCCTCACTCCTCCCAAGTAAGTTGGTGTAATGACATCTGCCATTAAATGCAAGAGCTGAATTTCCTCCCCTGCTTTCAATGCCCAGCAGCCTCTAAAGAATTCCAAACATGCTGGCTCTGGGTGAAGTTTACTGTAGCTGGCATTTCTGCTGCTGCTGTTATTCTGAAAGATTTGTTGGTCAAAGAGGGAAGAAACATGAATTTGCTCATATTTCTGACACACAGAGCCATCCACACAGCATCTACCCTTCAGCACTCAAAGCAGCTTCTCAAAAGCAGGCTCTGGGATGGGTTAAGTCCAGCATTTGGCCTTGTAATCCAAGTTTTGGGAATATTCATGCAGCAGCTGAAAACAGTGCCCACATTGTCTCCCTCTGTCTGTCAGGCTGTCTCCTTCTTCCTTACAGACACGTAAGTTTTAACTTCATTTCACCCCAAACACTTTTATCGTGGTTTTATGCAGCACAAGCATGTCAAACAGAGTAGTCATTACTTAATTACTTTATATCTAAATCAGATAGTTTAGTCAAACATCTCAAGTTTTCTTAATTATAGCCAACTTCATATAAACATCTGCTAGAAAATGCGAGGCTCATAGGCTTGCAGGAAATACACCACAAATGACAGGAAGGCACAGGAGAATAACCTGGGGTAACAAAATAAACACAGTGGTTCATCTCAACTTGCTAATCTTCTGAATGTTTTAATTCTCAAGTGATTTTGACAAGTATTTTAGAAATTCAACCAGAAGTCTATGTATCATTTGTTTTACTTTGCCAGTACAACAGACTAGCGACAGAGACAGTATTTCTATCTCACATCTGGTTTCTCAAGGAATTCTGTCATCAACATTATACCAACTCCTTCTTCCCTAAAGCATAGCTGGCAAGATCTAAGCCCAGCAGAAAAAATTATACACTTGGTTTCACATCTATAAATTTTGGTTTGGCCTCCTCTTCATTCACAGAAGGCTCTCTTGGGTAAATGCAAGGCAAAATTTATGGCAGACTGACCTATCAGAACTTTTTTCCATTATTCAATGCCCCTGACCATGTGTAATCAGGTTTTTCTAAATGGAGGAGGGACCTTGTCCTCTACCCTCTCTCAGATGCTGAAGATCTCTGCCAAGACTAGACTCCACTCTTGCTTGCTGACTTCCAAGAAGAGACCTTAAATCTGCAGGATAAGTAGGGATAGGTAGCAAAACAGTTCCTGACACATCCAGCCTCTAATTCAAATGGGAAGGAGCTAGAGATTGATCCCTCTGACAAGCTTTGATCACTGCAGGGTGATCACTACAAGGGTAGTGACCTGCACAGCTGAAGTCCATGATGCTGAGGAAACTGGGTGCCAATGCAGAGATGGGAGACCGTGGTCAGAGCTCTCATGGGACTTACCAAGCTTCTGCAGAAAGAACCATCAGAAAAGTGGATGTCAACCTATTGAGTGATTGCTCTTTTCTCCCCTGACTGTCCTTGCTGGCAGCTATGTCACTCTGAGGAGTGCAGCCAGAACATAAAGTATATTTCCAAACTAAACTTTGTATTATGTTGTGCTTTCTAGCAGCACTAGTAACAAAAAAAAAAAAAAAAAAAAAAAAAATCAATCTCTTTCATCAACCAGAAGTCTTTGTCAGGCTATTTGCTGTTACAGCCTTTATCCATGTTTTTATTTAGAATCTCTGAAGGTTAGTGTCATCTCCTTTCAGCTATTGCTATACCTGCCAAATTTAGCATTAAATAATCATTTCACTGTCTTTAGTGGAGATAGATAGCCATTGACATGAAAAGCAGTTCCACCTGGTGGTAGTGCCTAGGTTCCTCAGAGAGCAGGATGGCCACTGTGCATTTTGCCCAGACAGTGGGCCACTGCATATTCACAAGACGCATTCTGTGGCTACGCAGGGGGAGGAGACATTAGATCCCTTATTGCTGCATGTCCTGACTTTTCCTATCCCGTTTAGTAAGCCTACATGAAATTAATGTACTTTCTGCAACCTACATCATTATTTATACTTGACAAAAATCTGTTAGAATTACAGAAAAATATATATGATCATACTTACTAAGTTAATGAATGGCAACACACATCAATAGGAAGTATTTAACTGTGACATATCCAGACTTTTCTACGTGATGTCCCAAGGGAGAGTTGCAGTTACACATGCAATTTTCACACTGGTGTAACCTGGCTCTGGTCAACATGGCAGGTAACCTCTTAATATTTTGCCTGGTGGAATTATGGTATTAACAGCCTATAAAACTATTAAAAACAAAAATAACAAGAAAGCAGTCTTGACAGAGTAAAGCCTATGCCAGTGCTTCTGGAGTCTTAAATCATCCACAGGGGAGGAACTTTTCCTGTTTGGCATGGTTTAATAATGGCTCCAGAAAAGAACTAATTTAACTAATGCCAGGAAACCTAATGCGAATATCGAGCATGATGTTATTAGCTGTGCATGTGCCAAAGAAATATTTTTTTTTAATTATTAGGTGATTTTTGTTACTGTTGATCAAATTAAGCTGAAAGATGTTTCACCTACCCATGATCTTATAAAATGTATATTTATATAGCTTCTGCTCTGCTTGGTCACCACCAAATACCTTAAAAAATTCTTTACAGAGTTGAAAAGAGACATTTTTATACTCAAATGGGCAGCAAGCAATCTGTGGAAACTAACACATAAAAATCAAGCAAAATTTTAAATTCATTAAATAAATGTGAGGTGTCCCTGCCCATGGCAGGGAGGTTGGAACTAGATGTTCTTAAGGTCCTTTCCAACCCTAACTATTCTATGATTCTATGATTCTAAGTCTGTTATGTCCATAGTG
This sequence comes from Neopsephotus bourkii, assembly GCF_033783945.1. Classification (NCBI taxonomy): domain Eukaryota; kingdom Metazoa; phylum Chordata; class Aves; order Psittaciformes; family Psittacidae; genus Neopsephotus; species Neopsephotus bourkii. The sequence continues at coordinate 205,141 of NW_026901449.1, read as the reverse complement.
CCTCAAGGTGGAAAAAAAATCAATTCAGTTTCCTAAACCTGCATGGACTCCCTCTGCTGTGGGTGGAGAGAGAAATGTTAGTACTGAAAGTAAGTAAACACAAGAGAAAAAGAGTTGAGAATCTCTACTAAAATGCAATTTCACCCCTGCAGTTTCCTTTAATTGACTGAAGAGGCTTTGCCATACAGCTCTGTGCTATTGCCTGCTATCAATAAACTGCTCCTTAGAACATTGTCCTGAATAAATTAACCTCTAGACTAACTCATTGTGATGGACAGAAAAATACACATGCAGAGGAAGAGGAAATATACAAATACCGTCATAAAATTCATGTTTCCCATCTTGGGGACTCCTTAAAATATCAAGATTTGTCCCTTTTGTACTGCATCAGAAATGTAAACCTAAGTAGCCTTCCCCCTTCCCCACATTAAAAAAAAAATAAAAAATCCAATGATTTCATACCAAATCAGGTAGCCACTTTTTTTTTAAGGATGTGAAACTTGCAAACAGTACTGCCAACTTGAGTTACACTCATATAGGTAATGGTGGCAGTCTTTGAAACATTTATCAGCTTACTGTAAATTAGGTAACCTCCATCTACAAAAAGTGCCAAATTCATATTTAAGAGCTGATGTGTGTGATACTTACAGGAATGTATAAGGTAGGTAAAGACATGAGTCCAAAATATGCTTAACGATTTAATGATTGCAAAGCACATAAAATCCTTTAACAAATTTGTCTGGCCTCTATATTGTGAAGGACAGAAAACCTAAATAGCTCTCAGCACTCTCTCTGCTAAGGAAGACCTATTCAACTTAAGTGGTTTTTTGCCTTTTTTTTTTTTTTTATACTTTAGCATATTGATCAATTGTTAAACTGACATTCATTAGTCAATAATTCATTACATTGACTAATGCACTTAACTATTAAACTAGCTGTGGCAGACTCCTTATCCTGAGCATTAAAGGGAGCAACACTGCTAAATTCTGATTGCATCAGAAACCTGGAAGGACCAAATTCCATCTTGATTAAAAGTGCATAAGGCTGTTAGAGACTAATCCTATTATTTTCTATTTAACCTTAAAAATCTTGCAAGTGAGGTGCCCATCTAATTACAACATGTGGAAAATGAAAAAATTAGTTGAAGAAAGAAAAAAATTCTTGCAACAAAGTGTGTGTGTGAAGTAAAAAAAAAAAAAAAACACACAGTAAAGAAAAGAAAAAAAAGAAATATAACTCTTACTGCTCCCAAACCCCATATTTAGGCACACACATGTTCAGCTTTGCTCAGCCTACAAGCAGACATAATCAGACCCATCTCCAGAGCAACTGCTTTTGCTGGGGTGAGTCCCTACACAGTAAAGATGTCAGAGCATAACATGGGGCTGTTAAAAACCAAAGTGCTCTCTGTCACTTGGCATGAAAGGAAAACATGTTACAGCCTGGCATGAAAGGAAAACATGTTAGCTTCCATGTGGCAGCTTTTAGGAGAAAAATAAAATTACATGGATCTGAAATGCAAAGCTAAGATGTGTGGATTTTTCTTTTAGTATTCTTTGTTATCTAGGCAATTAAACTCCGTGGCCCCTTTCCCTCCCCACCAAATCACTTACTCACACAGAATCACTGCCCAAGAATTAATCTCTGACAATGAAAGGACAGCAGATTGCTGTGCCTTTGGGTTAAGAACCTCCTGATATGTTAGGGACATTTAAGACAAGTTGCTGCTGTCATTTTCAGACTTACTTCTTATACTACTTTTTTATGAGATTCTTTAAGGTACCTAGGAAGAAGAGTATGCTGGATGTGGCTGGAGCGTCCTTTCGCTGACCTCCTCCAGAGCTGTGTCGCCTCGGGAAACATGGTTAGTGGAAGGGTGTGCTTGATGACTACAGCTTTGAGGGAAATACGGTTTTCAGAAATAGTCTCTTCTCATTAGTTTTCCCATTAGCACTGAGATAAAGTTGCCTGCTGATTTCTGATGCTCTTTCAGGCATCAAATTCAGTTAGATATGTACCTCTGCAAAATGAGAAAATGAAAAGAACAAATCTATGCTACAGCTGCAGAAGTAGCTTTTAACAACAGTGCATATCAAGCAATGGAGATTCCAATTACATGAAGTATTTTCAAATAAGCTGTACCAAATTGCTTAGCCAGAGTTGAAGGTCTGTTTGCATTAGTAAAACTGATTATTAAATAAATACTAGAAAAATCTCCAACCTTTAAGGGGTATATATCCAAGTGTAATTCCATTTCTTCAAAACAGGGAAAGGAAATTTCCAATCTGACATTAGTTTGCCAGAGATTTTTCAGGATTTTATCAAAAAGGAGTTAAAGTATAAAAGCACAATGAATACCAGTCAGTATAGTTTCCTGGAGAACAGGTATCATAAACACTTGTTTTTTCACTTTTAAAAAATACATATTCTAACTAGTTTGTGTTGATGCAAATAATTTTCTTACACAACATTTTGATTAAAAATCCTGCATTTTCTGGAGTTAGTATTTTTTAGGGTTAGTACCCCTAAAAGGGCCACTCTCCAAACTGTGACATTAATGAAAAGATACCGAGAAGCAGGGGTATGAGAAAAGAGGTACACTCAAGAAAATGTCTTCGGTCCAATGTTAGTTGACTTTATCAGTGGCCCAGATGGTCATGGCTCAGATGATCAGAATGGCAGGATAAAATTCTTGTCAAGGGAATATGCAGGTGTCAGAAAGACTGGCAGGATGGCAAATAAGAATGGGTTGTGGTCTTCTGAACTTACCTGAATCACCACACTAAATGATCTTCTTACCAAGTAAGGATTAGCATTGCACTGCATTGCATTGTGAAAAGTTATGAGATAGTCTGTGCCCACGCAAGTACTTCCAGAAGAACAGAATAAAAGTAAAGGAGAAGGGTTAACCTAAGCTTAAAATTCACAGGTGGGAGCTGAAAAGAGAGAAATGTGACTTTGCAATAAGACACTGCTTCGTGGCAGTGAAGATAATTGAAAAGTAGACAGGATTACTGGAAGAATCGGTAGGCTTCCAGTCACTTAGCCTTTAAAATGAGATAGCCTGCTTTTCTAGAGGACTAACGTGCTTTAACCCTCTTCTGGAGAAATGAAATTGCCTCTGTGCAACGCGGGTCAAGAGTAAATGGCCATAGTTGTTCCACAGCCTTACATCCTGTGAATAATTTATTGGCAAGATGTTAAGTTTACAGCACAGTAGACAGGAAAAAAAGCCAGCTTGACTTTGGGCAGCATCTGTAAAATGGACAGGCTGGCTTTAGAGATATCTGAACATCTGCTCAGGCCACCACCTCTCCAGAAAGTCTCACTAAAACAGAGTCTAGAAAGGACAACAAAAAACATCCTGACAAGGAGATATTTTTGAGCAGAAATTCTGGTGTGTGACCAGATCAGACATAGTGCCACTACAGTATCTTAGAGAGGACAGTACTAGGCTGATGCGGAAGTGTTTCAAGCACTTTATCTGTAAGAAATAAACTGTAACTAAGAAAACAAAATACTAAGGACTTGTAGGTTTCACTGTAGACTTGTGCAACTGCATTAAAACATGACAGAAAAAGAAGTCCTGCATCTCAAGGATATGAACCCAATGTTCTAACAATATTTTATCTTCAGCTTGTTTAATAAATGCACCAATTTACATTTCCAAAATCTCTGGATTTCAGAAGTGTGTCACACTCCCCACAGCATGCTGACAAGGAAACTGAGTATGACGCATCCTCCTGTCCCATGACATTCACTATATATTACACCAGGTAATAGTAATGAGTATAGATATACCCCTGAATCCTCCTGCTTACAAATATTGGAAATGTAAAGTGTTCTCATTGCCTCTGCACAGCCCCTAACAAATCGAATATCTGAGGATAAATGACAGTGCCCTTTAAGTAAGAGTTACCATTCCAATTCAAACAAATTAAAAAAAATTAAAAAATATAGGATCATGTGCCATTGAAAGCAAGGCAGAGAAAGACAATACATGAGCCTTGAATAAAAATGAAAACCTAATCATGCTATACCGAGGCCATGGGTAGAACATTTCATTCCCTTTTTGAGTTCTGATCAGTCAGGCAGACATAAAAATGACCTTTCTTGAATGTGTGTTTCCAGAAACCTGTTTCAAACAGGTGCTTATTTTACCTGACTGGATCTCAAATCTCAGCTGGCCTTCAACACAGATGGCGACAGATGCTTTCTACTTAAGGACTTTCGTCTGAAAAGTTAAGCTTGGGCAGTGTGGCATATGTCTGTGTGCAAACACTTGAGCTTCTGCATCTCTGTCACGGTTTAACCCCAGCCAGACAGCTTTTTCACTCACTCCCCCCCCCCCCCTTCTTGCCCTCCCCCTACTCCTGGAGGGACAGAGAAGAGAATCAGAAACAATTCAACTCCCATGGGTTGAGATAGGAACAGTTTAGTAACTAAGGTATAACACAAATCACTACTGCTACCACCAATAATAGTAACGGTAAAGGAAGTAACAAGGTTAGAGAATACAACACCTCATCACCAGGCTGCCGATAACTTGCCGCCCCAGCCCAACCAAGCACCGACCGATACCTCCTCCAACCCTGCAGCCAACCTAGCCCTTCTGGGTAACTCCCAGTTCCCTCCTGGGCATGATGTGCTGTGGTCAGTTTGGTCAGTTTGGGTCAGGTGTCCTGTCTCTGCTTCCTCCCGGCTTCCCCTCTTCCCTGGCAGAGCATGAGGCTTGCAAAGTCCTTGGCCAAACCAAAACATCATTGTTATCAGCTCTGTTCCCAGGCCGAAAGTCAAAACACAGCACTGCACCAGCTACCAAGAAGGAGAAAAATGACTGCTACTGCTGAACCCAGGACAGTCTCCAGGATGATTCAGTGCTTTATGATTTCAGCAGGGGCTGCCAGTGAGCAAAAAAGCTGCCTTCTTTCACTGCTGTTTTTGCCCAAGAGCTCTGGGTATGGTTTGAAGGGTCGTGTGCTGGCTCCTGGCCCCTGATAAGCAGCATCAGAGTTGTTCTCCAACAGTTTACTGGTGTGGCCTTCCAGCACTGACACTACACAAACCTTCAAGTCACTTGCTTCTCCTACTAGAGTGAGGTTTTCTCACCAAGGAACAGGAGTTAAAACCAAGAGAGTTTTCCTTCCTTTCAGCCCCACTGCAATGGACTATAGACACTTTTCCCACTGTGTTCTGTCTGGAGTCCAAATCCAGAGAAAGCTGTCTGCTGAAATAAGAGGATAAAAGACCACCTCTGCTATTTAGAATCATAGAATAGTTAGGGTTGGAAAGGACTTTAAGATCTACTAGTTCCAACCTTCCTGCTGTGGTCAGGGACACCTCACTCTAGATCAGGTTGCTCAAGGCTCTGCCCAACCTGGCCTTGAACACTAATAGGGATGGAGCTTCCTTGGGCAGCTTGTTAAAGTGCCTTGCCACCATCACAGTAAAGAACTTTGTTATATGTAACCTAAATTGCCCCTGTTTAAGTTTAACGCATTATCCCTTATCCTATCACAACAGTCCCTGACGAAAAGTCCCTCCCCAGCATCCCTATAGGCCCCCTTCAGATACTGGAAGGCTGCTATGAGGTCTCCTCAGAGCCTTCTCCAGGCTGAACAGCCCCTGTCTTCACGCGGGGGGTGCTCCAGCCCCCGGTCATCCTCATGGCCCCTTCTGGACTTGCTCCAACAGCCCCATACCCTTTTTACATTGAGGAGATCAGAACTGCACGCAGTACTCCAAGTGAGGTCTCACAAGAGCAGATTAGAGGGGCAGGATCACCTCATCTAACCTGCTCGTCACACCTCTATTGTTGTAGCCCAGGATATGGTTGGCAAAAGCTTAGTTTACCTTGTACAATGTATAACGTCACCTGAAATGGGCCTTATCAAAAGGTCTGTCTGGCCCAATATCTTCTGTTTGATGGGTGCCAAAATCAGGTGCCCATGGAAGGTGGAAGATAAGGATGCACCTAGAGGATACTTCGCCCAGCTAATGTCTGATATCATATAGCTGGGGACCACATTGAGCTGGGGACAGTTCCTGTATATTGGGTAACCTCTACTGTATTTATCTGTCATTAACATTTTCAATCTCCACACATGAACTTGGGCATCTACAGTATCCTTTGGCAGACAGTTGACATTTGAGCTATACGTGGCTGAGCTATACATCACCTGATCAGAGTATCAGTGAGCACGTGAAGGTTCACATTGTGTGAATCACCTGTTGTCTGTTTTGCACCTGCCTCTTGTTAACAAAAGGTTGTATAAAAGGAAGTACTTGAAAAAGAGATGAATGAGCATCAAAAGGTGGAATGTTGTGAATTAAAACAGAGAAAATGAGGTATTGTCCTCAATACATCGCTAGTCTCTTCCTTGCCTTTGGTCCTAACTGAGAAGTATTGGAAAGCTGGAAGGGTAATGTTTGCATTTTGTTTAAGGGTTGCTATTTTTTTGTATTATTACTACGGTGCAGCTGCTTTTGTACTTACAAAGACCTTGACTACATCTGACTGCAATTACCTACCTGTTGATCTGCAGTGGCTCCAGTGACAAAAATGCCAGAAAGAGGAAAGGTGGAATGAAAGAGAGGCTTTACTGACTTTAGTGAGTAAAAGAGTGATAGAGAGACATCTGCCAGTCCTAATCTACTTATCAGCCAGGATTTTGACCTTGAGGACATTTCTTAGTCTGGACAGACAGAAGAAGGAAAGTGAAGATGTCTGTTAGCTCAATTGCACTGTTATGCATCTAAAGGATTTGACTGGAGGAATTCATCTGGACTTATTTTTTTTCCAATATAAGGATCTTTGTTTGCAGAAAATTATAGAGCATGGTTCACAGAGCAGTCAAATTTCCTTGCACGTGTCGTTGGGGATTGTAAGATTGTTTTCAAAACATTTGTAGCCCTCTGGAGTTTTCCAGCCACGACCCACATCTTCAGATAATGAGACATTATTGTTGCCATATCTGAGAGCCTGCAGGCAAAACTAAGCAAAACTAATATGGCCAGAGCCAGTTTGCATGCTTGCAAAGAGGGAGTGTGTATACGTACAGACAGATGTATAATCAGGGGACAAAAATAACTCTGAAAAGACATCACTACTGTCCCTAAGAGGTAGCTGTCTTGAAACAGTATATTTTCACCAGTATATTCCAGGATTTAATTACATTACTATGGATGACAGGAAGTCATTGTCTTTCATCCACGTGTGGATATAGAGGTTACTGAAGGATAGCTAAAGAGCTGAGTGTATTATACCATTAAAACCGTTTTATACCCCATTAATGAACATGGTTTTAAGAGACTAAAAAGAAATACCTTTGGTGTGCATCCAGATTGAAAGATACTCAGCACTAAGGGGAACTCACACAATTGAAGAAGGAAAAAAAAATAAAGCCAGAAAACTGTGTGACACAGGATACAGTCCCAACAAATACTGTGAAAACAACCTAAATGCTTTTTCACATGAGTTTTGTAAAGCTTTTGGGGCTTGAAACATGCCACTTCATTTACCAATTCTAGAGAGAAACCATACACTTTCACATCAACTACTAGATGTCAAAATAACTGGGACAGTTGCATAACAGTTGCTGAGCAGAGAGGGGGAAAAAATCTCATTTTTTGTACACACAATATGGAGCAGAAGGGCTATTTGTATATAATTTCTATAATATTGTGAAAGGGTTTTAGTGTTTCTGTGATTTGGAGCACTTTTTCCCAGTTTGTTAAGGATGCTTTTCTACTTCATATGCTTTTTCCTGTGTTTTTCCAGCAGCTTAGTTCTTAGGCAGATAGACCTCAATTCAAGACCAGCATCAGTTATTTTCTGATCAGTGCTAAGTCATGAGCCAGATGCCACAAACACTTAGTTAGGAGCTATGTCCCACATTCAGCAGGTCAGGCTGGGAGCTGGATAGGCCCTTTTACCCTGACCTAGGGGGTGTGACTGAAGCAGCCATCATGGCATACCTGGCTCAGGTCAGCTTCAGCTGAAAATACTTCTTGTTCTTAGCTTGCAAAGAGCACCTCTAGCCCTCAAAACACCCTTAAAAACAAGGCTAATGCCACAGACCTGCTTCACAAAGACCTTTCAGATGCTAGTAATTTTATCTACCGATATTGCTATCTATGTTCAGCTGCTTAACACAGAGGTAAGTATCTCCTGGAGTAACATCCCATTCCCTAGAAATGGTACTTGCTGTACAGGTCATTTGCTGAGTGAAACCACTGTGCTGATCCATGACATGTATATGAATAGCTCCACTCACCCTCTTCTACACATAGTATGCAACAAAAATCCAGAGTCTAAATTCCGTTAAGAAGTTTACTCCAGAAGTGTGATCACTTAATAGGATTATTAAATTACTTAAAATACGCTGTGAGCTTCAACATAAGAAAACATGGATTTTTTTTTTATACAGACACATTTTTTGTTTCTTAATTTATTAGAAGTTTAAAAGAGGAACTACAAATTTATCTCTACATTACCTAACAAGACAATTTTAATCTTTATTTAAAAAGTCAGATTTATGAAAGATAACAATTCTTGCCGAATATATCACAGCAAAGGATTCTTATATGTGTAGCTCCTGTTCCCTGAAAATAGGGCAACAATCCTTCGTAAATCCCTAGTTATTTAAGACTACTATGGACTAAGACTAGAAACATCTTAGCAAAAGATTTAACAATGCCTTAGACTGTAATTGTGTGCAGATAAAGGCCACTGGGTAGAATATTCTTGGCATGGGTTGAAGTTCATAAAACAGCAAGGGTCTTATTCTAAGGTACTCTTAATTCCATTCTGCATAATTGAGGTGGAAAAGTAGCAGCATGACAGCATCTGATTTAATTTTTAGGTAATTGGTATGTCTCTAATAGGATTTTTCCATTGAACAATGGGATAGGCAGGCGGTATGTGAAGCAAAGGTCAATAGAAAAAAAAAAAAAAAAGAAAGTGAGAGTTTGGAAAGCTCAGAGTAGAATCACATCTTGAACTCTTTGTTCCTCTTCAATAAATAAAGAAGTCAGAACTTTTGCCAGACTTCTTTGTGCTTATCCTTCCTATGTTTTCCCCTTTTACCCTGAGCCCTTAGCTTCTGCAGCACATACTCACTGAAGAAGGTCTCTCTAGAAAAAAAGTTCAAAACAGCTGTTCCCTCACTTTTCAAAACCAGCTTGTCTCATTAGTAAGACACTGGCTGATGACACTGGGATTTTTCCTGGTACCAGCTTCATGCAAAAGCAAATTTGAGTGCAGACCCTACATCCCCAGCTCAGAGATGGAGACAAGGCTGTTGCCTTTGCCTGCTGTGAGACTGCAGAGCATCACTGGTTTGGATCTGCAGTGTGATTCCTGTGCACAGCCAGTTCAGGCTGGGGCATGTTAGTGCCTATCTGATAGCACGTCTATCAGACATCAACAGCTTATGCTAGGAATTGCATGGCAGCATACCCATTTTCCCTTGCCTTTACAGGGCAGTGGTCACTGAAGGCTGTACACTCCAGCTGCAGGCTTGTGGGCACTCTCAGAGCTGAGTGGCTGTTCCCTCCCACCCCAGTGTACCTCCTGTTACTGTCTATTCAAATGCATGTCGAGAAAACTGCACTTTTTCAACAAAAATCCCACATTACCATGAAAAGATGGGCTCTCTCATGCTAACAAAGTCATTTTCTACTCATTGTTAGTGGCATGCTTTGGGGCTTCAGCAGGGTTCTGTTCAGGTCTGCTACCCCCCTAAACCACCAGCACCCATCACCAAGGCTAACTGACCATGCATGTACCCTGTAAAGGCTGCAGAGGGAAGATGAGCAGTGAGCAGGCAGCCCCACGGTCTGAAAGTCCCCAGTAATGCCAGCTCCTTCCTCCCACTTCCCTCAGTAATCATAGTACAAGAAATTTAAGGAGAGAAGCTTCCTTGCAAGCAATTTATGAACCAAAGCCAGGTAAAAATATTAATGAATGTAGTGCTCACATATCAACTGAACAAGGTTTAATTACTAGGAAACACCTACTGTCACTGTGATTAGGGTTTGGAACAAAGTTGTAATTAAAGCATTAACCTTCATTCCCAAAAGACTAATGAATCAGGGAACTGACATTCAGAGTGCTATTTAATTTTTTAAAAAACACAAAACTGATGACCTACCAAATTTACTTTCTTTCAAGACACAGGATTTTCCCTAATATACAGGGTTCCTCTGGAAAAAGAAGTAGATTAATGTGGATTTATTGCAAGGAAAATAATTCATTCCAGTAAAAACGATGTTTGGAAAACCTACATAGAAGTTGTGTTTTGCCAGGAAGCTGAAACTAACAGTCAAATAAAGTCCTGAATAGTCACCATGGTAGCACAGATGTTCTCCTGTCACACTTCACTTCCATTCTTTCTATTCAGGTTGTTCTAAAATAGATAATTGAATAGGAGGCTGTAACAGCAAGTTACAGACATTCTGCCCAACTCGGGCTCACAGGCCTTTCCTTTCCAGCTTTATTCACAAACCTGTTATTGCTGGGCCATATTTCCTGTATATTGAACATGGTGAACGCTATTTTAAAAGAAACATGTTTCACAGAAATACAAGCTCTGCAGCTGTTATGGTGCCTTTTTTAAGCCCTCTGCACTGCATACCATTAAGATTTCATAGAATTTGACTGAGAAGTTCAAAACAAGGGCAAATGTGCAATTCTCAGAAGATCAACTAATTCAAAGGCTTAGAGAGAGTGCTCCAAGGAATTCCATTAAAAACTGTTAAAAGTGCTGAGTCAACAGCAAACTGGGCATACAGAATCTATTAACTGTTTTCAAGGAAAATTTACGCTTGTGCCTACAAAACCTTGCTTTTTGTTCATGAAAGCTATTAAGAATTTTTGTTTCGAAGAGGACTTCAGAGATCAGACCTCTGTAGCCCTTCTGAAAGTTCCTGGAAGTCTGGTGCCATTGTTTGCTTAGAAGTCATATGACTGATTTTGTCACTCAGTTGAGTTAACTCAAAAACCTGCAGACAACCCATGCACCCAAAAAATAAAAAAAAAAAAAAACAATAAAATAAATAAATCCAAAACCAACAGCTCTCTCAGCAACTGGGAAAATATATTGGGCAATTGAGAGAAGCATTTTTAATGGTCTAATTTGGAAGGTGCTTTTGTAAAATTAAACATGAGCAAAATTCACAGCCAAGGCTGCTTGGACCACTGCTATTAATATTTCACCCTTTTTCACAGAAACCCTTCCATTTGAAACCATTTAACAACTCTGCAATTACTTTCCAAATTGCTCAAATTTACCCCAGATTGTTTATTTTAACAGCAAGCCATATACCTAACAAATTTCAACTATCTTACTTCAGACTTTTGGGGCAAACCAAGTTCTGCCTCCATATAGACCTTGCCCTCAAATACTGTTGCAGAATAAAACACATTTCTTTTACTTGGACTTGCAAAAACGTCTGTGACTGACAGAGCAGACCTTTACCCTTCCATGCTAGCAGAGTTTCAAGCACAGAAACTTATCTAAGAAGTAAAGCTCTGTCCTAAAGACCACCCATGGCATAGATTTCTGCACCACCCCTTGCCCCATGTTCAGTCAAGACCAACAAACTGGAAAGGCTGAATCTTGCACATACTGAAGCCACTCAACACTAGCCAGACATCACATCAGAAAGTTAAAACATTTGCAAGAAAACATCCTCAGCATCAACTTATAGTCCCCAGAAGTGACCTTCGTAGCCCCAGAAATGGCAGACCGATGAATAATCCTACAGGGAGCTTTGTATGGAAACCCATTTTGGGGGCACAGGCTGAAGCTCTTATTTCTCATGGCTATGTACAGTGCATCTGCGATGTTTTTCTTCTCTATCTACTACACCTTTACATGAGAAAAATCTCATTTCATGTTCAGATGTAGTCCCTTTTGAAAATGCTCTCAGATTCATCATTTCTGCTGCTTCTTCCTTTAACTGGAGTAGAAAGCAAGCGTTGGCTGAACGAAAGCATTTCAGGTCAGTTGATTAAATGAGGTAGCATTTTATTTACCAACACTTCAGTCTGGACAAAAAGAAAGCAACACTAATGAAAGTCTGAAAGGCTGAACTACGCCAATCTCTGTTCTGAGGACAGAGATTTACTTCTGCGTACCTGGTACTAATTTCTTTTTCAAAATTTCATTTGCAAAATTTCATTTGCAGCTGTTTAGTTAAATTTGTTTTTACTTTCCTTGCAAGACACTGAAGTCCCAACATTACGTTTTGTCCTAAAGCAAGAAGCCCTGTGACACTAACAGGCATCTGATCTGAAGAAAACTCAGGCTAAGTCCTAAAATGCTCCTTTGGAACTTCCTGCCTGAAAAGGAGAGCATTTGAGGAGTCCAACAGGTAATCAACAGGAGTTTGGGCCATGAGACAATTCCTTGAAAAACAAGCTGTGTTCTCTAAAAACAGTTGAGCAACATGTCATGCTGCAGCTTGGTGGTACAGACCGAACATGCTTATCCTGCACATAAAAATTACAATTTCTTTCAACTCTGTATCTGTCATTTTCTGCTTTTTATGAAAGGATTCAAGAATTGCTTCCCCAGCTGCTTGTCTCTGCTAGATCTCCAACCTAAAGGCCTTCTAGAGAGAGAGGGAGAATGTTTTCTTGCTGTGTCTGAGAAATGTGCATGCCACACAAATGGCTGATGTAAGAAGAGCAGTTTCTTACATTTCCTCTTTTGATTTATGTCTAGATTTCTACAGCATGGCTGAGGGGCTTGTGGTTGAGGGGCTCATTGCTAGCAGCTACTTGTGGGTGCAGAGGATTTCCTGTACGGAGCTCCTTACTTTTCTCCTGAGAGCTGTGCTTTTTTAGTACTTGCCAAACTGAGAATTTTAGGGGTTCTTCACAGAAGTGAGGATGTCACATATTGGCCGGAAGGTCTCTGATCTGAAACTGAAAAGCTTCAGCTTAATAAAAATTAAAAAAATAATTAAATAAATAAATAAATCCCCCACATACTTTATTTCTGCTTTGTAAGCAACAACTGAACAGTGATAACAGAAACATCTCACAGCAGCCACAGGGCAGAAAGAGAGGAGTGCTGCATCAAGCAGGAACAACAGGGGAGTTCACACAGATATATCATAGGAATCATTCCTGGCTTTATGAGGACTATCATAGGCTTTTCACTGCTAATGGTGTATTTGAAACTGAGCTTTGCACCTAGTTTCTCAGCTTCCTTTCTTCTGTTTGAACCTATAGATGTCACTAATATTATTAGCTCAATCTCATTTTATGGTATAACTGCCATCAGAAACTCAACGTAGCTCTACCACGAGAGGAGGGCTCTGTGTGCAGTGTGTGTTTGTACATATGTATTAAGGTTAAGAGAGAAAAATCCGTTTAAAATAATTTAAGATCATTACAAATATCAAATAGCAAGAGAAAAACATTTGTGTTCACTGACAGCTTCTAAGCTCTAAGCAAAAAAGTAGCAGACTATTTTCAAATTGTAACCATTCTGAGTCCGGCAAATCAAGGTGATACCCAAAGCGCAGCTAAACTAGAGTGACTGTTTAAATGCAGACGAGGAGTACATCTTGCATTAATTGTTAAAAGCAGCTATTCCGCCATCACAAGATTTGCAGCCAGGAATCCCCAGCTGGTTTATTTCCCCTTTTTTTGTACCTTTGCCAGATCACTGCTATACTCAGCACCACGCTTCCTCCTGTCAAGTGCAAAACTTCTCTGAAAACAAGCAGCAGCAATCCCTGGAATGGAGCTATTGGAGGCATTGAATTAGATAGGCGAGGCTGGCAGTAACACCGTGGACAGAAAGAAGCCCCTGGTTCAAATCCTGACAGTGGTGCCAGCAGTGCTGCAGGGGTATTGTCACAGGCCATGGCTGGAGGTGTTGGCTCTGGTAGGTGCCAGCACTTGTGAGAACACCTCTATCAAACCTTCCTCTTGCTGTGCTTATCTTGCCAGTTTGCAGAGCAGTCCCTCCAACACCTTGTCACTTGTCACAGCCAGCTGACATGCAGGGAAGGGAAGGAGACCTGCGTTAAAACAGTTTCCTGGAGAAAGAAAGCATCAGTCTCTTCAGAGATGCTATACGTAGTAATACATAATCCATGTATTATATAATGTATTATTATGTATTTTGATATCAGGACTGTCAGAAAAGAGGGAAAAGCCCAGGCACAACCACACAGTGCCCAAGGCTGGCCAGGTTGCCCTAGCTAATACATCTCCTGGAGAGGGGTCTTGCTGTGGAGCCCTGCCTGCCCCTTCTGTTTGACCAAGTGGGATTCCCCAGATAGGTCACAGACAAGTGATGAAACACCCATGGGAGAAGCAGGTTTCTGAGGATCAGATTCATTGCAACTATCTTAGGATCATATTTTGACACTGGCATAGATCTTATTTTGAAAGGGATTATCCTCTGTTTCACCTCTGTTACTTAATAACAACCTAGCTGAAGTTATGATGAATGTGGCAAATGAGAGAAGATAGCTATGCAGATTAGATACCCATCATTAACTTAGAGAGTGATAATGAATAAGGTTAAGAGCACTGCTGAGCTGAGAGAGTTCAACGTGCTGAATGTAGATGAGATCTGCAGCCAAACTTTCTGAAGGTTTCTCTGGGGGATATGCCTTTCCTTCACCCAGAGGGGATAGGAACCCACATCACAGCTCTGGACTGGATCCGTCTGAGCCCATCAATAGGACTAGTATTCTTCAGTTAGGACCTTTCTCCTTCTCTGCCACTGAAGACTCTTATTCTGCAGTCTCCAGGCACTGTCCTATTCATGACAGTTTTATAACACACACAGTGGAAGCTCTTTAAACATTTCCCATTGCTTCAATGCATAGCACAGTAGATTAATCTCCCAAAGACAGGACTTGTAATGAAGCTAGCAGACCAAGGTAATGCAAATGCCAGAGAGAACAGGAGCAGGGGAAGGTGAATATCACAGACAACTGATTTATAATTACACTGGTTGACCTTGCTAAAATTTTCTAGAAATATGTGTTAGTTTAGGCAAATCTCAACCTGTCTTCTGGTGAAAATGTTCCTCACACGACAGCAGGTCTAAACAGGCATTATTTACTACTGTTTTGTTCCCAGTGAATCATTCAGTGTAATTTCCAAATGCTCACTAATAATGTGTTGGACCAAAGTAATAACTCCCTGTGGATACCAAAGAAATAAAGTGCTTTACAATTCTGTCCCACCTTCCACCCAGCGAACATCCGACACTTTATGAACTCATGAATTTACCTTCACTGACTGTGAAGCCTGGGGAGAAAAAAAATGTATGAAAGATTCACCTCTAACACAGAACTGTAACTTCCTTGTAAAAATATAATATAAACATATTTTAAATCAGATCTTTTTTCCCACAGGGATTTTCCATTACAGTTTCTCTCATCACTAATTTTAATTGCAAAATATATTCCAGAGTGACAAGATAAGTTTTAGTAGCGAATAGAAGTAGAGGTTTAATAAAACTGATCCTAACAGAGTCTTGAGTCACCTTGATCCTTCTTCAAAGATAGGGCATGCTATACCTAGTGTGCTTCTAGTTATTCACTGCAAAGCCATTAAAATACTTGTATATGGCATAACGTGACATGAAACAGTAACTCTCCAGCAGTTTAAATATAAGCAGCCTCTCCTTCCAAGGAGAAAATATAGTTCAGTTGCATTTGGGTCAGTGAATGTCCTGAATGTCTTGATACCCAAATGATGAGTACTATGGCTCAACAACAAGAGAAAAAAAGTCTCAGATAGAAACCTGTTTGTCTTCCAGTAGATGCCTGAGGGATATGTAAATCATTCTTACCAAAGTGATCAATATTCCACATGACACTTCACAAAGGAATTAAAGAAAATCAATTTCCTTCAGACGTTCCTATTTCTGAGCTTTTTTTATGAGTCAATGACAGCTGAAGTGTTTGCATCATTAATGAGGTCTTTCAGCACATAATACCTCAAACACTGTGCAAGGGCTCTCTGGGGATGGATAAAACAAACTCACTCGTTCTGATGTCCAGACTTCAGAGCAAGAACCAGGAAGCACGACTGTATTACACCTTTCATATGTGCGCACACATATATCTTTTTAAACCTAGCTTACATTATGCAGGATAACATTTTTTGCTAGCTCTCTGAACCTGTCTGCATTCATAGGAAATACCCCAAGCTCCATAGGAATCAAGAAAAGCAAAGGCGTGACTACGTGCTAGACATTGTAAGTCTTGGAGGCAGAGCCTCCAAGGACTAAAGGAATAAAGGCAGTTCTTCAATGTCTTACAGAAACACTATGTGAATTGCAAAGTGTATTATGGTTGTGCTTTTCCTCTGTAGCAGCTATGTCTACCCCAGAACTGGAAGGTTTGGCATGGGACGTCTCAAGCCTAAATGTGTAACTTGACACAGCAATTATCAGCAAATGGAGAGACGGTTACTGCCTCTTGGAATAATTAGCCAATAACTCCACTAAGAGGTATCCCTTGCTGTGGTATCCCACCCCCCCAGAACAAGAGTGACAGGACCACTGCCTGCAGGGCAGAGCCCTGCCTGCTCAGTGGCATCTCTCATGGGCTGTAGGAGCCTCCTGATGACTGGTGAGAGTTGCAGAGGTCTTTAAATGCTCTGTTTCTTACTGGGAGGAAACTACAGCTATACTTACACCCCCCTGCACCATCCAGCTCTCCATGGGCTGGAGTCCAGTATCGTCCTCCTCCTGCTTATGGTGTCCTGCAGTCACCCTCTCTCCTGCGATCTACCCTTTCACCTCAGTTTTTGAAGACAGCTTGCTGTGTCCTGGGTTAGTTTGCCAATCCAAAGTTCACTGTCATACTCTTAGAAAGCATATATTTTCAGGTTTCCCTCCTTTCAAAAATCTTAGTCTTTCAGAAGCCCTCTACCAACTCATGCATTTTGTACAATACCCTGAGATTTCTAGTATTTAATCCTCAAGGCCCTGACAAAAAGTCTTCTTTACCTGCACTGTAGCCATTCACAGCTCAGCAGCAGCTGCATGGTACGCTCTTCTGGTAATTTTTCGTCTCACTTGCCAGCTGTAGTGCTGTGCCCTCTGCCCTGGTCCTTGTCACAGTGTGTGCACAGTAGGAGTTCAGCAAATGGGGCAGGAAGCACTTCAACTTGCAGAAAGCTGAAATGACATTTATCCTGGGTTTCCAAAAAGCTGTCCAGCACAGGGAACCATCCCAGCAAGTGCAGCCCTGTTCTGGTTCCACAGCAGTTCTGTTCGTCAAGTGCAGCCACGGGACATGCTCCCAGCAGGGTGGTCACCAGCAGAGTTGCACCAATAATTCCCTTTGCAGATGCTATGCAGGTCCTACTCTCCTGTCTTTTGGTTCCCTTGAGTGAAAGTTTCTGTTGAGTTTACCTTGTCTCAGCTGAACTCACCTTCTGTGCCTGAGTCACCACACTTTTGTACCCACCTTATGGCAGAAAAATGCTGCACAGGTCCACAAAACTGGTGAAAAGGCCCTCCAGACCCAACAGAAATCGAATCAGGGAGTGGGGGCATCACCTCTGCCTAAATATTTGGTGTTTGCATTGCTGTTTATGCGAAGAGTTGGGGTTCCACTTTTTTTTTAAGAGAAACATACAACAAAAGAGCATTTGCGTAAGTCTCATTTTACTGAAGGAAAGGCTGTCACAGATGATCACAGCAACAACTGTCACCCAACCAGTCAACAGGAGCTTTACAACACAAATGCTTTTTAGGGAAAGACTGATGCTTAAGAAAAAAACTCGCTTGCTTATGCTTGAGCTGATGCACTTCATTACAAAAGCCTGACCATCCTGTTAATTGGCTAGATGATGCAGTCATTAAAATAAATGAGCTACATTTTTGCAGGGCTAGCAACTCAGGAATCCATACTACCCTATTATCTTACAGCGAATAACAGACTGTAAATAATGCAGACATGTAATTAAGATGACTAAACATTAAAAGAAAAAAAACTGAATTGTAAGGATTATCTTGTTTACCCCTTCTGCCAAAAGCTGTTACCTATCAAATATCCCACAGTTTCCCCAACAAGCCCTCTAGAAAGACTGCATGAAACAAGTCTCTCAGACATCATAATTACTTAGACTTAAAGTTTTAATGCTTTTTCTTCATGAAAAGACTAAATTAAAGGCACATATAAGGAAACACAGGTATTCCTGTACAAGAATCTCCTATCATCTTTACAGTTTGATTGTCATCAGGCTGCTGTAAAAAGGAAGTGAGGTAGGCTGGATGCATGTTGAAGCCATCTATGTAATTTAAGCAATGTCAGACAGTTTTAACATGTAGTGGAAGATGCCAATCTAACATACATCTATAGTAGACCTAAAATGAAAAAATCAAGCTAAGGTCAAGTCTCAGTCTTGCACAGAGAGTTTGCCAGATCATGTACTAAAACTAAGTGTAATGCATATTCTGTGAAGGGGGATTCTGCAGGCTCATCCAGCTGCAGGCACACAGCTTCCCTCTTCTTCCACCATGCAAAAAAGGATGACATTTGGGTCTTTCGCTACAGATCCAGTATCATCAGTGAGGTAGAGCAAAGGCTAAGGATGAGAAAATACTATATTCTTACAGGGGACACATTTGCCAACCAGTTACAAACCTGCTGGCATCAGCTGGGACAATTTTGGGCTCAAATCACCATCTGCAGCCCAAAATCCACTACCATCCAAGATGAAGAACTAAAGTGATTATTACTAGGTAGGACTGTGTACCAAAAGCTATATATTTGGACTAGAGCTGCTTCTGAAGCATTTTATCGTGAAACTTTCACACAGTGGAGGAAACATGACTGTTACACTGTATATACTGAATATTCCTGTGTTCAGGCCTGGTTGGATGGAGCTTTGAGCAACCTGGTCTAGGGGAAGGTGTCCCTTTCCATGGTAGGGGGGTTGGAACTAAATGATCTTCAAGCTCCCTTCCAATCCAAACCATTCTATGATTCTATGCTATAAAACTCAGTTCAGGGAATGTTCTCCAAGGAGAACCCTGGCCAAGTCCACAATTACCAAATAATCTGGTGAAGGTAAGAACCATCTTACAAAGCCATGCCTGTGACTTCAAAATATCTTTCTGCTGCTGTTTCTTAGTTGGTTTTCTAATAACACTTCAGTGTCTCTATTTGGGTGTGGCTTTTGCTTTCTTTTTGTCTTTTTGTCTACCAGGCTTGTTAGCTAAAGTTCATAGTGATTTGCATGAATGAGAAGGAAGTTAGGGCCTCACTGCCTCTTCAGAACTTGGCTCTGTCTTTCTAATCCTGAATAAGGCTCTTGGCTCTTTTTAATGAGACAAAGCACACATTCATGAGACATGTGCTGTTTGGGTAGATCTGAGATGCGTATGTTCTTCAGCTAATAAAAAATTTCAAGATGAAGTACATGAGGCAACATGAGGAAAAGACGGTCAAGTATATAAATATGCATAAGTGTATATTCAGACTTCATTTCTCATATCCTGTGGCTAAGCATTAACAGCCGTGGGGCAAGAGGAGAGGGAATAAAAACAAAAAGAATCAGGGGCGTCAGGACCACTCTTGCTGCCCTGCTATTTAGTATCTTTTCTGCCCTGAAGGAGAGGCATGCAGTCTGCATTCTAAGAAACATCCAGTCCAAAGCCAGGAATAATGTATATATTTGAGAGCAATAACCCACTCGAAAATGTTTTTGCATCACTTAATACATGACATTATCCATACACTAGTTACTGTAAATGAGAAAAAAGTCCACATAATGAGGCATGTAATATTCTCAATGGTTTGCTGAAAAAAAAGCCAACCCAAAAACAAAAACAAAAGCCACCTGCAAAGTATCGGAAATACACATCAGACTCCTGAATTCTGGGAAAACACGTAAGCTGATTTAGCTGAAATTTGTCTAACAAGATATGGAGGCAAATACCTTACAATTGAAAGCACATTTGAAATATCACAGAGATTTATTTATTCCAGCAGAGGTCAAGAAAAAATTATATTTCAAAACATTTGTTCTCTAACTGCTTGTTTCATATCTTATGGCTAGTTGACATCCAGAGCTGAAACCTCTCACTTCCAGTTAAAAGCAACCTTGTTTACAGTACAAACTTCATTTTTAGGTCTTTAAGAACAAGCAAGTTGGACAAGCATGTCCCTGCTAATTTATTATCTGGAAAAGCAACAGTGTCCTGGAGGCTATGCGATATTTTATGCAGCAATTGCTGATCAAGCGCTTAGACATGTAGAGTGTGCCATTTTTATAGTGTCTATCAAAAGACCCTAATGGCTGTCAGGAGGGGAATTTCAGCACCAAAGGCAATTACAATCCTCATTAAAATATTGGATTTGCCATGCTTTTTTTAGATTCAGTTGAAGAAGCAATGAAACCACTTTCTATATAGTAAAAAAAAAACCAAATATTTTAAAGCTGCCTTACAAGGCATTAAATTGCAAAAGAGGTCAGGCCTAAGTTATTTTGCCTCAGAGATTCTATTCATTGTGAAAGAAGAGGATGGAATATTAGTTTTGCAGGATTTGGGCTTTGAAGACACAAAGTCAGGTGAAAGGACTTGGAGAGGAAATTAAAGAGAGATGGGGCTTTCTGAATGCATAAGTCTGTGGAGTTAGTTTTTGGATGTACTAAGAGCTGTACCCTGTGTGTTCTATTTTGTTAAAGTACATGTAACTGAGAGTGTAATACCGACAAGTTCAATCCATAATCTCAGTCTCCATACGCATGATTCATAACCCTGTAAATTCTGTCATTCACAGGTTGTATTTTCCAAGTGTTTCCAGATTTTATGAAGCTGACTGGAGTTTTCAACTTCACAAACCAGAAAAGCTCAGCACATCTAGGAATTTACATAGATTTTCTTTTCAATAAATTGTACAATTACACTACAAAGACACCACAGCAATGAGCCTGCAGGACTCCTGGGACTGCTGTGTCTGACTTTGTCCTGATTCTAAAAATAGGCACGGGGCAGTGTAAAGGCTAAAGAGAAAATAAAAGTCTATCAGGAACTAATAGATTAAAACACCTTGAGGATGAAAAGGCACATTAAAGCTTCAGTGATACGTAGTAAAAGTCTATTTACACATAAAATATACATATATACATACCTGTTCTGATAGGACAAACAAGTAATAGTAAGGAAAAACACATCCATCTTTTAAATCAGTTCTTTGCTGATCTAGCAAAATATCATACTGCTCTTGTGTGGTAGTTCGGAACTGAGGAGAAGGATGGGAACAGACGAACAAACATCACATTTTTATTGCTTTTCACTAGAGCAGTACCAGACTATTGAGACAATATGCAGTTCATAAAAATAATTTAAAAATAAAGGTCAACAAGATTTAAAAATATTCATCCTTTTGATCCAAAGAAACCACTCATCTTTGCTGTTTCTCTGTCCACCTATTCCCTGCTTCTTAATGCTCAGAAGATCCATCATAGCCCGTTCTTTCTCCCCTCTCTTTGAATGTTTATTGTTTTTTTCTCAAGAATTTATGTAGATCATGTATGAAGTGAGGTCTCCTTGGTTATTTTATTTGCACTCTAAACCTTTCATGTTCCCCTCTGAAATCTCTGGTAATTCTTTTACTCTCTGCTCTTCTATTTATACATTCTTGTGCTGAAATTCTGGAATCTTCATTTGCATTTTGCATTTCAGGGCTTGAAGGATGAAGAGGATGAACTGGGGATTATTTTGGAGTTCTTTTCTGTTTGTTTTCAAGACCACAACATTTTTTTTCTTTTTATTTTTTTTCTTTTTTCAAGATCACAACCTTTTATTTTTAAGACCAAATAACCTTGCAGCTAGGTTATTTGTTGTTTCTTCACTAAATCCTTCATGCGTTTTAGCTACGTATTATTTTACTTATCATCCGAGGGGCTGCATTGCTCTGCTCTTGAACTGGAACATGCTATCATATTCCCTTCAAGACCTTGTAAAAACATCTCAGGGTTAAGTTAGATGCTAGTCCAGGCAAGGGCAGCATTTATTTGCTGTGGTTACAGCCGGTAAATAGTTACTAAGCATTTCTTCTTCTTTCTGTTTCAGGAAATATGTATTTCTGCTTTCAATATATCCCAGTCATGTAAAGCTGCAACTTGAACAGATCTGTTCTGGGCATTTACCCATTGTGCTTTTGAATGTCACCAAATAGTAGTCTGCGCACTTACCCGCACTTGGTTCTAAATCCCTTCCATACGTGCAATAATAATTCTAATGAGGTAGACAATATTTTATATCAGCCTGAAAACATTTATAAAGATATTGACAGAGGTCATCTCATTAAATTAGATGTGATCTCCAAATAATAAAGCAAAACAAAATCTAAAAGTGTAGGTGTCCATAAACCTCAGGAGCCTTCTAGCTGACTGTTTCTTATGTGCAGGAGTTTCACCTTTTGCACATTTTGTATGTGTTAGCTGTCCTGTTACCTAAAACATCTATAAACCCCGACATACAAATATGTTAAGATTCAGACCTATGTAGTGTCAGTCAGCAATTTGTCTTAATTTCACCTGCTGTGCCAGAACATTATCTTCCCTGGAGGAATAATACTCCAATTCAGGAAAAATGTAAAGCCAACTCCACCCAAAGAAAAAAGTTTTGGTTCAGCTCTCTGTTGCATACAGTGGCTGTGGCTTGTTCTTGTCCTGTCCTCTCCCCTTGCCATGAAAAAGCCAAAGTAAAATGAAAAGTCTCCATATGATTAGGAAATAAATTTGCGATCGTTATTAATGTTTGGCATGTATTTGGCTATGGAATATGAGAATTAGAAAGACTACTAGAAAGGTACAATAGCTGCATTGGAAAAGTAATCCACACAAGGTGCATAAGCATGCCCTACAGAGTTGTTATTTCTTCTGCTTGCTGTCCCTTTCCACTGACCAGTCCTTGCAGTCTTGGTAAAATTGCTGCAGACAGTCCCACAACAATGTGACACAGGGACCCCACGCAGATGTCTGCAAAGAGTGGGAGAGACACAAAGCACATAGTCTAAAATAACCACATTCCGTCTGACTTGGATGAAGAAGTGGTATCAGTACACACAAGTGCCTCAGCCACCACAGCTGAAACACAAAAACCTGCACTGATTCTGAACAGAATATAGATTTTAAAGTAAATAATTATTCACAATAATAACACCTAATACAATTATAATAATAACATGAAGAATGTTGATTCATTATCACGTTTGCAATAAAATCCTCTGATTAGCAATACTTAATATATCTTAAATGGAAATAAAGGATTATTTAATCCTTAAACACATTAAGGAAACAGACATTATACCACAGACACCAGGTGACCATGAAGCCAATAACCAAGATGAACGGCACACAGACAGTCCACCCTCTGAAAAAGCAGTTAACAGCAATACTTCATGAGTATTGGCAAAAAAAAGTCTGGCCTCCTTGAAACAGACAATGGCTCATAAAGGCAGAAAACACAGAGGATGAATGAAGATCTTAAGCCCACTGTAGGAGAAGGATCTCGTTTGAGACCATCTTAGGAACCTGAATGTGCACAAGTCCATGGGATGTGATGGAATTCATCTGCATGTCCTGAAGGAGCTGGAGAACGAAGTTCCTAAGCCACTATCCATCATATTTGAAAAATCATGGCAGTCAGGTGAAGTTCCCGACGACTGGAAAAAGGGAAATATAACCCCCATTTTCAAGAAGGGGAAAATGGATGACCTGGGGAACTACAGACCAGTCAGTCTCACCTTTGTGCCTGGCAAAATCTTGGAGCAGATTCTCCTGGAAGGCATGCTAAGGCACATGAAAAACAACAAGGTGCTTGGTGACAGCCAGCATGGCTTCACTAAGGGGAAATCCTGCCTGACCAATTTGGTGGCCTTCTATGATGGGGCTACAGAACTGATGGACAGAGGTTCCATCGGACATCAGCTGACATCATGTCAGCAGCTGACATCATCTACCTGGACTTGTGCAAAACATTTGACACTGTCCTGCATGATGTCTTTGTCTCTAAACTGGAGAGACAGCAATTTGATGGATGGACCACTCAGTGGATAAAGAACTGGCTGGATGGCCACACACAAAGAGCTGTGGTCAATGGCTCAATGTCCAGTTGGAGACCTGTAACAAGTGGTGTCCCTCAGGGATCGCTGTTGGGACCAGTCTTGCTCAATATCTTTGTTGGTGACATGGACAGTGGGATTGAGTGTGCCCTCGACAGGTTTGTTGATGACACCAAGCTGTGTGGTTCGGTTGATATGCTGGAGGGAAGGAATGCCATCCAGAGGGACTTTGACAAGCTTGAGAAGTGGCCAATGCCAACCTTATGAAGCTCAATGAAGTGAAGTGCAAGGTCCTGCACCTGGGTCAGGGCAACCCCAGGCACAGCTACAGGTTGAGCAGAGAAGTGATTCAGAGCAGCTCTGCAGAGAAGGACTTGGGGTTCTGAAGAGAAACTGAACATAAGCTGGCTTCAGAGTACACTCACAGCCCAGAAAGTCAACTGTATCCTGGGCTGCATCAAAACGAGCATGACCAGCAGGTCAAGGGAGGTGATCCTACCCCTCTACTCTGCTTTTGTGAGACCTCACTTGGAATACTGTGGGCAGTTCTGGTGTTCTCAACATAAAAAAGACATGGAGCATGTGCAGAGGAGGGCCACGAGGATGATAAGGGGACTGGAGCACCTCCTGTATGAAGACAGGCTGAGAAAGTTGGGGCTGTTCAGCCTGGAGAAGAGAAGGCTGTGCGGAGACCTCATAGCAGCCTTCCAGTATCTGAAGGGGGCATATAGGGATGCTGGAAAGGGACTCTTCATCAGGGACTGTAGTGACAGGACAAGGGGGAATGAGTTTAAACTTAAACAGGGGAAGTTCAGGCTAGATCTAAGGAAGAAGTTCTTTACTGTGAGAGTGGTGAGGCAGTGGAACAGGTTGCCCAAGGAAGCTGTGAATGCTCCATCCCTGGCAGTGTTCAAGGTCACGTTGGATGGAGCTTTGGGTGACATATTCTAGTGTGAGGAGTCCCTGACCAGGACAAGTGGTTGGAACTAAATGACCTTAAGGTCCTTTCCAACCTAAACCATCCTAATGATTCCATGATTCTATGTTAGAGCAGGCTTTGCTTTCTGTTTGTGGCCTATAGCACAAGTCTCATGAGGAACAGCTGAGGGAAATGGGGGTGTTTATTCTGAAGAAGACAAGATGGATAGGGGACTTTTTTTCTTACACGTTATCACTCTGTAAAACTACTGAAAGGAGGATGAAGAGAGGAGGTGGCTGGTCTCTTCTTCCAAGTAACAACTGAGATGTAACAGCCTCAAGCCACACCAGGGGAGGCTTAAACTGGATATTAGGAAAAATTTCTTCACCAAAAGGGTGGTCAGGCACTGGAACAGACTGCCAAGGGAAGTGGTGGAATCACTGTCCCTGGAAGTGTAGATGGAGTCATGTAGATGAGGACTTTAGGGACATGGTTTAGTCATGGAGTTAGCAGTTCTGGTGTAATGGTTGGACAGTATGATCTTAAAGGTCTTTTCCAACCGAGCTGATTCTATGCTGTAATTCTATTTTAATGTCTTCTCACCTCCTGCCAGTCTAAAAACTTCTTATAGCTACTAAAAGACAAAAATTCAAGGGTCCTGAACTTGCTGTCGGGCATCATGACCCTCAAGCTTGCAGGACACCTGGGAAGTCAGTCCTGTGAGACTGGGGAGAAGCATGAAGTCTCCTGTAAGGGTTATTCAGCATCGTACTCAACATGTGGAAGCTCTGCATTTGCAAAAGGGTTTCACTTCAGCTATAAATGAGTTGTATTCTCCTATTTTTACATTATCTCCATGTTCAGTCTTAACACACACACAGAGCTGTGGGGTATAGAAGTCTCCAGAGAAGACTGAGTCTCCAGTCTTGGCTGGCAGACTAATGTAGAGATCAAATTTACATGTAAGAATGATTGAAGAGACAGGATTGCTGCAGTTTTACTGAGAATATCAAAAAGGCCTGGGGTAGCCCAAAATGTGAGATCAGAGCCATCAGGGAACAATAATATAAGCCTAAGAAACTGGAGAAGGAAGACAGAAGTGGCTTAGGTGTACTTGAGGCAGTAGATCAAAGAGATGACTTGTGAATGAAAAATGTCAGATCCTAAACTAACGGAGTAAAGGGATGAGCAGACAAAGAGACTGAAGCAAAACTGGCTTTTTTTACTATCTTCTGTTTAGTCTCAACAGTGCTTACAATAGTTACGGTGATTATCACGGGGATATTACAATTAGGACACTGAAGGAGGTGGTGGTGTTAACACACAGAAGGATTGTATCAGAGGTACTGTTTGTTAGACTAAGCTATATCCTCTGAAATTGAAATGGCACTGTTACTACTTGCCTACTCTTTTTCCCTGTTCAAATAATACTAAAGCAAGGATTAGAAGAGGAGAAGCCCAGGATCTTTGAACCTGAGATGCTTTGCTTTGTCCTGTAGTCACAGAGTCAAAGGTCGCTCACTGGGGCACTAGAAGGAAGATGTTCCACGGGACACTGAGCTGGAAAGAGGCCAAGGAGACTTCCAGACGCTTCACAACATAAAGTTGTCTCTAAGATTTAAACTTCCAAGGAATGAGTCTCTGTAAAAGCAAAGCTGTTTCATACAGATCTTTTCAGTTTTGACACACAGTTACATAAATCATGTCAAGAGATGAAACAGCTGCTGATATTGAGGCCTCTTTTTTCCTCTATCTTTTGCACCCAAATAAGAAAGGAGGAGGGGTGAACTAAGACCATTATTTTAGTTTTTAAAATCTTTTTTCCTCAATATCCTGTTCACGCCTTTCCCTAGTCATTTTTGATTGTGTCATAGAAATCTTTTGTCTTGATTATGCTGGAAAGAGACTCTTCATGGGGGATTGTAGTGATAGGACAATGGGCTCAAACAGGGGAAGTTCAGGTTAGATATAAGGAAGTTCTTCACTGTGAGGGTGGTGAGGTGCTGGAACAGGTTGTCCAAGGAAGTTGCGAATGCTCCATCTCTGACAGTGCTCAAGGCCGAGTTGGACAGAGCCTCGGGC
Organism: Neopsephotus bourkii; assembly: GCF_033783945.1. Taxonomy (NCBI): domain Eukaryota; kingdom Metazoa; phylum Chordata; class Aves; order Psittaciformes; family Psittacidae; genus Neopsephotus; species Neopsephotus bourkii. Next base: position 178,065 of record NW_026901449.1, on the reverse strand, counting down.
AACATGGTCTAGTGTGAGTTGTCCCTGCCCATGGCAGGAGGATTGAAACTAGATGATTTTAAGGTTGTTTCCAACCCTAACCATCCTGCGATTCTACCAGAAGAAAAGCCAATTTAAAAAGCAAACCACTTAGAAAACTTAGCAATAAAACAGTGATAATAGGGATAAAATCTTAACAGGTTTTGATTTAGGCTAGAGTAAATGAGGCTCATAACAAGATCTAGTCCATACATTCAGAGTAGCAGAAAGTGAGGCTTCAACTACAGAAAACGCTTTAAGGAAGAAAGAACCCCCACATACATCAAAACCCTGCAAGAGAGAGACCACCCCTGCAAGGTTAGCTGCCAGTCAAAGACAGCTGTCATCTTACTGGTCCCTCCACAAGCACTTAATGTGAAGCATGTCAGTTAAACTCCTTATGTGCCTGAAATCAGGAACACGTTTGCACACCTGGCTAAATGGAGCTGCTGGTGGGAATTACAGCTGCCAGGCTATTGCCCCAACAAAATTATAAGTTACTTCAGGGACACGAATCACACAGGCAGATTCATTGCAAACACTAGCAATGAGTGAACATTGAGCACCTACTGCTTCAAACTGAGAAAGACGAAAGTAGGCAGTCTTCACTATAGAGAGACTAGATTAAGAAACACCTTTTTCCCCTTGTCACCATGTCTCTCTCCCCCATTTCTGCAATATGCACCACTGCAGAGGCATTCTCCATTTGACATTTTTGCCCATAAAAGTCCTACGAGTTGATTGACAGGCTTCCTACATACCACACACCCTGCCCCAGCTCATCACAGCAGGAAGACAGAAATAGGTATATCAGTATGGCTGCATCTCAGCCCCATCAATCAACTCAGCACTGGTGATGAGGCCAAATGAAGTCTTTCCACTCATTAGATTCCTGTGGTCTATGATGTGCCAAGAGCTTGACCACAACTCCCTGGCGTACGTATATGGCTTCTCCGATTCCCAGGTGGTCTCTCATCAAAATATATCCCAGCCCTGGGTCTGGTTAGCTTCCCAGAACAGATGAGACTGACACAGCCATGAGCTACAAAGATAATTATTTCTCGAAGAATACACAGGTTTTTTTTGTGTAGAAACAAAGTTTGGCAAGCAACCAGCACTTGCAGGGGCAGAGATAAGAAGTCAAAGCAAGCCTGATGGATAGGGTTATTAGCCCTCTTTTGTTTGGGAACAGCAGAAAAGGAAAGTTATAGTGCCTTTTTCTTAATTAAAACAATACTTTAAAAGTAAAACCTTAACAAGCAGTAGTTTTTGCTATTTGCAAATAAGAGATACTATCAAATTCTTATATAATCTAATCCTCAGCAGCTCTGGTCTCTCCCTCCCCTCTGCCCAGCCCTGTTCTGACACTCCTTGTGCCCAGGTGATTGCAGAATTAAAGAAACAATTCTTATGGTGACAGTAAGATTTTTTTTTTATTTTTTTACAAAAGCCCCTTTTCAGTGGAATTTGAAACTATTTTGTGATTTGAGTCTGTAAGAAGAACACCCAGCTGAGCCCTGAATCAATACAGAATTCATTAGAAGTATGAAACATGCAGGGAAGTTTCAGTAAATCAGTAGGAGGACATGCAGATTTTTTTAAATTTTTTTCTTTTTTTTAAGGGGAGGATGAAATATAGGGAAAGAGCCACTAGACACAGGGAGGGAGAACTAGGGAAAGGCAGCAGATGTTGTAAAAGATCTACTTTCATGTTCCCTGTGCACCAGAAATGTGCAGACTTATGTTGGCAGAGCTACAGTCGGAGTCCATAGTGAGGCTACATGTTACACATCTGGAAGCTATTTGGCAGAGTGCAGAGTTCAAATGTTTTCTGCTTCAGCTGGTTTCAGACATACCTTTAAGTGCCAGGCTGAGCACAGGACAGCTCAACCTACACGCTCATTAAAGAAGGCGTTCACTACAGCTTCAGTGCGCTCGCTTCAGTTGTTGTCAGGAGCAGGCACAGGGCTTGGCTTTGCTCTCCCCCCTTTGGCTGCAGGGTGCCAGTAACACTCAGCAATGAGAATGATAATAGAGAAACAGGGAAGAGAGCAGGGAGAAGAAAACGGCACCACAATTCAGCAAAGCCTGGCCTCATATCAAGAAACAAAATGTACTTGGACAAAATCCAGGGTGTGAGTTAACTTCAGTGCAGAGCAAGCCATTCAGGAAATAAGAAGGTCCGTGCTGCACAGGAACACAGAGGGGTCACATTAGAGCTCATGAGCGTTTTTGTTTTTTTTTTTTTCTTTGCAGAAATCCCTCTGTTTAAAAAAAAAAAAATATAAATACAAGCAGAAAGGAAAGGTGTTTTTTTTTTCTCTCTGCCCTAGAAGAAAGAGCATGTTAAGCCAGCAGGAAAGAGAAAGCATGTTGCTGGATCTGGGGCTGCTGACATTGCAGTGACCCAGCATGGAAGCTTCCAGCAGTCACCAGAGGTTAACTGCTTCGGTAAGAAATGTTTCCTGGCAGAGATGCACTTTTGGGACCACCCAATATTCCAGCTAGCACAACACAGTGCCTATGAGCTACCCGCCATGCCTACTGAGGACAGAACAAACCACCAGCATGGTGCATGATTTACCTTTTCAGGATGAGGCCCATGGGTGCAGCAAAACACCTCCCCAGCAGGTCTCTATGAGCAGCTATTACCCCATTGCCCAAAGCTCTGTGCATGTGCATGCACAGCAGTTATGGAACAGACCACGGCAGACCAATGCTTTCCCCCAGTGATTTCACAGGTCTGACTCTGCTGCCATGGGAAAAAAGCCAAGGACTTTCACTGGTGAAGGTATCTTATTTGAAGAGGTGCTAGGGGCCAAGTTTCACCCCTGTGCATTGAATTTGGACCACCCAGCCCATGTTTCCCCCATTTTCTCCCCTCTGAGTCTCAACCATGATCAGGAACTTAAAGCAATGCATTGGCCCTTTCAACACCTGACATAATTAAAGCTTTCATATCTGCTTAATTTAGATACAGCTTATCATACACACTTGCAGTTCTGCCTTCATGTTCTCTGTCCAGAGCCATCCTAGAATTAAAACAGGGAAAGAGAGGAGGAACGGGACAAAATAACATCTAGAAGTAGCGTGCCAAAGCATTATCACTGAACAACATTGTTGGTGGCAGGAACATTTTGTAGTACAGCACAGCTCTTGCAACACCTCCACCTCCAGCTCCCCCCACCCTCACCTCACTACTTTTGCTCACATTCTGCTCTCTGATGGCAAATGTGCCCAGATGCAAGCAATGTCACACTTCAGCTTTCTTCCCTACACTTCAAAACTTGGCAAACAGCACTATTTATGCATTCATTTTGTGGCTAAAGCATAGACATTAGCAAGGGTGACCTAGAGCACGTGGCGAAGGGACAAAGGGGTAGGAAGCCCGTCCACTATGACATCTCTGCATGGCCACTGCAGTCATCTCTACCGTGTCTCCAGGTGCCCAGCCATGTTTTCCTGCTTTGGAAACACCCAGGGCAGGGTCTGTTGGCTGGGCTTGTGCTCAGAAGGTGCTGCTGCTCATCTGCCAGCCCAGCCATTGAGTCCTGCAGTGACATATTCCCTGGGTCAGCATTTCCAGATGTTTTCTCAGCCTGACCCTACCTCCTCTCTCACCCAGTCTCCTCCTTGCCCTGCTCCCCCATGCCATCCCCCCACGCACCCTGACAGCGTCTCCAACACAGGCATCCATTACCCCCCTGTCCTGTGGCTACCCATGCTCAGCCCTTCCGCCTTGGCGCTGATGCGGGGAGGATGCACTATTTCTTTAGTTGACATAACAAGAAGGTCAGTCAGGGATGAAAAATGCCCAAGAGAAACACCAAAATGTTTTATATCAACTTCAAATGAACAGCAAGACAGGTCTTTCAAAATGCTGGTCCCACAGGTCAAAAGTATAGCAAAGTCAGAGGAGGAACCCACACTTGTGGCATAGCAAAAACTGAACCCTGGAACAAAGTTAAAATATATCTGATTATGGTAGCTGGAAAATTGCAGCAGGCTATGACCCTGATAATTAGTCTTTTCCCTACAGACAGCTTTAATAGAAAATACACATAAATACCAAATCCACTTATTTTTTCTGGAAAAATCACGGTATGTGAAGCTGAACAGTCTGCAGCATATAAGGGGTTTAACCACAGTGTCCAACTGCTCTGTCTCCACACAGCAGCTCACTTCTACTACCCACAGCCTAATGGAATAAAGGGAAATGGTTTTGAAATGGTAGAGCCCCCATTGGATGCAATCTGTTACCTGTGTTTGGCTTACGTGTAAATGTTCTGAATTTAAGAGCAAGTTGCAGATTTTCACCTGATGATTCTTCATACAAAAGAAGTGAAAATGCCTGCCAAACAGAGAATAAACCTATTTCTCCTCCTATTTCTCCTTGCAGAAAGAAGAAAACAAACATCTCAGTCCTAGCTGGGGCCAGGAGCCCTAGTACAAGGATGCAGCATGAGCACAAGTAATGCACAACCTTTCCTAAAGCCCAGAAAGGGTAAAGGAGAGAGGTGCTTCAGGGATTACATCAGCTGTTTTCATCAAGACTGCTTCAGAAAAGCCATAACCCCAGCATGCTGATGTGCCCAAGCTCTCAGTCACAGGTACAGAGTTACCTCAGCTTGGCAATGGTAGTGCTGGCAGCCATGAGGTGTAACAGCCTAAAAACATAAAGCAACAAGGTCTGTGGACAGAGGATAGTATCTTTTATTAGAGCCACTAGAACTTGGAGAAAAAGAAACAGAACAGGTCAGCTTTCAGCATGCAAGCTTTTCTCAGTTCTGAAGTGGAAGTGTGTTACCTCAAGGGACAACCGTGACCCAAGGGGAGAGCAGAGCATCTGAGAAAATCACTGGATGCTGAAAGTCAGTGGATTATTCACACATACTTGAAATATTGAGTAGCAGGGTGACTGGTGCAGCATTTGGCCAGGGGAAGGGAGCACCCAGCTGCCTGCCAGGGGCTCTCCAAATGCCAGCTGGAAGCAGTCACACTGCAATGGGCAGAGAAGACCCTCCTGCAGCCAGCCAGGCTGGGGATGGGGCTGGGAACCCATGTGCCTGGGATACCAACCAAACCAGCTGCTGAGGAGAACCAAGTGCTACCCAAGTTCCCAGGCTCTGAGGGATTTCCCAACAACATGTCCATAACAGCACGTAGCTTTGCTCAGAGCCCTGGTGGAAGTTCAGCAAAGCTGCCCAGCTTGGTGAGGCTGCAAAGACCCATTCCTCACTTCCATTAAGGTTGAGCTGGGAGCCTGTAAGAAGTTACTGCTTCAAACTGAGAGGCAATGGGGTTTAGAATTCTGCAAAAAAGAGGTTTATGGGAGAGAACGCTTTTTCGTGCTGTTGATGAAACTTACCACATCCCAACAGAGCAACTTTGAAAGAGCATGAAAGCCCTATAGCCAGTCTCAAGTACAGCGAGAAAAAGTAACTGTTTTCTTCCGAGATAAAGGTCCAGTGGCACATGAAGAAAGGCATATATTCCCTTGCTGAGATGACAAAACCTGGTGTATTAGTATTGTTCTGGCAGCACAGAGGCTGCTGCAGCCCTGCCTCATTCTGCATTCTCTTTCTTGCACCCTATACAAAGGGAAAAAGGATGAAAGGATAGCCCAGACCTGCTCCCACAGCTGGAAGGCAAACAAGAGTGTGGAAAAAAAAGGGTTTGTTCCTGATTTTGACCCCCTGTGCAGAGAAAGAGATTTGCATGTGACAAAGATTGAAAATACTTTGTCTGGTAGAAATGTGTTAAGTATGTATCCTTCAGATCAGGGGATGAAACCAATTAGAGAAGGAAGGGTGGAGGCAGCAACTGGTAGGGTTGAACACATGAAAACTGAAGTATTTGCCATTGTGATTAAGCAGCTGCAAATCCAGTACCGAATGGTGCTTTCTATCCTTCAGTGTCAAGAAACACACCAAAATTAGAAAATCGTGACAGAAGTTTTATCTGGAATTCCAAGGAAATGCAGGAATCTGGATTTTTCTACTTATTGGGGTCCTTGGAAAGAGAGGAAAAAAGCTATATGGAGCAAAAGATGGACTATTGATTTGGCATAATCTTTACCCATCATCTCTCCACAATATGTTTTCTCTGTAGTGAAATCTCAGGAGTTGATGATAAGGAAAGGCTGGCTGCCAGAACCAGTATGATAATGTCATTGCAGAGTGGCCTGAAGTTCCCAGTGCTCAGTCACACTTGCAAAGCTCAGTATCTCAAGGAGGAGTTCTAGCTGACAGCTGCTTTTCTTTCATATATGAACTTTAAAAATATTTTTTCTCTTTTCAGATCATATGAAGCCAACTTACTGTTTTTAAAAATTGTGTATCTGTTGTTAACCAAATTGAAAATAGAACCATCAGCTGCCTTTAAGTCACAGGGCCTTCCTTTGGCTTTTGGAAAACCAAAAGACAACAAATGATCTCACTGTCTATCTTTTATCCTTCATCTTTCCTAGGATGTTATCAGTTTGTGATGCTCAGTGGCACATCCTCCCCCAGAGGAAAAAAAAATGCCTCAGGCTCAGCTCAGGAAGAGTGTCTGAAATGCTACCATAGATGCAATCATCCTGCTTGGTGAAAAATCAAGGGGAGATCAGAGAACAGGTTTTATTGCAGCCTTGCCTCTGACAGACAGCACTCTGGCCAGCTGAGGCTCATTTTCAGGATTTTGCAGGCAACCTGTGTTTTCCTAATAATGGAGCCATGACTTTGATACCTGGTCATTCACCATTGCTACACCGATTGCTCCAGAGAGAGAGGAGTAGGACATACTGCTTTTAGTAGTTGCCAAAGTCCGTGTGCGGGAGAGATGTGGCTTGCTGCAGAACTCAAAGACAGAGAGGAAATGCTTCTCCCAGCATGACAAGGAAGTTTTTCCTTCAGCTCTGGTTTTGGCTGTTCTGCCCTCTTAGGCTGAATGAAATTTATGGCAAGCTCCTCATTTACTCAATCCATGGTCAGCACCTGACGTCAGTGATTGTCACAGAGGAGACACCTTGTATATGACATCTATTTTCAGTGTTCGCTTCACATCCAGTGCAGTTCTGTGTTTTACCACATGATTTCACCCTCTTGCTTGAGACCCACTCAACCCTGTCTGTTCCCTGTACATTTGGAAAGAAACAGCTTGAGCATGGATTTCAAGAGGAAGCATTGTTGCCCTATTAGACACCAATGCCTATAACCTGTGTCAATAGTAGGAAGACAACCAGAAAAAATGCAGGCATTTTGAAAGCAAGTTTACTTATTACCTATCATACAACAGAACATTGTTCCCATCTAGTAGCCTAACCCAGTGCTACAGATGAGCTGCAAAAGATTACAACATACGTAATCTGGGCAAAGCCTGCGCTGCCTGGCACTGGGTGCCAGGTGCTGTGTCCCAGGAGGGGCAGGATCTGGCAACAAACCCTCAGAGCAGCCCAGTGTCCCATGCGCTCTTCTAATTGATGCCAGATATTGGCTGATGGCTTAAAGTTTATATCTATTGTGTCTGCCAGACCATTTTCCTTGCAGTGTCATGGTGGCTGTTTCCATTTAAAGCATGGCTCATTTTGCTATTGTTTAACCCAGTTCTCTGTGCTATTACATTTTTCCACATTAAAATATATTGGACCATCTCTACTGAAGCATAGAGGGAATCCTGCTTTTTACCCCAGTTGCTGACTATCATCTTATACACAGAGGATTTGCTTTGCAAAAGCAGCCAGAACAGCCAGAAAGTTTGGTGTAGAAGTATTTGAGGCATTGCCAAGAAGTGAGGACAACAAATCCTCCCTGGAATGGTGAAGCAGGGTGATAGCAACACTAAGGCCTCATCTAGCTCAAAGGAAAATCTATATCTCTTTATATCATCTCCACAATGGAAATTCAACAACACTGTAAATAATTGCAACCACTCTTGCCATTGGCAGTCCCATTGCTTTTTGTTTCTGAACTTTTTTGTTTCAGAGACCACAAAAACAGAGCTAATGGGTGTGAGGGGTTGTTATGAATACAACTGCAACAGAATAGGCAGTTTTAAAGATGACCAAAATTCAGCTGTTCATAATTCAAATCAAATAGCGTTAACAAAACAAAGGTGGGAGAGAATTTCTAAACAAACTGTTTCAATGTTTTCAGAGTGCAAAAAATATTTCATTTGAGACAAAATTGAAGTATTTGGAAGTTCCAAGGTGAAATTTTCCTTTTTATTACTTTTCACTGAAAAACGGACCTCAAAATCTGTAATTTTTTGTTTTCTTCGCCCTCCCCCCCACCCTCCCACTACTTGGCAGCTGAAACATATTTCGGTCCAGGCTTTCATTACTCAGACCTTTCATATTCCTATTATCCATGTTAGTAATTTTGCAACAGTTATAATTTCTAACAAAGACGTAGCTTTCTCATCAAAAGAGCCTCAACAAATACATAAGACAACAAGAAGGGGCCATATTAAATTTCTTTTACCAATCCGCTTTATCAAACAGTGGGGAAAAGTGAAGAGAAATCAAGACACTGGCAAAGTTTTGTTTATATATTTACATACACAAATGATAACTCGATCACTTGATAATGTTTTCTGTGTAATCCATTATCAGCTATGACACCATTTTTTCTGTATCTGCACCCTCATAGGAATTTCTGAGAAACAATCTTAAAGAAAAAAGCAAGCCACATGGGTCCCTTCCAAAAGGGCACTGCTTGCTTTCATCTTCCCACCTCTGGGTTTGCCAAACAGAGGCTCAGCTATTTGCAAGCTCAAGAGAAGATAGAATATGAAACCAAGGGGAAACAAAAAAAAAAAAAGAAAAAGCATTTTGGGAAGCAGAAGCTACAGAGCCCCATTAGCTATCAACACCTTTCCCTGACCACACCATCTGTACTTGCAAAGGAGAGAAAACAGGGCTCTAGTAGCCATAGAGGAGGATTTCTCTTTATCTGAAATGTTAATTACTGACATGGAGCTCTCTGAGCACCTCTCTGAGGGCTCTCTGAGTTATCTCTCACCACAAACCTGATCTACAAAGACATACAAAGAGCCACCTACTTTGGGCAGCCAGGCAGAAATCCTATTCCATTAAATTGTCAAATATCTTCATGCAATATGAGGATGAAAACTAGATCTACAATATTTCTGAGAGAAAAAGCAGAATACTGCAGTCTGAACCTTAGCTTAAAATAATTACCAGAAAGGCAACAGGCTGAATTTAAGTCTTGTTTCTTCCTCATTTGGAAGAGAGTCTGAAATCCAGATCTCCCACACCTTGAAAGAGCCCAGTGAGACACAAGCATATTGAGCTCCAGGCCTTGCAAGGAAACCCCAGGGTGCAGACAAGAAATCCTCTACTATTGAGGGATCCAAGTTTCAGGATGCCTTACAACAAGTATGGTGCAAAGATTATAGAGCACAATAACAGATACAGTCGTTGTCCTGCTTAGCCTCTGTGAAGCTGAAGAGCTACAAACAGGTATTCTTTGTGTGTGAGAGAGATTTCATTTTTATTATCTTTCTCTTTCAAAAAGAAGTTTTCACTAAAACAAACAATAAACTGTCAGCCAGTTCTAGCTGTCCCAGAGAGAAGCCCTGCCTCTTGCCTGCAGTGGTGAGTCAGGCAGGGGATTGTGGTTCACCCCACAGAGTGTGTAGGTCTAAGTGTTTAATAGCTGGGACAACAGGGTGGAAGTGTTGTTGCAAAGGGAATCTGCAGCTGCAGTCTGCAGACAGCTAGCTCTTCCTCTTGCATTCCTATGTATCAAGGATGCAGTCTCCAGGCCTACTCTGAGGCCTCTTTGTTCCTTCCCCTCAGCAATAACCTGACTTTATGATACCCAGACCTGCTCAGGGAGCCTAGAAGTATCTCAGGAGATACACGCTGGCTTCCAAATCTGCCACCCTTCCCTGAAGCAAGATTCTACATTTAAACTTGGAGGTAACAGGCAGCCAGAGACCTCCGGAGATTTCTGCTTTATCTGAAGTGGAATAAATGGGAAGATATCAACAGCATTAGATTTCCAGCCAGTAACACAGATAAGGTCAACAGACAACACAGGCTTGCTATTTATGAAGAAATAATTGGTCAGAGCACTGCAGTTGCTTAATCAGCAGAACTGCAAGTGTACTGGAAGGTAATAGATATAACATGATGGTACAACCTAAATTTGTCTTCAGTGCTTGGAGGAAAACAGGGGACTTGCTTTGTTTTGTTTAATGTCTTCAGCAATAATTTTTCGGCGAACAGAAGCTGCAATGTCCAGCTGAAGAAGGAAAGTGGTGCCGGAGAATTACATCACTGTCTTCTAGGATTTAAATGCACTCACTTCAAATGCATGTTGAAGTGAAATGGTAACTGCATCAGCTCCACACAGTCCCCCCTCTGATGGGCTGACTATGGGCTATCTATGGGCTGGAGCTGATTCTGTGTAACAGAGGAATCAACTGAACAGTGTTTTCTTTTACCAGCTTTGCTGTATATTCTTCTTAGGGAGGAGCTTGTGGTTGCAAATGAACGGTTCAGTTAGTAACAACGGGGAAGAAGTGGAAATGACATGTCACAGCTGTCAGCTAATCCTGTTCTGTTGTGGGACTGGTTTTGTCAGGTTTGGCAGCCTGGTCTAATGCCATCACTTCTCTGGAAAGCGCTCTTCGATCAGAGCATGTCAACATGCTGAGCAATATCTGCAGCCGAAACCATGCACATCCTACTGCATTGAGCTCTGCACACAACAGAGAAAAGCCATCACGCAGACTCTACCACTTCAGTAACAAGCATATGAGAACAGAGGTACATGCAGGGTCTGATTAAATATTTTTTGGAGCTGGAGCTGTGTTACAGTCCTCCACTGACCATTACAATTGCAGGCAGTGGGGATGTCCCAGGGCAGTTCCAGAAGAGCACAGCAGCTGGAGGTGGAAACTTGTTCTTTGGATGGAGCTAGTTGACGGAGGCTTTGGGAAGCTTCTCACCATTAGGCTTATTTTCCCAACTATGTGGTTCAAATTCTGCCTGCTAGGACAGCTTTGGTTCTTCCCTTTGATCTTTTTGATGTGGAAAAGCCATGAAGTGAGAAAGATTTGAGGTAGAACTGTTCAAGACCTGTCTCTCCCCTGTCAGGATGGAGCATGCCCCTCAAGTTGCCACTTCTTGAGCAAGGCAGGTTTTGCAGCAACATTTGATTTCCAGTCATCTGAACATTCTAGAATCCAAAAATCAAAGAATCGCAATGTTATTCTGCATATTTATTTTACTGCAATGTTCTGTGTTCAGCTGGGGGGAGGGTGGGGATCTTGTTGGAATGTTTTAAAATAATTAAGTATCTCCCCAGAAAAATGTTGAACTTTTCTACTGTTATCTCTTCTTTGCAAAATTCCAGGAAAATCTACTAGATTTACTAGAACTCTTTAATTTTAACAAAAATGGTTGAAATCTCATGTTTGCATGTCCCACAAAAAAACACGTGTAAAACCCTTCAGCATGAAAATCCAGAGGATTTGCACTGAAGTTGAAAACATCGTATTCCAGGGGCTTGTTTGACACATTTGACTTAGCCCTAGATAACTGCTTAAAATTTAATTATAGTGCATATAGGCAGCTAAAAAAAAATAAATATAATAATAATCTGAGAAGGTAATTCCTCCTCCAGCTGGACTACAGAGTTGTCTTTGGGGATAAAAAGCTGCAAATCCAATCTACTTTTCCACGTGCCCAACCCATTAAACCCCACCTGGAATTTTCAAAATTCATTATCTCTCTCCCCTATGCCCATCCGCCTTTTATTCCCTTTTACAGGCTATGTCTTGTTCATCTGTCTCTTTACTAAGAAAAACCACCAAAGCCACATTCCTACTAATACTATTCTTAGCTTTTTGTTTCCCCTGCATTAGCCACAGTTCATAAGTTACCACAAAACTTACAGACTTACAGAAGTTTAATTGCCAAACCAAGCTGCAACTTGAACAAAGCTCCCAACACTTTGTATTTGATAGTTACCTTTGTTTAGCCAGGCTACATACTACAAAGTTCAGTGTCACGTTGGCTAACAGAGGCACACAAAAATTGGAGCTGACGGGGAGCAGAGACATTAAAAGCTCATGATAAAGCCACATTAGAAGTGGTGAGATTCCAAACATTCAGCCCGCGTCAGCCTGCAGCCACAATTAATTGCAGAAGAAACTCCTCTTTAGAATGCAAACTTCTTACTTTTATTTTCATTTCACACTACCATTCCAGAGAATGACCCAAGATAAACTATTACGCCGAAAAGCAGAGCCATACCATCTGACACTAAACATATCAAGTAAGAGAAACCTGAAGTCAGGTTGTCTTTCAGTTCACTCAGTGCAAATGCTTTGAAATATCTGTGTTGTAGAATCATGGCGATATACAGCTCAGAAGGATATGAGAAACTATGAACATCTTACCACTGTCCCAGGGAGAATCGGCTGCTTCAGTGTCATTACTGGGAGATGTTTCTCCCATTTGGTTTTGAAAAATGGCATCCTATTCCCACAGTTTATCAATATTAACATCAGAAGTTGTTTCCCATCTTCACTGGTATCTGCAAGTGCCATTCCCTTACTCTGCAGCAGTGCTGCAGCACCAAAATATCTATCTCTTCCCTCTTAAGACTCCCATTCTTTGGGATAAAACCCCTCAGTTCTTCACCATCAGATGTTATTTGATGCATCCTGAGGGTTCTTACTGCTCATCTGTGGACTATTTCCAGTTGGTGCCTGGTTTCTCTGCACTCTTGACACAGGTCTTGAGCTGGCTTGTACAGTCTCAGACCCAGTACATCCTCCTACAGCTAGCACTGCTATCCTTAACAGCACTTTCCCACCACCCACCCTGCAACTGGAGGATAATATGTCCTTATGTTCACCTTATAACTAACTACATCTCCCAGATCCCTTTCTGCCAGACTCCTGCCCATTTAGCTGTTCTTTTTCTCATTCCTTCTGAGAAAGAGATGTGGACTTGTCTTACTGAGTTACACCATCCTTTTTCAGCCCAGATCTTTCAGCCATTGAGATCCTTCAGATTTCAAAGCCCTTCTGAAATGTGCTCTTTACTCTTACCTTGGTGTTATCTACAAGTTTAATAAATGTGTCTCTACTTTCTTAAAATGTTGAGCACTGATGAACAAAACCCAACCTCATCAGACATCTCACAAAAGTCTGCACTTTTGACTTACGAGTTTTCCAGCTTCCCTGTTGAAGGTTTATTGCTGATGACCTCACCTGCATCTCCCCCCGATTATAAAACCCCAGTCTACTTGCTATTTCTAACACACTGTAAGTCTATTATTTTATGGTGAGTTAGAAATAAAGATATCACTAATGAGGGATGAGATTTTTCTCGAACATAAGCCGTCACGTGTAATTGGAGAAAGGTGCAAACACCTGTGCACAAGGGATTACCAACCCAAATGAACAAACCTCATATTAAAATTGATCACTAGCCACTGCTTTGACTTTCTTCTAGGGATTTAGCACATTTAATCATATAATCATTGAATGATTAGGGCTGGAAAGGACCTTAATATCACCTAGTTCCAACTCCCCTGCCATGGCTGGGACACCTCCTGCTAGACCAGGTTGCTTAAAGCCCCATCCAACCTGGCCTTGAACACTGCCAGGGATGGAGCAGCCACTACTTCCTTAGTCAGCCTTGTTCCAATAATTCCAAGAAATCAAGCACTAAGATATTCACACAGTTCATTCTTACAGCAAGGAACCAAGATAAAAGAGAAAGAAGCAAGGGGAAATTACAAGATCAAGAAAAGACAAGATATCCCCTGACCACTATAACAAAGTCTAGAGATAAGTCTTTAGGAAAAATACAGCTACTGGTGCCCTGTTGTTCGCTATTTGCATTGTAAGTGGCATTTCTGGTTTGGCTTGGGCTTTTGCCCTGTACCAGGTGTGTAAGACCTGGTTCTCTCACAGCTGTTACTTCCTGATTTATCATTACAACAGCTTCTTCACACATTTTATTCCTTGAAGCATTAAACACAATTAAATGCATTAAAAAGATCAATGTACATTTCTAGGGTAATCTGTTGATATTTCTCCACTGGCTGTCTTATCTCTGGCTTTTTCTCATGCTGTTCTTTTTGTCTGTGTAAAATCTGACAATTATGTATTTGAGAGTTTCTTGAAGATCAATGCCTCTGCAGAGAACAATTGAATCTCTGCTTGAACATCCCCTTGAACTGGAAACAATATGGAACCTAAAGATACAGGCATGTGATGTTTCTATCTTTTGGTGGTGGGAGAGGGGGTGTTTTGCGGTTTTGAGGGTGGGGTTTGTGAGGGTTTGGTTTTGGTTTGTTATTATTTGGTTTATTGTATTTGGGTTGGGGTGGGGGGGGGAGGGAATGGGTTTTTTTTTTTCACAATAGCAGACTTTTTTGTGTCCCTTGCCAGAGGCTTCTGGTCAATAACAGGTCACAGTGCTGACCAGGTGGGCTTCTGGCTGCTGCACAGGTGCCCCAAGCAGCTACTCCCCTGGCCACCAAGGACTACAGGTAAGCTGCTCAGGCAAAACTAGTCCTTGCCTGTGGTGTGGCCACAGGTAAATTCTGAAATTGAAGGCAGATTTACCCATCCTTTACCACTGACACTGCAGCGTTCACCCATTTCTCATAGTCAAGACTGGGCCAGCAGGTGAGGGAGTCAGTTTGTCCTCATTTACTACCACTGGTCTTTGTCCCAAAGACCTTACATTCTTCTTTGAAACAAGGCATGAAAGAACATAAACAAACAGGGTAAGAACAAATGGAGATGAAAGGTGACTAGGAAATGAAGATAAGATCAATTAATTATGTGTATCTGCCCTTGCCCAATGTAATGGTTACAAATCGTCTTAAAAACCAGGTGACCTTCCAACAGAGTCAGGGTTAATTACATTGCGTGTGGTTTGGTTTTCCTATTTTGAATCAGATTATTTTCTTTCCTCAGAGGTGTCCCAGGAGAAGTAATTCGGAGTGGGAACTGCTTGTAAAAGCCCAAAGCTTTTGACCTAGTTCAGAAAGGGAAGTCTGAAAACAGCATGGGCGAATGCAAGGGAGGAATGGAGAAATGTGTCACTTAGGGTGCCAGTCCAAGGAAAGACAGGAACAAAGTCACAGGGGAGATCAGATTAGAAGGTGGTGGTTTAGTTACTTGGATATCTGGGGATACAAATTTAATCCCATTTTGCTTATTAAGCAACAGGCTCTTGTGCCATGGTTTCCCAGCTGCAAAAGAAGGGCAGAATTGTCTTTTTTTGCCTACCAGAGGTATATATGGAGAAACTAGAAAAGATTAGAGAAACAGTGGTGTCTTTGAATACGGCAACTGACAGCACAGTGGAAGAGTAGCAGAAACAGCCTGGGGAAGAAGGCTAGCACTATGAATTTGCAAGCCAAGTACTGCATAGTCCACAGAGCTGTGTAGAGCTCTACTAAATAATAAGCTGGAGACAAGGAAAGCAAGGAATTTACAAAAGCCATAAGGTGACCTGTCTGCTATGACTCACCACTTAATAAAATTAAGATCTAATATTTTCTGTAGTGTCATGTGGGTAAGTCACAACCATCTAATACAGATTCAGCTCAGTAGATCTCCACTCTCATTTCTTGCTGTGAAATCATATTATTCCAAACGCTTCACTTCATTACTATGGCAGACAGATCACTGCTGTTACAGTACCTTTTTATGTATGATACAAACTTCTCTGCTTCTCTGCTCTGTTTACTATCCTTTTTTCATTGTCTCCATCAGGCACAGAGTAACAAGAAACCCTACTGGTGTAATTTACTCTGCTCAGTATGCTATTTTGCTAAAATATTTTTCTTTCATACGGCATCCCAAAAAATAAATAAAACTAAGAATATTACTATGGTTGAAAAATTAAGCTAGTTAGGTAATGTCAAATTGGCAGACACTCAGCATCCTTCAGTTACCCTCCTTGTACATATGCGTTCTGGCATAGCCTTTAATTAACGTGATCATACCTTTTTTTTTTTTTTCCAGTGAAAACATGTCGTTAAGTACCCAGGGTGAGTGAGGACCCAATACAGAGCATTCTGCTTTTTCCTTAGTGTTTAATAGGCTTATTTTCTATAATCCTCAAAACCCTGCTCTGAAGACAGACTAATTAATTTCTGCCTGTTTTTCTCCCATGCCACTACAGTACATGAGTGCTTCATAAACAACATGTTAATTTTCACAGCTGCCTGGGGAGATGGGTAAGGGGTAAGGAGGTGTGGGAGGCAGTAGTTTTCATTATACAAAGAGCAAACCAAAACTGTGGAACCCAGTGAGGGCAAGGCTCAAAGACAGTCCCTTTGATCACATCCCACCTGAGACTGGAGAACCACAAATCACCTATCCCAAAGCTGCAGCACAGTGATGGGCGCCATGGGAATGGCACACACTTTGGTTGGTGTCAGAGGCACTGGGACAGGCTTGTGCAAGTCCCAGGGCATGTGGGTCCACCAAGCTGCTCCAAAGGATGCAGCAAGCTTGGGAGCCCCAGGGGATGATGTGCACCAGGATTTATACTCAAAAAATGGCCAGACCATTTTGGCTGAAGATTTCCAGCAAAATCAGCTTGACCCAGAGATCTGGTGAGGAAGTGCTCAACTCAGGGTCAACATATTATCAAAACCTACACAGCAACTGAAAACACAATTTGACAATCAGGAGCAACAGATGACCATAATAATAAACTCTAATCTTTGTAATGAGAAAAAAAAAGCAACATGTCTAGCCAGATCCAAAATTGAGATTTTGACAGTCTGAGAACACAGTTTTAATTGCTGTTTATAGCATAGCACTTTTGTGTGCCTACATAATCAATTAGAGGAGCTGCCAGCAGCTAAACACAGGCACATTCACACACCACCTCAGAGAGATGGACTGGAATGGCTTCACCTGCTCTGGGCTACAGATGGGCCAGTACTGCACTGCCCATCACCACCTCTGCCCAGCACCACCTTCTGCACTCACCCATGTTTGGGGCATAGCCACCAGGCTCATAACATTAACATACATGTCCGTATACACTGGAAAACCCTGATACAACAGCTCAGGGCCACACCCAGTGCCAGTGGCTTCCTGATGAAGAAGTTAGTCTGTAGGAGTCTGGAGGACTCCATTTTAATCTTGACAGGTGAGTAGAGCAATATGGGTCCACCTTGTCCAGTTGGCAGCAAAGTGCAGCTATGAGGATGAAGGATCCTGAGCAGGATGTTAAGCATCACAGCCTGCGTGGTGTGATTGCTAAACAGCAGTTACAGTCAGAGATCCTAGAACATCAATTATGTTCTGAAGCCCTGACATGATATTCTTACCCAGCTACACTGAACAGAACAGACATGACTAGGTCTGAAACATAGCTGCTTAAAAAAAAAGTTTCAAATGAATGTCTACGTGGAAAGCTGACAGCTCAAGAATACTGTCAAGTAGTTACCCTAGCCAACTACACATCTGTGCCATAGACCAAGTGCTGTAGGTGAAGACCTCCCTGCTGAACCTGAGACGCCTTACACTGAACCACACGAAAAATCCTGCATTGTGGATTGTGACACTGATTCACTCCTACAACAGTTAAAGGTATCATAGTGCTGCTCCACCACTGCCACTTTTTACTTTCACAGCCAAAGACTGGACTGACTCTACAACAAACCTTCGTATGCCCATCTCTCCGAAACCGTCCTGATCACTTTCTGTAACCTAGTGGCACATCACTGCTCCTTTGCAGCGCCTCACCATTGAAAAAAAGATGCCTTGAAGACATATTACACTTTTACTCTCAAAGAGAGAGGGGTCAGAAAAGGCTTCAAACAGCTCCTCCTTTCTTCCCAAAGTGGCACTGAAGCAGAGACACATCCAAATTCAGTGGAGAAACAGATGGTTCACAAAGTTAAAGATGTGCTTATAGGGCTTGGATTAAAAAACATGCCTAGATGCTTTTCTGAGTCAGAGCCAGAAACAATTCCCCAAATTCACCCGTTTTGCTTGAGACTCATCACAGCAGCAGATAGACAGCAGTTTTCATTAAACCCTTGGTACCGTGTGAGTTTCGATATGTCCTTAATTACAACACTCTGACTGGCATCTCCACAAAATGCAAAAATCTTAATATCCACAGGACTATACCAGGCCACGGCAAACAGCCCTGGGAACAGCACACAACACCCTGTGAGACACAGGTAAGACAAAGTGTTTCACATTAGAGAAAACACCAGCGCATTTTAATCTTTCTCTAAAACTATCCAAATGAGAGACTTTCATTTAAAGGAATTAATGTAACTAATTAGATTCAAACACCCAGGCAATCTGTCTGCAATTCTTACCCCAATTTGGTAGGTTAACAGGTGACTGCTTGTGCCTTAAGCAAGAACAGACTCTTACTGAGAGAAAATAAGCCATTTTCTGAATATTCTCATGGTAAGCAATCATTGTAAATCCAAAGACAAAGTAGAGACTTTAGTAGGATCTGTCTGCCAAGCTCTCCGAACACATGCATCTTTTAAGCAGGCTCAGACAAAATATTTCATATGTATTGACGAAGTGACACGAACAGGCTCAGTAAACCTTCTACCTCTGTTTTTATGAGCTGAGAATAAAGAAAGTTACTTTTTGGAGCAAAGGAGGGTAACAAACCATGGCTACTGATATTCAAATGACAAAAACATCTGAGCAAATTCCAGATGTCAACCATGTGTTATGGTTTAATAGTTCAACTCTGAATCACAAGCACAAAAACCTGTTATGAAACACATGCCTGCCTGCATGTGTGCGTGCACACACCAGTGTGAAATACTTAAAAAAGAAAACCATATTTTTTGTGGCAGTAGCAGCAACAGAGAAAGGCAGTTAATCTGAGCTGAGGTGGGAGAAAATTAGCAAAGTTTGCCCTATGCCAGGGACCAATGGTGTGATAATTTGTACTTTCAACATTTACAAAAATGAGTCTAAACTGATGAGAAATTAAATACCCACTTGACAAGCAAGTGTAATCCTTTCAAATCCTAAAAGTTCAATCACACCCTGTGTCTTGAATAATCAGTAGTGTAAGTCACCCACACCCCTGCCATGTAAAACTCATGGAAGTCCAAATAATTCCTAGCCCTGCTCTCTCAAACAATAGTATTTATATTGCGGTTTCTTAGACCCTTTCATTATTTTTTTTCTCCTTACATAAAAGGAAGAAATATCCATCTCACTGGCGTTTAGCAAGAGCCATGCCTCATATTCCTTCTGGTGAAGAAACATAGAGAAGAACCATTTATTGCTCTGTGTGCAACTTGTGGCTGTGAGCAGGCACCCCTTGATGGGTGTTTTCAGCTCTCCCTGGCTCTGGGTGGTGGGCTTGCAGGGGAGCTGACAAGCAAGGTTCTGCCTCTCTGCTGTGTTGCCTGCCCAAGTAGGAACCTGCAAGCAAGGGGAATAATCTATTTTGGCTCATCAACTTTTCACTCATCCCTTCCTCCTGGAACTAGTGTTGTCTGTGCCATGCTCCCACATGCTGCAATCCGCCTGCTCCCTCTCTCCTTCCATCCAAATGGCCCTCCAAGAGTCAGAGTAAGACAGGAGCTTTGGGACCTGAACAAATTTGTCTCAGAATTTGTACAGCAGTGAGTTCCATAAGGAGCTATTGACACTTGCCACCCCCAAGAATCACACCTCTGAACACCCATAGGTAATTCACATTTCCTGGTTGATTTCAAGCGCCTGTTTGTCTTCGGGCATGCATGTGGCAGGTCTGTGCACCCGCACAGGCACTGGTGTGTGCAAACCTGAGCCAGGTAGGCCGGCACACATAGAAAGTGCACAGTAACTACATGCTTGGCTTGCACAAATAGACCTACATTTTTATGAAAATTAAGCCTTTAGAGCTATGTTTAAATAAGCTGTATTAGATTATTTTAATGACTTCATGACAAGGCAAGTTGGGATACTGGCAATGGACTGGCCCAAGCATAAGCCCTTCAAGGAAGGTCGAGCTGCTAGGTTGGAGAGGAAACTGCAGCCAGGGAAACCACAGCAAGGGGCTCCTCAGCTGCTGAAAGATGGTCACCAGACTAAAGAAACTGGAATCATGTTGATGCTATCCCTGTCCTGGTCTTGAAAAGCAAGAGACAGGCTGTGCTTGTTGGTGTGTGCTGACAGGTTTCAGTCCTGCGAAGAGGACAACCCTCTGCTTGGGAGCTCACAAGACATTTTTATGTTTCCTCCAAAGTGCTCTTCAGTGTAAAGCATAGGCCTGGGGGCAGGGAAGGAGGGATGTTAAACCACACTGTAAAAAACAACCACCCAAACCCGAAAACCCAGCCACCAAACACATTTATGCTCCAGTCTCTGCAAATTAAGATTTCACACGGGAATCTGAACAGGTGCAGTGTTACTCGATCTGGCCATGGCAGCCGCCTGCCCTCCATAGCTGACCTTCATTTATTTTGCTGTGGTTTCCACTCAGCCGGGTCCCACTGGTGAGGATTTCAGACCTTGTGTGGCTGAGAAGCAGCAGCTGGCTCTCTGCTGTTCCAGACACAGGGAGGATCCAGCCCCGGTGCAGGGCACTCGCTAGGGACAGAAACCTCTGCCCACCAGCTCTGTGCATGGCCACATGCCCAGGGCAGGCACACATGGCCAACAACACCTTGTCATGGAGATAACTGCTTATCGCTGGTGTTCAGACAACACCGGCTTCTCATGACAATGCCAGCACAGCCCTAAACAACTTACAAGGCAGGCAACGAGCAAGAGGTTTTCAGGACACCCATGTTTCTACATTACAAATACTGCTTATATACCTGGCCCGAATTTTGACAAATCCCCAGATAAAAGCCTCTCCCTGAGCTGCTGCTGTTTGTAGGGCCTCCAGAGAGAAAGTATGCCCAGATTACAGAGACAGGAGGAGCTTGGCTCTGCAGGCATGACCTGGTTGAAGGCCAGGTCATGCCCGTAACATTTGTGGACATACATCACAGAACAGCAGCATTTGCATGATTTTTTTTGGCTGCAGTGTGACTCAGGAGGAAATGGGGCTGATGGGCATGAAGCAGCAAGGGAACAAGTGGGTGCTGCAGTGGGGAGAAGGTGATGACTGGAAACAGATAAAATTAGATAAAAAATAGATTTAAAGGATAGAAATGTCTCAAAGGGAGGTCATCACAGCAGGGCAGAATCAGGCAGCTGTCCCATGAGGCTGACTGAAGTGAGCAGACTGGCGCTGTGGGCGAGGGCAGGTGGGTCTTCCTGGGCATGGCAAGGTGGCCCCCAGCAACATGGGGCACTGGAAGTCCCCTTAGCCACGGCAAAATAAACCCTATGGAGAGGTGAGCCGGGAGGCACACCCCACCAACTGCCCCAGTGCTGGGCAAACCTGCTCTGTACACAACTGCAGTCCCTGGGGGCAATTTCTGCAAGGAGATTTTGATGGCAAGCCTGACAAGGTGCACGTTGAGCTCCAGATCTTTCTGCTGGGTTTGGGGTTTTTTTCTATGCATGATGATTTTTCATAAAAGCCTGCCCTGTTCGGAAGGATTGCCATGGAAATAAAATGCGCTGTAGTGCACTGTTCTCTGGGGTTTGGATGCTGCCAAAGTCGTGTTAGACTAGCTCCATCTCGTGGAAATCAGCAGCAGCAGGAGGGCAAACAGCAACGAAGCAGGAGAAAAGCTGTAGGAAAATGCTGCCAACTTGCTCCTTGACTGTATGCGCCAGCAGTGGTTTATGTTCCCACCTGCAGAGGTTTCACTGGTCCCATCCCTCCCGGAGTTTCACTCCCACATGAAGGATTGAAAGAAATGGAAAAAACCCTTGTGCAAAGTCAGCAGAAATGGTGTATTTTTTCTGACTTTTGATATCTAGCTGTAATATTCACATGGTTACTGTATGATCATACTCAGAGATCACAGGAGGGTTTGGGACTGTGCAGTGAAGCTCTGCCACACAGAGCTTCTCTTCAGACCCATGCAGAGCTTTGCTTCAGACCGTGTCCCAATGAGACTCCTTCTCCCTCCATCACTCCCTGCCTCCACTGGTTAATTTACAGCTGCATCTGCACCTTGTTCAGCATTTCTTTCTTGTCTCTGTCATCTAGTTTCCCCTTCTTATTTTACAGCTTATCCCAGAAGTGTCCACACCCCTGCACATGTCCTTATAAATCAGGGTGAACATCTGTACTGCAGAGCTCAAGCATGTTCCTGTCTTTGAAAAAGTTTCCAGTTTAGATAAGCAACTCTTTCAATCATTTATATGAAGTAAGTACACAGCACTATATATATGAGGTTATATTTTAAAAGAATAGTTACTCCCTCTTTCCTAATGTACTCTTGGATTTTTCTCCTGCTTATTCAGATTCTGAGTTTTAGCCTTTGTTATTAGAGTTCACCTTGCAAGTCTATTTAATCCTTGTCCTGTGGGACAGGGGAGACAGCGGATTTTATCTTCAAAGACATGTTACCACCACTTAGAGTCATCTAAGAAAACAAATCTTTCAGGCTTAAGAGGTCTGACAAACACCCCATGAACTGCAGAAAACATCAGCAAGCCATGAGCGTGTATCACTGAACACAGATGCAACAATCTTCTTAGGTGAAGCTGCACTCAGCTGCAAGGTGCCCGAACACATAAATTATGATAAAATGATGAATGGCCATTTGGACTTAAGAGGACCTCTGCATTCAGTTGCCATGCTTACTATATTCCCGAGCGCCTTAGCAAACAGTGCCCACTCAGCAGATGGTCATGAGAGCTGGAGCTCAGTCGCACGAGATGTCAGCAGAAAGGCACAAGTGTGCACTGTAGAGATCCCACACTGCTGGCTATGATGAGGTTTGGCCTGATGGCAGTCTAGAAACAGGACTTGACAAGAGAGGCTATGGAAAATGCTACTGACTAAAAATCTATGTGTTATGGTGAAAGGAAGGTTCCTTAGCATAACTGGGCAGATCTTCCTCTGGAAGTGGGTAACCTGATGGAAACTCCAGCTCCTTAATGTCTTCTGTCTGTTTTCTGTCTAGGCAAGGATGTTCTCCAGCCTCTGAGTGCTCCACAGTGCTGGGCATGATTTTCCACATGAGCTCCTGCAGGATTTGGGTGAGTGGCAAGCCACACACTCCTGTTCATACTGCTTAGGTAGCTAAAACCATGAGAGGTGAGAAAACTAAACAAAACGGTAATATGGGAGGCAAAATTTGGAAATCTTGTCTAGATCAGATGAATTTCACTTTCTGCCCTTGTTCACCCAGCCATCCTCCTCCAAAAAGTTATTTTTACTACTGCAAAAAAGACCACCTATACAGTATTATTGCACCCTATGCCTGTGTCATTTAATCAGTCCAGGCAAGCCCTAGCCAGGGAAAGCTTGCTGCTCACAACCAGCAGCACATTGAAAGATATTGCTATTTCTCTCACACCAGCACAACTTCAGGAACTGCCTTTTTGTGGATTCAAACCTCGGGCGAGTGCCCAGCCCCTTGTGTTTCTTTTAAGACCCACTCGTCTGTGATCCAAGGAAAATACACGTCCCGTGGTGCACTGCAGACAGAGATGTGTCTCTGTCTCAGGCAGTGCAGCTTGGATCACCACAGCAGCGTGACAAAGTATAATTCACACACCTGCTGAGAACACTTTTTTTAACGTGGTTTTGTCCCCATGAGCTGGAGACAACGGCCCTGACCAACAGCTGCTGAAGCCAAATGGGCATAAAAGAGTGCAGCAGAGTGGAGAGGGGCTGCAGCACCAGCAGCCTGTGGATATTGAGGAGGAAAGGGTCGGGTCAATTGTTCTGAACAGTTAATACCAAAATAAGCAACAAGTTAAATAGGAGCAAGGAAAATATAGCTACACCAAGAGGAAAAAGCTTGCAGCTGACAGCAAGTGTGATTAGGCAATGGGGTCCAGTGCCAGAGGAAGTGATGACTATCGGCTAACACCATCCTGGCAAGACTTCATCATCATCGCCTGCAGGAAAATGGAGCCCGGCAGTGGGAATGAGCTGCATGAACCATTGCTGCTCCATTCCTTTTGGGATAGGCAGATGAGCCATCCCAGGCCTTCCCTGCTACAGGTCAAATAGTGGGGTGGTTGTTCAGAAGCTCCCAGCCACTCCAGGAGAGTTCGTGGTATGGTACTTCAAGCATTTCACTGCTTTTTCAGAAGTTATTGAAAAAGGAAGAGAAGGCTATTGCTGGCTTATGGCTTTGCCATGAAAAAATATTTTGGAGGGATGGCAATATGCAAAGAATTAGCACCAAGCCAAGCTGCAGTGTGAAGCTCTGATGTGTTTTTTCTGATGACAATGAAGCCTTGCTAAAGACTGAGTTGCTGAGTGAAACAATTTCAAAAGAGTAATCACCCCTGCAATACTGCAGGACATTCATCTAGCAATCATTGAGGGCACTGAGGAGCAAACAAGCTTGTCTCTGACCTGGATCTGACAAACTCACCAAGTCAAACTCTTTCCTTTCACATACCATTGCAAACAACGATTAGGTATTTGGTATGTGTGTACATATATGTGTGTGTCTATATATGTGTATATATATACACATATATATATATATCTCCATTAAAAAAAACTAAACCAAACACATACATGCAAGTGGATGTTAGAGCAGGTGGACTTTCTGGAGCAAGTATCTGATGGAAGGAGCAACCTGTGGCTCCAGATCATTAGTATCTGAGGAGGCCAACAGGCAGAGGAGGCATAGCTCCAGCAAGGACCACCATGGGATCGCTTTGCACGTTCAGGATTGATCACCTCATTTCAACATCATTAGTCTGGCTGAGTGAAAAAACTTCCCCTTTCAAAGCTGTCTGATAGAAACAGCTCATCATCAGCACCCAACCACAGCCTCCACTCCCACCAGCCACATTGAGAACAAAATCCTGAGTTTCAGCAGCAAAGTTGGTTTGTTCCCCCATCAGGAAACCAGATTGGTCAAGGATTCATGCCTGGCAAGAAATGCGAGGACAGAGACTTTAGAGCCACATCTCTGAAGCACAGTGAGGAGAAAGGAACAAATGTTACCCTGTGGTAAAATACATTTAGGGCATTGACATATTCCAGACTGAAGCAGCATACATTTTACCTTGTTACAAAAAGTCATAACCAGCATAAGATATTGGCAGGTGTATGGATGCTCTTCAGTCAAAAACCATCAGTGTAAAATGAACAGGTGAGAATCTGCTAATATGAATGGGGAAGAAAGAAGAAAGAAAATTGAGAAGTGAATTGAAGCAGTCAAAACCATGCATAGACACCACTTCAGGTTCCAAGTCATCTGGCTGAGCATTAACTACAGGGTTTTTTCCCTGTCATGGCAGTTTTGGGTTTCTCTCATTATTCTCATCCACTCTGCTGGCATGCTCCTGCATTTCAGCACTCTCAGAAACTGTAGATGGAGAAGGAGAGGTGGCTCTCACCTGCACACAGAGTCTCATCGGTGGCCACCCTGCACCAAAAGGTCATGGAAACCCTCTCTCAGCCAGCACATAGCTTGGAATACTTTCAACTCACTTTGGACTATGGGGCCTGGGTCACAGGCACTCATCACCAGCACTGATTACTTGAAAATGGAGGGAGAGGTTTCTCTCCTCTCTTCCTGGAGCTTTATACACGGAAATGAATGTCACTGAACAACAGGACTTCCTTTTAAGATGCTGTGTTGTCATTTCGAAGCCTCTCTGCTGAAAGTGCTTTAAATAGCCTGAACTCACACCAGCTCACTCAGTTTGCCTTATTTTTTTTTTATATCTCTGACCCTTTTCCTCCCATTGCAAGTTTAATATCTGCAGCCAGACAAAGCAAACCAAATCCAACAAAAATGCAACTCCCAGCAATCAATCCAGCCTCCCCGTGCAAGGGCTGGGAAGCTCCCTTTCCCCAGAGCTGTGCCAAGCTACACTTGATGGAGACCAGCTGGGGAAAGGGAAAGCTCAGGAGGGTTCTAATTATTACTTTTTATTGCTACTTAAATTTGGCTTACAGATGTAACCAGATTTCTCTCTCATCTGTCTGAAATCTAGCCTGCAAGACTTGTGCAGCAAAATCTGCTTTTTTTCTGGGCTTTATAGTACTGATAGAATCCATGGGGAGAGAGAACACCGGGTATTTTGCTTGCTTAGCAAGGAACAGAGGCCACAATTTTAAGATAGATAGGAAAAACTCTTACATCTGTTTCACAGAGTGACAGGCACCTCCAGCAACAAGATCCTCAAAACATCTTCCGAATGTTTGAAAAATTTCAAGCTAGTCTAGGAGGATAACACATCAACAGCAGTAATACAGAAACAGTATCTGAAGGGAGAGCACAGGAGACGTCCTCCTGTCATGCAGATGAAACATGGATGTACAAGATGCCAGTAATTAATCAGTTGCTAATTCCCATCAGCTATTTCCTTCCCACATAGCACCTTTGTCCTGACTATTTTGGGTTTGTGTTTGGTAGGACTTCACACAGCTCCGCATGCGCCAGCCTTGGCAAGCCCAGCTTTCCGGCTGGCAGGCAGGGTACAGGATGCAGGCGCGGGGGCCAGGAAACCCAGCATCCCCCTGGCCTCCAGCAAGCTGCAATCATCAGCTGAAAGTTTGTTCATCCTGCCTGCTACAAAACAATAGCACCGGTGCCCTCCAAAGCCAGCGGTTCCAGGACCTGGTTGCAGCAGCAACGCCCTGGCTGAGTGCCTTCTCCATCAATCCTTTTGAAAGCTGCCCCAAATAAAATCCACGTGAGGACAAGCCATCCAAAGAGAGGTGGCCGGGGGAACACAACCTTCATTTGTTTGGGATATTTCTATACACAGCCGTTACACCACAACCCTGGTTTAATTCTCTCTTTCTCAAGGGGCACCTAGCTCACTCCCTGCAAAGATGGTTTGGTCCAGTCATGGAAATTTTGGATTGAAGTTGTGGCATGCTTTGAGAATTAACCTTGACCATCCATGCCAGGTGACAGAAGCTGGTTGGTTGTTCCTCCACCAAGGAGCAGCGGCAAAACAGAGGAAGAGGAACACTGCCGAAGCACTCAGCAGACAGGATGGCGCCCATCCGGGGAGGGCATCACAGGCAAAGTCCTGCAGGTCTTGTACCTGTTGTGTCCCCACCGCCCCCTGAGCGCAGGTGAAGGGACACTGCTCGCATAGAGATTATGGGCTGGAAAGTACATGTGGCTGCTGTCTCCTGCCCTCTCTTACGGTTTCCAAAAGATCAGTTGCTGTAGAACAGAGCAGAGGGGTTTCACATGGAGTCTGGTGAAGTCTGACGTGTTTTTATGACAGCATTTTCCACCTGCAAGTCATTTATGCTCTTGCTGCATCACCTTGTTCTGTGCTCAGAGCACAGCCGAGCCCGCAGCATCAGCAGCAGAGCCCTCAAAGGGTTTCCAGCTGGAAAATGCAGGTCTGTGGTAGGACATGGCAGGGGTGCTTGGTCCTCCACCGCTGCTGTGTCTCGTTTTGGGGCACCATGCAGCCACAGGGGAGGAATGGACACAGCCCAAATCCCACTGCCCCAGGGATAACTACGGTCAGGGTTCTTAATATCCGTTGTTTAAAGTGATCATTTGGATTTCTATTTCTTGTTTGTGATACCAAGAAAACAGCAAACAGAAAAATCTTGAAATCCATACCTAAAGGAAATGACTGAAAACTGTTTTAACCCTTTGATCCTGTGTAGACCAATACTTGGGAAGCCCTGCTATGTTGGGTTGTCAATCCTTTTTTCTTCAGAGCTACAGAAGACCAGGGATTCACATGATTCATCTCTTAAATAAGAGAGAATTAACATCTCATTGGAACTCTGAGGGTAGTAAAGACTGTTTAATACATCCACATAACTCATTGCACTTTTCTTTTTAATGCCTTAGATTGATTCCCACTTACTCCTACAGTCATTACATATTTTTCCCAAGCCAACCATGGAAGAGAAGCAATTTCTCTGATTCATCCCACCTGTGACACACCTCAGGGGCCAGGGTTTTTGGAGGTGCTGTGCTCAGTGCTCCAACTGAAGCCCTTCCCAAGATGAGGGCTGGGCCAGGCCGAGCACAGAGCCAGCAGGGTGGATTTGACACCAGACAGGATTTCCCCTTGACCTGACCAGCCAGATAGGCTCCTGCAGGACTGATGATCCCACTCAGGAACATGGCCCACCTTTCTGTGCCGGGGGTGGGAATTAGCATCCTGTGACTCCAGTGTCATGCCAACAGCTCACAAGATGCCCACATCCATGCCACTTGGCTGAGGAACATGCCAGCACTTCACCATAGCAGTCCCAGCTAGGACCAACACCTCATTGCTGGTGGTTTTTAAGTGGAGGGAGAGCCTCTGCCTGTGGGTACACACCATGGGTGACTCACCACATTTTGGTGAGCCTTGTTCCTCCTGTCCAGCTCAGAAATCAATGTAAAATGGAGAACCCCTGGGGAGGTACAGCCCTCTCTTGGGGACTTTTTGATTGAAAGGCAGAATGCCTTGTTTGTGGAGTGGCAGGGTGCCACAGGGGCAGTGCAGAGGGAATGATGTGCTCAGCCCCCAGCATCTCATGAGTGCTCAGCGACAAGCACCATCGCACTAAAGCAACGATGCTTTTATTACCATCTGGTAGTATGACCGGACAGTAACTACCACTTGTGTCTGCATGCTCTTAGACTTCCTCTCATCAGAGCACGAAGAGTTTCAACCAAGCACAGATGGAGTAAAATTTTTAGCAGAAAAATACTCGTGAGGGGACTGTCCTAGTGACCCCTGTGGTCCAAGAGCCGCCCTGAACACAATAATGGAGAGAGGAGCCACCCAGCAGCTGGGAACAGCAAATAGAAAAGCGTGCAGAAAAGGAGCGCTCCCTGCTTAATGTGGGAAGTGAATCAGCCCACAGCAGTCATAGAGGGGCTGCAGACTGCACAAGCCCAAGGCCACTGCCCATAGCAAAGCCCCCCATGAGCATCAAAAACTGCTCCTGCTAGCTACCGCCATAAATTCTTACCCCTCCACATTTTGCTTCACAAGCACAACGGCCTAAATTAATCAGATAGGCACACATGATGAATAATTCAGATACCTCTAATCATTAGTCATCTTTACTAAGCTCAGTGATTGCTTGTGCATATGAACAAGAGGAACTCCAGTCACCCGATACCAATTTCATAATGAATTCTTCATTATCTGAAATTGAGGCAGGCCCTGGAATTCATTATTTGCATCATAAAGCTTCCCACTTCCTCAGAAACCACACACACACCACACACCCCCACCCCCCAGAAAAAATGAGTAAATAAATCTCTGGAGTTATTTCTATTTTGTTACATCAAACATAAATTCCACAATGCATAATAGCATGCTTCACTGCTCTGCAGGAAGAGGCAGGATTAGCTTTGGCTGATATCCCCTCTGATTCAGAGGACTTTTCTTACAAAACAATTCATTCATCAGAGATCGGAGGTTTCTGGTACAGGAGGTTTGAGGAAGTGGCCGTACCACCAGGGCTCATAGCCTGCCAGAAACTAGACACAGGGTGCAACTGTGAGTCCGAGCTGCTGTATGCCAGGAAAGAACAATGGGGACGGCAGGAACGCACCAAGTCTTAGCCTTTGAGCATTAGCATGGAAAATGGCAAATAAAGGAGCAAACATCCTAAACAAATTCCTCTGAACTTTCTGCTGCCAGCTGCAGGGCAAGCAGGATTTGCAGCAAATGCAGGGCTGGCTGGGAGGGTCAGGGCTGTTAGTGAGGTGCACAGTAAGATTTTCAGCTTGTCATTCAGGTAAGTTGTTTTCTTTTTTAATTTTACAAAATTAGAAGGAAAAGAGCCCAGTGGAATCAAATCAGCAGAGAAACATCCTGGCAGTAGACAAATACAGCAGCAGGGCACTGCTGCCATGGCCTCTCTGTACCTGCCAGCCCCAGCAGCCCACCTGAGGGGGTTAGGCAAAGATGCAAAAGAGAGTGAACTCTGTGCTGGATTTTAAGCTTCGCTCCCACCAGATTGACTGCTCCCCGCTCCCAGCCACCGGCAGTGATGAGCACGGTGGCTCAGGTGAAACCACAGGGATACGTCAGCTCCAGCTACCTGTACAGCCATGACCTTTGTACAGTTTTTCAGAGCCAAAGGTCCTGATTTTCTGTGTGTCCTTGACACCACATAAGCCCAGATGTCTCCATTTTCCCGGATGTCAAGCTTAATGCTCTCCAGATGGCACCTTGATTGCTTGAAGCTTCACTGATCAAGTCACCGGGATAGAATGGCTCCATGCGTATTTGCCAAGCCCAGTCTATTTTCATCATGCCTTTCTCTACTAGGTCGTAAAGAAGGAATCACAGAATCATAGAATGGTTCAAATTGGAAAGGACTTTAAGGATCATTTCATTCCACCCACCTGCCATAGGCAGGGCCACCTTCCACTAGACTAGGCTGGTCAAAGCCCCCTCCAACCTGACCTTGAACACTGCCAGCGATGGCGCAGCCACAGCTTCTCTGGGCAACCTGTGCCAGTGCCTCACCATCCTCACAGTGAAGAATTTCTTCCTAATCTAAATCTACCCTCTTCCAGTTCAAAGCCATTCACTTAATCCTATCACTACATGTCCAAAAAGTCCCTCTCCAGATTTCTTGTAAACCGCCTTTAGGTACTGGAAGGCTGCTGAAGCCTTCCCTTTTCAAGGCAGAAGGTGCTCCACCCCTCTGAGCATCCTCATGGCTCTTCTCTCAACTCACCCCAGTTTCACATCTCTCTTGTGCTAGGTGCTCCAGAACTGCACACAGTACTGTAGGTGAGCATTACTCACGAGATGTCTCATAAGAGCAGAGTACAGGGGCAGGATCATCTCATCTCCTTCCACCTGCTGGTCACTATCCTTTTGTTGCAGCCCATCATATGCTTGGCTTTCTGGGCTGCAGGTGAGCACTGCTGGGTCATGTTGAGCTTCTCGACAGACCAAAGAGCACCACTTACTTAAGCCTGCTGAGAACAAAGCTGTCAAGCTAATAACTCAGCCAGTTAAGAAAGAAAGAAAGAAGACAATGAAACAAGGTCAGGTTGAGCTGTCTGCCTGAAACTAGTGCTCAGTGCTGTCCCAGGCAGCAAGGACCAGAGCCCGTGTCCTGCTGGCACAGGATCCCTCCCTGCCTGCCTGCAGCTGCCACACACGTCCATCTTAGGGATCGTTAGAAATACTGTCCCCTTCAAGAAAACTGATCATTATCTGTAATATAAATACGAGATGAAAAGTTCATTTTTAGACTGAGCTACTGCTTTTTAGCTTTACTCTTTCTACTGAGAAGCTTGTGTCAGCACTATGATCCTTTTTGCAGCAATATAGGAACAAATCTTAGAATCACAAAATCATTTGGGTTGGAAAAGACCTTTAAGGTCAAGTCCAGCTGTAAACCTGACACTGTCAAGTACACTATTGCCACCAGTCCCCTCAGCAGAGCCCTGCTTTTCAGTTGCTTCGTGAGTTCTTACGACTTTCGAGTTCTTGTGACTTTCATAAGCAATGTACCAAATTCTTTCCAACTCAAACTTCTCACTGCATTAAATTCCCCTTTGTTGAGATGCTGAATTCTCATCTGCCCTTTTCTTGTTCTACCTCCTCTTTCACACTCTACTGGCCTGTACCTAGTGGGGGCATTTCGCTCTACATGAGCATAAAAGCCAATTTCCCACAGTTCTTGTTTTTAAAAACTCTGTTCTGCCCCAAAGAAGTGTCAGTGCACAGTAATTTGACTATATTTAAAGCAGGAAAGTTCCTCTTTCACTCTGAAACCACTGTTTTGCTCACACTGAATCTGGGACGTTCAGCAAACATTTCTTATGACCTGCTTTCCATTTGACTTGCCCAACCTGTGTGACCTTGGCTGCTCAGTCTTGCTTTTGTTGAGGGAAGATAGCACCAGATCACCCATTTTAGCAACGCTCCTCTCTCCGTAATGGCCTGTGATTTGTACCTTTTGATTTTCACAGTGCTCACCGGCCTGAGCTGCGAAGCACCCAGCACTGCTGAGAAGATGTGTGTGGAGGTGAGTGAGAGCCGCCGGTCCCCCCAGAGATGCAGGAGCTGTGTACGATCTCTGGTGCATGCCTGCCTGCTGACGTTAGGCTGTTTTCACTTCCCAGGGGGTTTCTCTCAGGGGGATCTGAGGGCCTTTATCAGAGAAATAAGGCAGGTGTCTTGAGATGTGCTGAGGGACATCGGTCACTGTTCTCCTCCTCACACCTGCACATTTGTGCATCCTCATGCTCTCTCCTACTGCTGCCAGGGACTTTGGGAGCCCAGCACCATACTTCACCTCTCAGGGATCTCTAAGGATGATAAGGTTTCACAGGGGTGTTTAGTGGCTGTTAGAGCTAGGCAGAGGACAAATACAAGGATTTTGCCTCTTCTGCTGCATTCTCCGTACAGGAATTTGTACACAGTGGTGATTGTGTGTCTATTTGCTATTTGGTCAATGTGTGATACCACACAAGGGTAGTAAGTACCAGGATTTTTCAAGGGCATGAAAAAAGGCTGACACATAAATAGTGTTGTGGGTTGATTTTTTTCTTTTCTGTGTTGGAGACAAGGGGAAAAAAAAAAAAAAAAGACAAGGATTTTGATGCATGGAAGAGGCACCATGGAGATCCAGCCCTTCACAGTGCACATATGGGGCTAATAGCAAATTCCTTACTGAATTAAATGTACAAATCCCCAAGTGCTTGGAGTTGCACAGTGGGATACCTTAGAGGATGGCTGTTCCTCAGCTGTTCGTGAGAGCCACTCCATGCCCTGAAGCATATGGCAAGAGCTCACTTACTCACTGCTTTATTTGAATGGTTAAACATTGGCACTGTTCTCATTTACAGTGACAGCTATATACTTTTTGTCTTCCTGAACCATGCACCACAGCAGTGAGCTCCATGAGCTCTTCTTTGTTTATCAAACCACTTTTATAAACCTTTATAACTTTTATAAAACCACTAGCGTTTCTAAGTCTGTATTTTGCTGTTTATTTTAGTAGTTACCAGCACTGTATTATTTCAGTTGTTCTAGGCTGGACCTGACATATAGAATCACATTCCACAGGTTGGAAGGTACCTCTGGAAATCACCTGGTCCAACCCCCCATGCCAAGGCAGGGCCACCTAAAGCAGGTTACACAGGAACACATCCAGGCGGGTTTTGAATGTCTCCAGAGAGGGAGACTCCACAACCTCCCTGGGTAGCCTGTTCCAGTGCTCTGCAACCTGCAATGTAAAGAAGTTCTTCCTTGTGCTAAGGTGAAGATTCTTGTGGTTTAGTTTTCAGCCCCTGTGCTATGGTCACATGCTGTTACAGCAGGTACTGGGCTGGTTTTCTGTCCCCAGGTCATGCCAAGCACCTGCTATAGGGGCTTAGCTGTGAGCAGACCTGGCTTGTCCCTCCCTGCAGATGCAGTCCTGGGGTCTGAGCTCCAGCAGTGACACGGGTGGGCCAAGGAGCCACACACCCCACCCAGTGGAGCATTTCGTTGTGAAAGTCTCTTTCCACTTCCTCCCAGCTTCACCACACTGCTACCGCATCCCTCTGTTCTGCCCGCCAGGCTGCTCTGGCTGCAGCAGCACAGGGACATGGCACTTCCCCAGCACTCTCCAGCTACACCATTTGTGCGTCAGAGGAAAGGAAGAAAGTGTTCACCCTATACAGCTTGTGGCTTGCAAGAAATACTTCTGCTATACCCCTCCAGCGAGGCCATCCAGCTCAGTCAGTGTCCACCTGTTTCACCTGAGCCACAGGCATGGTTTGCTCTCAAACACAGTCCCATGTGAATGGAAAGACATGAACTCCATGCACTGGTCCACATGCACCTCCACAAAACCCCAGTGGGCCACAGCGCACACACCTGCACTGTTCCCTACTCAACATGGACTCCATGCTCCAGTGCGTTTCTCTTCAGACAACCCACTGCCCCCTGTGCTTGCCTTACTCCAGCTAATAGAATAGCTTTGAGTCCAATTAAAACAGTCAGACTGACCAGCTGTCTGCAATACGTGCATTTTCTTCCCTACAAGCAGAACATCTCTGAGCTTTCTGGCAGGATATTGCCATAGCTGCGGCTCCCGTGCGGCCACAGGGACCCTGCCCCTCACAGGCCACCCACTTTCCTTCTGGGAGCAGGGCTGGGTGAGGAGGAGGCTGACATGATGCTGGCTGTGCCTTCACTACCATCACAGGTTGGCAGGGGATGAATGTGATGCTCTGAGCATTTCCATTGCCTTGAGCAGCACAGCAGGCTGTGTCAGGGTGACTCTTCCCTCCGTGCTTGACTGACCTTCATGCAGGCACCAGGCAAAGGCAGGTCAGACACCTTTAATGGTTGTCCCTGGTATCCACAGAGTGGATTTCTCTATAGAAGAGATTGATTTATTTGCAGTTAAGCTGAAAAGCCTTCACAGAAATTTTAAAGGCTATCTTTGTCTAGCCTGAGCTAAGCCTTCCCACTGTGCTCTTACTGCGGGGTGTAACTGCAGTTCAGATCCAATTTGGAAATTTTCCTTCCAGAAACATTTTCAATCCTGCTCTTTTTTTTACATCCTCTCTTCAAGGTTTTCTCAAGACTTCTCTTAGAATAAACTTTGTTACCAGATTAATGAAATTCAGAATTTAAAAGTACCTTGCAGGGATTCTTTCTCTGGGATAATTCATCCAGAAAAGTAAACAGTCCTCACATCACAGTATCACAGTATCACAGTAGGTTAGAGATTGGAAGGGACCTCAAAAGGTCATCTCGTCCAATCCCCCTGCCGGAGCAGGAACACCTAGATAAGGTTACACAGGAACGTGTCCAGGCGGGTTTTGAATGTCTCCAAAGAAGGAGATTCCACAACCTCCCTGGGCAGCCTGTTCCAGTGTTCCGTCACCCTCACTGAGAAGAAGTTTCTTCTCAGGTTTAAGTGGAACCTCTTGTGCTCCAATTTGTACCCATTACCCCTTGTCCTTTCATTGTTTGCCACTGAGAAGAGCCTGGCTCCATCCTCGTGACACTCCCCCTTTATATATTTATATACACTAATAAGGTCACCCCTCAATCTCCTCTTCTCCAAACTATAGAGACGCAGCTCCCTCAGTCTTTCCTCATAAGGGAGATGCTCCACTCCCTTAATCATCTTAGTTGCCCTGCGCTGGACTCTCTCCAGCAGGTCCCTGTCCTTTTTAAACTGAGGGGCCCAGAACTGGACACAATATTCCAGATGAGGTCTCACCAGGGCAGAGTAGAGGGGAAGGAGGACCTCTCTCGACCTACTAACCACCCCCCTTCTAATACACCCCAGGATGCCATTGGCCTTCTTGGCCACAAGGGCACAGTGTCGGCTCATGGTCACCCTGCTGACTTTGATAGGAAAGTACTACAGATGAGACACACTTCAAGTTAGTACAAGACAGATTCAAGGCATTTGTTTTAAAAACACTCCACAAACCCAGGGCAGTGCATTACAAGCCTGTGCTGAGGCTCCCCAGCGCTCCGGCTGCTGTGTTCTTAAATAATTCAAAATGGTGATTGGTTTTGGTGTTTGGTTTGGGTTTTCTTCAGTGCCATATTTTCCTGTTTACATCCACAGTGTGCACTTCTTCAGTTTCACTATATAATTTTCACAGATTGCAGTAAATAAAAGCTACAACTGTGAAGGTTTAGAACTGAGGAAGATTCCTGAAGGACTGCCTGCCACAACAGAAATCCTCGACTTCAGCTTCAACGTGCTCCCTTCCCTCGAGAATTCAACCTTCTCTGTGCTGAAGTCTCTTATCCTCTTGGACTTAACAAGGTATACCAATTCCTATGCTAATCTTTTTATTCCCTTTTCTATAAAGATATGGTTCCCTAAAACCTAGAGAAAGACAAGTTTGGTCCTTGGAAATGCCCAGTATTTCCTCTTTTCCTGGAAATCAGGAAAACAGATTTTCGTTTTATTTAGTTGGATGCTTAAAACCTCGCGTCACCCTGACTTCCATAGATACCTCCTCACATCCATCATTTCAGGGCAGATTTTTCATCTCACCAGGACCCTGTATTTAAATGGGAGCTTACAAGTACCAGGCAAGCAGTACTGGAAAAAAAGAAACTTTTATCCTGGTGAAAGCAATTGCTCATGAGTTTTTACAGTTATGAAGTGCAGTTTGGGCTATCATATATATGGGGACAGCTTTACAAGATAGGCCACTGATGCTGGTTTCTTTTGTTTTCTCAAGGTGTCAGATAAATTGGGTATATGATGGTGCCTTTCACAGCAACAAGCAGCTGAAGACACTTGTGCTGACGGGAAACCTGCTCATGTTTCTGTCTGACACAGCTTTTGTTGGCCCACAGTCCCTGAAGCAGCTTGTTTTAACACAGACGGGAATAACCAGTATGTCCTTTATTCCAATGACGAACCTG
Organism: Neopsephotus bourkii; assembly: GCF_033783945.1. Taxonomy (NCBI): domain Eukaryota; kingdom Metazoa; phylum Chordata; class Aves; order Psittaciformes; family Psittacidae; genus Neopsephotus; species Neopsephotus bourkii. The sequence goes on along the minus strand of NW_026901449.1, from coordinate 141,663 downwards.
GACAGCTTAGATACACTCATCTTGGGCAATAACCACATCTCCTCGCTGCAACTTCCTCCTAACTTCCCTACTCAAAACCTCAAATACCTTGACTTTCAAATGAACAACATAAAAACAATCACAGCAGCAGATGTCTCTCTTCTGCAGAAGACCAGCAATATAACACTCATCTTCAAAGGCAATGACATTACATACATTGAACCTGGAGCTTTCCAGTCCCATTTCTACAGTTTGGACTTTGGGGGCTGTGCTGACATCCCTGGAATCCTAGCGGGGCTACGGAATTCCACAGGCCAGACCCTTTGGCTGGGAACGTTTCACGGTATGCAAAAGGAGTCCTTCATAACCCCAGATGTTTTACAAGGCCTCTGTAGTATCTCTGTCAAAGATCTCTATCTGCAGCTACGGCACTTCAAGAACCTGAACGCCGACACGTTTCATTGCTTGACCACGCTCCGCAAGCTGGATCTAACTGAAACCCACATCAACAAGTTGCCTGCTGGCATCAGTGGCATGAGCTCACTAGAAGAGTTAGTTCTGAACGCAAACTCCTTTGAGCATCTCTGCAACATCACCTCTGCCTCCTTCCCCTCCCTTACCCACCTCCACATCAAGGGGAACTTGGCGCTCCTGCAACTGGGCTCTGGCTGTTTGGAAAAGTTGGCAAAGCTTCAGCATCTTGACTTAAGTAAGAGTTATATCGAAAGCTTTGACTGCTGTAGGGAAGCACTGAGCGGTTTGAGCAGTCTTCGGCAACTGAATCTGAGCCACAACATCAAGCTGCACCTCCACGATGTGTTCATGAAAGACAGTGCTAGCCTGGAGCTGCTGGACCTTGCTTCCACTCCTCTTCATATCAACACTTCACAGGGCCCTTTCCGAAATCTGCATCTCTTGCAAGTGCTGAATCTTTCCTTCTCCCACATTAATACTAGCATTCAGCATCTCTTTCAAGGCCTGGAAAGCCTCATATTCTTAGACCTTAGTCAAAATAACTTTGAGTTGGGGATCGTGCAAAATGACAAACTGTTCCAAGAGGTACCCAATTTAGAGGTGCTAATTTTATCATCCTGTGAACTGACAGCAATAGGTAACCAAGCATTTCACAGTCTCAAAAAGTTACAGCATGTTGATCTGAGCCACAATAAACTTGCTGCATTCAGCACAGATGCATTTTTGAGCCTCAAGAACATCTATCTTAATTTTGCACACAACAGAATCCACATCGTACCACATGACAAGCTAGCACCCCTAGCTGGCCACTGCATCATCAATTTAAGTTACAACCCTCTGAACTGTACCTGCTCCAATATCGATTTAATCACCTGGTACAAGCAGAATCTGGATAAAATTGAGGACCCTAAAGAAACAAGATGCTCTGAACCCAAATGGCAGTCTGGGGCTCAGCTGGCCACTGTTTCACTCTCCTGTGGGATCACCACAGGAGGAATCATTGCAGTTGTCCTGGCTCTTTTATTCTGTGCTGTCATCCTCCTTTGGGGTGCTCGCTATTTCCAGAAAAATTACCAGAAAATATAAGTGTACGATGGAGACACAGAAGCGTCTACAGCAACTGTATGAAGATGAAAAATAACTTCCTGGTTTTGTGACATGTATTTTCTTAACTTTTGTAATACGCTGTCCATTTGTATTATAATTAAAAAAAAATAATGAAAGAATTATTGAGAGATGGAAAAATAAACTATGACCTAAGCCTTGAACATGAGTAACTTGTCTGAAATCCCAGTTCAACTCAGTGTTAGCCCTGGTGCCCCAGCTACTACAGTTAATGCATTTGTAAAGGGAAGATCCAATGATTAAAAAAAGAAAACCAAACTCCCACCACCACTCCCACAGACAAAACCCAAACCTAAACCAACCAAACACCCACCTCTATCAAATGCCCTTGAAAATCAGTGCTGTTTAAGAGGTGGGTCTGTTAAAAGGAAAAACATCTTTCTGGGAAGAACAGGCACAACATTCATAGTCACTTAAGATCCGCTCCTGTAAGACTGGTAGAGCCTTTATCATTATGAGGGAAAAATGGGCAGCCCTTCATCAGGGTACTCAGATTAGGGAGCCTGCAAAGTATTTTTGATCCTTAGCTCCCAGACATTAAACCTCAGCCCATCTCTCACCCAGGACAGGCCCTGCTCCTGTACTATTTCCTAGACCCCATAGTAAGCAGGGCCCAGCAGCGATTTCATCTCTAACCATAAAATTCGCAGATTTGATCAAGAATCCATGGGTGCTTGGCACCATGCTTTGCTTGCACAGGGCAAAAACCCAACATCAACAGCTATGAGGCTTTCCTGTGCCAGCCTGAACTGCTTCCTCTGGAAGGAGTAAAGTAGAGAAAACCAGAGACTGCAAAGGGGGGTGGTGCAGTGGCAGCAGCAACCTCATCCCACCGGTGCTCCTGGTACTAACAGCTATCCCATGTTGCATGCGTCCCTGGAGAGAAATTGGAGTCTCTTTGCTCCAGTGGGATATGCAACAGCCAGACAGAAAAAAAACAACCAACACTTATTATTTACATTTACTGAACAATCAAATCCCTTTTTCTGACATATGTGAATAAACCCAGTGGCAAGACAGAATATGTGCATTTGACCAAGGGTGTGCCTGCTCATCTGCCTTGTGTTACCATACCATGATTTATGGCACTAGTGCTTTAATAACAGGCTAACCCTCATGTACAGACACAACCTTGTCAGAGAGTATGAACCTTCTGTCTCCACAACAGAGGATGCACCATGTGGAGACTTGCCCTGCCATGCAAAGGCTCTCCAGTGTGTCACCAAGATGTGGAAGGTGCGCCCCCTCTCAACACTTCCCATGCAGGACTCCACATTCAGCTTCAGCCCCAAAGGCATTTCCTCAACATTTTCCTCCCTAACATGCTGATGAGCTAAGATTTCGAAGATCCCTGCTGAACTAGAAAGCTTTTGCTCATTTCTGAAGATATGGCTGCCAAAATCCCTGCCTGGTCTTCTCAAGGAAGAAATACCTTTCTTACTTGAAAAGCCACTATTACTGATCAAACACAACAGGATTCTTACAGCTTTCAGATGCTTTCACATCATGTATGTTGCCTGCCTTACCCCACAGCTTTTCCTCCTCCTGCCTTTATAGCCGCATGCTGCCCAAGAGCACGCAGGGGGGAGATGTCTAATGCTTCTCTAGTTGTCTATAAGCGTTCACGGATTAGGGGTACCAAGACGTTGTCTCTGCTCACAACTCTCTGACTGCTGATCCCTGTATTCCCTGTTTCTGCAGCCACTGACATGCTCTGTACATAAACCTCCCCCTGAGCCCATCCCCAGGAGCTGTGCTCACACTGCCCAGCCACAGAACACCGAAGCTGTGAAGGCTGCCTGTGCAGGATGTGCCTTTCAGGAAGGACTGCTCTAAAGGAGAGACTGTCACCCAGCAAACCATGCTGTTTGAGGAGAGGAATCCCAGGTTTGTCCTTGGGAACAAGTCAGCCCAGGGTTCAAGGCACGTTTTTCCCTCCCACTGCAAATTCAACTAGTTAAATGAGCAAGCTCTAATAACTGTGTTATCTAACAATTCAGCATGAATGGCAGTTGTGAGAGACTGACCTGAAATTAGACTCCACTGTCCATTGTCTCACAGATTGGTATGAGAAGCTGAGATGGAATTCCACCTTTTGTCTCAGAGATGGGTGGGAGGAGTTAAGACTCCAATATCCACTGCCTGAGAGTTGAGTGGGAAAGAGCTAAGACTCCTCCATATATTACCTCAAGGATTGGTGTGAGAAATTGCTGCCTATTATCCCAATAATTGCTGCAGACACCTGTGTGTGTAGACATGTGCAGTTGAAGAGCCGGCTGCAAGGCCAGCAAAACTGGTCCACCAGAAACATGGAATATGTGACATTAAGAGCAGAGGTATTCCCCCTAACCCATCATAAAAGGGGGAAAAGGTAATCACAAAAGGAGTCATCGCCATGAGGATGACTCCAGGAGGACACCTCTGTAAGGATACTCTCCACTGATGACTACTACAGACCCTGAGGGACATTTTCCAAGAGACAGTGCCATGAGGACAACTCCATCAGGACACCTCCAGGGGTACCTTCAAGGGGATGACTCCAGAAGGACACCTCCATGAGGACACCCCCCTCCAATGACTATGACTGACTTCTGGGGGACACTGCTCTGATACTGACTACAAACCCGGGAGAACTCCCACCACTGGCGACGAAGACAGCGGATCCCCGGGACACCACTGGACCCACAGTGGTGACTCTCTCTCTGCACCCCAAATACTTGCTTCATTTCCATCCTTTTTCCAATCTGTCCTGCCTCTATCCCCTTTATTACAATAATGTCCCCTTTTTTATAATAGTTGTCTTTCCATAAGAAATCAACGGATCGACTACGTTACTTGTCCTTGTTTGTGTCTCAATTTCACTCTTGGGATCACAAATTGAAATAGGGTCTGGCACAGGGTTTTTTTCCCAATCAGATCTTGACACCAGTGTGTGCACCATCCAAGAGAGACCTGCTTATTCCACTGTCTCCTTAAATTTGTGGGTTCAGAAACATGATAGACAAATACTGAAGTTAAAAGGGAGCATGGTGCAGTTCATAGCTTGGGACAGGCACCAAAAATTACTGCGAGTATCAGACAGCAGCTGTGGGAGATCCACAAATATCAGCAACTTGGGGGAAAAACTGCACATACAGGTGATGCTTTCTCATATACCTCTCCATTTGGAGAGAAGAAACCAGGATTTAACCACCACCAATTTCCGGAATGGTGCCCAGTATCATGATGTGAACTCGTGTAGACTTCAGTTTCCTAAAACTCAAGAGATGGCTGAAAAGGTGGAACAGTGAATGTGTTCCTATGCAATATGTATTTACACACAGGGTATTAAGTAGACTTCCCTGTGACCCTTCTGTTTCCTTCTACACAACATTTGAGGACCATTTCTTCATCTTATTTCTCTTAGATTTTCTTTACAGTGTCATTTCTGCGTTCTTATTTGCCTACAAAATGTCATTCCTAGGACACCGTGCAAACACTGCTCAACAGCATACACTGTATGCTTCAGGATACACAAAATCCTGAACACAGGTATTGATTATTCTGAAGTAAAAATTATATATGGCTATAATACACCAAAACCATCCAGGTTGTATTTTAAAACGTCTTGAAGTATCTAAAGATTTAGTCTCCTGGGATTACATGGTGAGCATGTAAACGGAAAGAGAAGTAAAGCTCTTATTCTTCATAGAATTTGTTTATCCCATCAAGCTCTGGTCTGATGCAGTCCTTGGTTTTTAGTCAAGCCTTTTATCTCTAGTGTTTTCAGATACAGCTGGGGAGTCAGCACACAGAACAAGGGAATTGCCTGAAGTGAGTGGTGCCTGACAGGATTGAACTCATCACCATGCTGGCTCCTGGACTGCAGATGTCATTGAAGTCACCCTACAGCATGAAACTGCCAAGGAAAATTTGTTACCTGTACTTACACACAGAAGAAACTTGAGCAGATCTTGGCTAATGAGACACATCAGAGAGCACTTATTTCAACTGGAGAAATCAAGACTCAAAGCAAAGTTCTTTATTCCTCAACTGAGTTTAAACAAGATACTATTAGTTAGAGTCAATTCAATTTTTTAAAGATGACTTAACTCTGGACAGGAAGGTTGAAGAGGCCAATTTCTAAGTCTGTTGACTTGGAAAAAAAAAAAGAATCCTGATGTTGATGATGCGCTTTTTAAGAACTTTCTTATTCCCTGGTCTTGCCTGTACCTGGAAAAAGAGCAGGCAAGATCCCTTCCTGACCACTCACTCACACCACACCTTCTCATCTGGTGAATACTACAGAAATTCTCCCCCAGCAGCAGATGACATCCTTCTCCAGCAAATCCCTCAAACATCCTCTTCCCCCTGTATTTAATTCACACCTACATTTTGAAGAGCTTACTGTGTACTAGAACTTACCTACATTAAGTCTTCTTACTCTACAGCCTTTTCTACACTTCCTGATGCTCTCAACAATTTGCAGCTTGAACCACAACCCCTAGCATTGCTTCCTACCCTCAGGTCATTCAAACCCATCCTTGGCCAACGTCTGGGAGTTTGAGCTGGTCAGTGCTATCAAAATACTACAGATACAGTCAGCGGAAAAAAAAAAATACATAAAAATCACAAGCCATGAACTGGACCATTTGCCCATATACCCTCCAGTATCTTCACAACCTATGATTTATTCTGTCTGAGCTACTATCTGAATCCAAGCTTGACATCCTTGCTAAGTCTTGAAAACTATGTAAGAGGAAAAAACGGAGTTCTAAGGGAGCATTGCATACTGGGAGTTCAGTGCTGAAAAGGAGTGCTCACATTTGCCTTTCAGACCATGAAACCATTCCCATTCCAGGTGAGGTGCCGTCTCTTCTTACAACAGTAGATGTGAGGATGACAGGCCACGCCAGACAGTACCAGTAAACTTTCTCTCCTGACTTCTTCCTCAACACAAACCCCTTACACCACCCCTTTCCTCTGGCCACAAACAGTATGGAGACTCATTCAGGGCACACAGGTTTCTATGCCTCCCTAGACAAAGGTGTTTGCTGCTGTTCACAGCCAGGGATGGCACAGCAAACCAGTTCTTAACTCTGGTCATTTCACATCCTCTGGGCTGCCTTCCCCATTGCTGCTCTCCCCTCCTAGACTCATCATACCCCTTTGCAGTGCACCAGTTTCACAGACTATCTGCCTTCTGCTAGGTTGCAGCAAGTTGGAAAGCTTGAGGGTGACCTGCAGCTTCCCCTCGCCTACTGCTTTCAGATAGAAAGCAAAGCAGCAAAAGTGATGCTGTAACACTACTGCAAGAGTTTTGTACAGGGGAAAACACATAGTAAACAATGCAATAGCAAAATGTGAACAAAACTAAATCCCTGCCAGGCAGCTATGCAGAGCTACCAGCAATGGAATAGCGAATATATATGTATTTTAATAGACACTGCTCCTATTGTAATGGATGATACACATTATGGAAGAAAGATTTAAATGTCACATTACAGGCTGCCAACATTGTCAGGGTATGCCTTCCAGAATAGCCATGTGCCTACATATGAACAGCACATCAGCAGTTTCAGCCACTGAGACAAGATACTCAGCTATGCAGCCCTCCTCTGTCTTCAGACTGAAATGCATTTCCTCATGCAAAATCCTTGGCAGCATGTACTTTAAGGGGCGCACTGAACCACCCCCAGAGGAGAGGATACAAAACTGTCCACCTCCAAGCACGGCAGAGATGTGTCCTAAGTTACAGGAATGAAAACAGTTCAAGGAGAAATGCTAACATAACAGCGTTTCATGCTGAATTTTTATTTCAATGTTATCCAACTGCATAAGTATAAATAATCGTGTTCAATATATAACAATTATGACATCCATAAGGAGTTTCTTAGAGAAAATAAGACTGCAAACACTTTATTGCACAGACCCTAACAAAATTTTTTTTTTATATTTTTTTTATGCTGAGGAATCTACAGCAGGAAGTCTACAAAAGAACACATCAGAACTACAATCACATAAAGACTGACCAAGTAGAACACAGGCAGGAGGATCTCTAATAGCTCACTGATAAGGTAAACACCAACAAACAGGTACTACATAACACAAGCTTAAGCACTGCTACACTTCCAAAATGCAAAGAACTTAGTTGTCAGAAGTGATGATGAGCTATACAAAATATACATAAAGGTTACTGTAAACAAAAAGCTAGATGTACTTTAAAGGAAACAAAAGGATAGCTGAAAATGGTAAGACTGTAAACTAAGAAATACCTTCCAGACAGAAATGTTATTTTGAAGTGCATTAGCATTTATTTGCAGTAACTGCCAAAGCACAGATGAACTGTAAATGTTGAGACCATTTTATCTTTAAAACTGCCCAAGAAACATTATCCATTGTTCACTAGCTCCTCTGCGAATGCATCAAAGGCAGTATGAATGTACTAGTGCCACATGAAAAATCAGAAGGACTTGTTTGTGATATTATCTTTCCATGAGAGGTTTGCTGTAATCTAACCAACTAATCAGTATAATAGAGTTTTCACCAGAGGGAAATTAATTCTGCACACTGTCAGCTGTCATACAAACCTCCAATTCAAGATTACACTGTGATTTTAGGAATAATTTTCTAGCTTTTGAGACAGAAAGACAATCCATAAGCCCTGACAAAACAGGAAGGGCCTAGGTCTACTGTGGGCACATAGAACAGACATAACCAAACCCACCATTCTACTGATCCCAATCATTAAAAAACATGCATCTGCAAGGGCACTTTGTAGTGCTTCTGTTTCAGATTTTACCTTTCATCCTTCAAAACAAACTAAACACCTCCATGCTAAAATGATTAAAGTCTACATGTTCCACAGTATACAAAATTTAAATAAGGCTTAGCAAAAGTAAAAAGACAGTCACATTCTAGCACCAAATAGCTCCAACAGGTTCGTTACAAAATGCTTCTTTTATAATTACAGTATTTTTTTTGCATACAAATAAAAAGATTATTGTATGAAACGCATGGAGCTACTCAATGCGTTTAGAAATGAATGTGAAACCCAGAATCACCTGCTAAAAATAGCAAGTCTACAACATAAGGCCCCAGCTATGTATCAAAATGTATCAGATGTCCTGAACATTTTTAAGATGTTAAACAGCTTTTTTTCCTTTTTACCTTGTCGTAAAACAGAAAAAAAGCTAAACTGTATGAAGCTAACTATGCAGACCTATATGCCATGATAAATATACTAAACCAGGGATGAACATTAGTACTGCAAGTCATGTGCTTATACTTGTGCCTCACACTGCAAGGGTCTGAATTCAAAAAAGCTCAGGGAACTCAAGAGAGAACTGCAGCAAAAACAAAGCACACAGCATGTGCTTCAGTCTCAGCCTTGATGTGAAGGTCACTCAACACACTCCCAACAGACAAGATGAGAACCACCATTTCACCAGAGAACACAACTCTGGCTGGGATGCCTTCATAACCAAGTGGTCCTCCTGCAGCTTTAATAACACCTACTCTTAAGAGACAAGCTTTGTGCAGTAGAGATGTGGTCAGGTCTTGTGTTAGACCTGGTGAATCAGTCAACCAGGTACAGTACTATCAAAATTAGATTATTAAAAATACATGTAAAAATTCACAATAAGTCACTGTATTTATTCTCCACTAGTAATTTTTTAACCTCTAGCTAGGATTTCAGCAAGTAAAAATTTGGCCTGTTTTTGTTTTCCAGTCAGACCAATGCTTGTGCATGTCTGTGCCAGATCAGAGTTTCAATAATTTGGTTTTAGATTTGAGCATGGCAAATAAGTGGCAAAGCAACTATCATAAAAAGGGAAGAGTAAACAATGCAATCAGCAGCAAAGTATATATGCTACATTCAAACCCCAAACACATTGCTAGGTATTTACAGAGGAGATCTTTTCTTCAACAGCTCTCAGCTGTAAAGGTATTCTTGTACAAATACTATATGGTAACAGTTTTACCGGTTACAATTGGGAAGGCATTTCGAAAAAAAAAAAAGAAGAAAAAGAAAAAAAGAAGAGTCCTGTTTTTATATATCCCCTTATTCTCGCTCTTCAGTGACATGAAAGCTTCGCAGAACAAAGACAAGACACAGTGCTGGTTTAAAGGCAGTCTAATATGTTGACATTAGTTCAGCAAGTCTTGAATTCACACCGGCCAGGTCTTACAGTTAACAGGATTTTTTGTGAGGACTGCTCCGTGGAGCCTCCTTTCCTCGCCGCTGCCGAGCTGAATCTCTGTCGTCAGAAAGTGCGTTAGGGCGGTCAGGTATGGTTGCTGATCTGGACAGATCTTTACCTACATTCTGTTTTCTTGAAGCAGACTGCTGAGTCTGAACAGCGTCTTTTCCCTTTACATCCCCAGTGTTAACAAAAGAAGACTTTTCTTGACTTCCAGGCTTTCCCCCAAGGTTTGAAGCAGCGTGGTGGGCTTCTGCTACAACAGAAACACTGTGCAAGGCCACCAGTGAAATGCTTTTAGTCATTTCTGCCTTACCGCTTCCTGCAGAAGAGGTGCCTTTCTTATTTAGTTCCTTGCAGGCTGCAGGAAGCTCAGGTGAACCTGCTTTAACCTTTGTAAAAGATGCGTCACTCTTCGCTGAAGATAAAACAGAAACTTCTTGTCTACATTCAGAGAAATTGGCTGAACAAGTCAGCGGCTTTCCTGATGTTGCAGCCACACGACAAGAACTCTGCCCACTGGCAGCTGAGGTTGTGATCTGCTTGTTTGCATTCTCTGGCTGTTTTTGACTAACTTGTCCCCTCCCTTTTGAATCTTGAGAGTTTTTGCTACGTGCAGTTGTCTTTTCTCCTCCTTTCTCTCTGACATCACAGCTCATGAGGCAAAGGGTAGGCTCTACTTTCCCACTGTCAAGCTGAACATAAAGTGCATCAGTGCGTATTTTTCCTTCAGGTCTTTTGTCTGCAGAGATCATCTGAGCACTAGGACTCCTGTCTGTCTGTTCGCTCAGCAAGGGAGGGTCTTTCACAGTGGAAAACTTTGGAGACATGGTTTGTTTTTCACTGAGGTGAAGTTGCTTTTGATCAGCATATCCTCCCAAGCCTCCTGGCTCTTGCCTCTGCACCTGCTTAGAACTCTCTGGGCCTGCTGATATGGGGTCAACAGTAGAAGATTTGGGTTTGGTGTCAGGAGTGATGCTGCTCATCTGGAGGGTGGCTACCGAGCCATGCTCCAAACTCATAGGCCTTTCAGCCTGCCCATGTTCAGTGGTCATCTTTTTCACAGAGTCCAAAACAGAAGAAAGGGGATCTAGCACATTTTTACTGGCATGTTTCCCATCTTCCCGGGAGCTAGTAGACACCTGAATAGTAGTTTCTTTTTCTTTTATGGTTGGAGTGAATGATTTTTGTGACAGTGTCTGTTTATCCAAGTACTTAGCCTTAGAGGAACTTGTATCAGAGGCTGGTCTGTGTTTATTACTGCTGCTTTCCACATATGTGGCAGCAGGCTTCATGTGTTCTTGAACACCTACATGAACATCTACAGCACATTTTCTGCTCACAGCGTCTCTCACAGAAGGGGAGCTTGAAGTGCTAAGCTGCTGCTGAGGAACTTGGCTGGACTGCTCTTTCTCAGTAGTATGAAGTCTTACATCAGTGAGCTGTTTCTGATCTTTTGTTCCTAAATCTTTTGCATTGTCTTTCTGCACAGAGGAAACTGATGCAGACTTTTCATTTTTCGGACCACAATCCATTGATGGTTGCACAGGCCGTTCGGATGAAAGAGCTTCAATCTTTGACTCTGCAGTAATTTTCTTAGACTCAACGAGAACTTTCTGCTTGGTTATATCCTTTTCCATGAAACTACTAGCAACACTGCTGTCATCTGCACCTTGCTGTTTCAGTGACTCTCTGCCATCCTTAGGTTGGGCCTTGGGGCCAGCTGCCTGCATTTTTCCTTGCATCTGAGGTGGAATGGCAAAATCAGCGCAATTTTTTTCACTGCTTTTCAAGTAGCTCGTTATCAGGACATCTGAGACAGACACCTTCAGAGATGACTCTCTGATCACCTCCACCTTTGCAGAAATAGGCTCGCAACTTCTCCGGGCCACCGGCTGTTTGGCTGGCAACTCCTTTTGCACTTGCTTCTCTTTTCCTACAGCTTTTTCAGGAGTGCTTTGGACAGCAGAAAGTTTGGGGTATGTTTGAGTAGTTTTAATGCTCTGACTTTGAGTAACACATGACTTCACCTCTGTTGAACTGTCCTTCTGCTTTGAAGGGGAGATGTCTTTCTTTTGAACAGTGTCAGTAACAGAAATATTGCCTTTAGTAGCTGGACTAGAAACCTTTTTCTCTGTCAGTACTTCTGCAGCCACAGGGGTGAGTGGCAAATTTGGAGAACTCTTGCTTGTTTGCATAATCTGAGGCTCTGATACACTGACTTTGCCAGACTTTGAATAGCTTAACAACTGCTCTTTCTGACAGGCCAGTTCTGCCTTCCCACCGCTCCCTTGTGGTGCTGGGGGTTTAGGAGATCCCCCATCACCGCTGGTGCTCTGTCCTTCTGGCAAAATGCACAAAGGCAGTTCAGTCTTTGAAGGCTGTGGCCCAGAAAGTAAGGCAATGTCTAGTGTGCCTTCTATTGGCTTCAAACAGGAAACAGACCTCCCATCAAGTTTATATTCTGAGGGACTTTTTCTGACAGGCGTCTCAGTGGAAATAAGGGCTGACTTTTCCACACTCGCATCTCCTCGGCCATTCAAGGTTTTGAGAGGAACAAAAGAAACGGAGCTAATCTGAGCATCATGTGAACTGCCAATAAAAGCTCTACCATCAGCAACTGCAGTGGAGTCCTGCTGTACGTTTATGGGTCTTCCTGTATTAAGTTGAAGGCATTCATGAACGTTTGATGTTAATTTAGGTTTTAGCATGGGACAGACACTGTCATCTTTTTCTTCAATGGACACTTTCTTTCTACGATAATCAGTATTTACAAGTTTACCATCTAATCTTTCAAATTTGACAAATTCTTTTGTTGGTACATTTTTATCTGTGTTTTCTCCCTTTCCATTTAGCATCCTGTCAGCGGATTGAGGCAGAACATCTTGCAGTGTAGATGGAGGGGAAATTCTTTTGAAGTCGCAAGAAATATAACCAAGTTCATTAGGCAAAGGCCCATGACACAGCATCTGCACATCTAATGCAGCCCCATCATTTGATCTTAAGTTTGCATTCTTTTGAAGGGTGTCTTTGAGTATGCCACCAACTGACTGGGTCTCCAAAGCAACAATTTTTGTTTCAAACTGATTTGATCTTTCTAAAACCTTCTGGAATGCTTTTTTGTCTCTTTCTTCCAGTCTTAAGGTATTGGCATTTTCTGGTTCACTGCCACATTCATGTACAGCAGCATTTGATTTTTCAGCAAAATCTTGTTTTTTCATAACTATCTTGACCTTCAACTTCTCTCTGTCTAGCTCATCAATGGATTCTTGCCTACCTAATTTTCGGGAGACGGGTCGTTTCAAGCAGCCCTGCTCTGCAGGCCTGACTCGTGTAAGTGATGGCACATCACATACATTCTCCTCTGAGCTCTGAAGAGTCACCTCCCTCTGGGACATTTCTCTATTCACTTCTTCCTGGGTCACTTCCAGACTGTGTTTTCGTGAACATAAGTGTTTCTTATCACTGCCATAAGAGGGAGCAAGTTTCTCTTCAGATTGGACTCTCTTTAATAGTGGAGATCTTGGTGGTTCTGCACTCTTTGGCCTAACAATATGCCTTACAATAGTTGGAGGAGAGTGCATTTTGCTAGGAAAAGACTGAGCTATTTTTGTGTTTCCAACTGAATGTCCTAGCAATGGTGATGGAGATCGTTGAGGGGATGTTGGCTGGGGTGTTGGAGAAGGTGTTCGTGCAAGAGGAGAGAGAGGAATGCTGCCAGCTGACTTGCGTCTTCCTGATCTGTATCTTTGCCCACCAAGCTTTGGACCCAAGCCATGAAGAGTGCTGGGTCTTGTGTGCCCTGAACCAGCTGGAGAATTGGGAGCACTTGAGCTAGGGGAGCTACTCTGGGAAGAGTTAGTACCTACAAAAAGAAGAAACAAACAGATTAGCAAGATTTTTGAATCCTGTCTAAATGCTCAGTGAGAGACAGAACTTGCACCAGTTCAAAAGGCTTATGTGCCATTTGCTCTCACAATGTTGCAAAATCTGGAAGGTTTTGAGTAACTGGACTGTAAAACCCTTATCAATCCAATTACGTTGCTGTTTATCTCTTTCCTCCTTTGTTCCTCATCCCTTTTAAATAACCACTTATTATTATTCAAATAGAATAGTTACTATTTTCTGCCACTTCAAAGCAATGATCAAGACTTTCCAAATAATTTATGTTTGTCAAAGGACCATACAACAGCAGTTAAATCTAGTACACACTAAAATAATGTCAGAAATAAAACAGGAAGAAGAAGCAGACTTTTAGGAGCCAGAAAAAAATGCGTATTTCAGAACTCAGCCTAGCTTTTCAGCAATAAATCTGCATTTATGAGTGCCCGTGCTAGTTCCATTATATAGCAACTTTTTCCTCAGTTTCATTCTTTTATCCATCAGCCTCTCCTAGGCAAGATTCTACCTTTTACCCAGATCTCAAACCGTTTATTACTCAACTTACAGCACTGGACTTGGATTTAAACCCAAGGACAAACCTAGCAGCCTTTTAGGTGCTACTATATCATGAAAAGACCTTTGATTTTGCATCAGGAATCATTTACCCTTTTCCAGACATAAACCATCTGTTTAATGATTATGCTTATCAGAACCAACTACTCTTAGCAGAGTATATAACAGATCTGGGGGGCTCACAAGTAGAATACATTTCACATCCTCTTCCTCTGCCCTCCAGTCCTTCACACTCACCAGATGGAAAGTCAATAGAGCGGCAGCTTGGGGTTGGTGACCTAGGAGATAAACTGTGGGTTGGGGATCCAGGCAAGCTCTCCCCTGATGAAAGCGATCTGTTCAGGCAGGAGAAACTTCTGCTGGTATGAAGAAGTGGAGAGGGTTGCTTGGCCAGCTTTTTAAAGAGAGATCTTCTCCTAGTATGAGAAGAGCATGGCATTAATCAGAAGATGCACAGAAGATACTATTACACCAGGCAAAACTCTTAAAAACCGACATTGCTTCCTCCTCCCATTACCCCAGAAAAGCAACTATCAAATCTATGCTTACATGAAAGCAAACAACCACAGTGCAGAGGATGATGTTTAGAATATACCCTGATTTGCCAATAGTTTGGATTGATATTGTAACTAAATCTGTACTAAAATTTACTCACTGTATTTCAGAAGAATAGTTAGCTCCTTATGAGTATAAATCTTAATTTTCTTGATTTAAGAGCCCACCAAAACTGTAGAAATATGTAGAAACTACTAGTGATGTGTATCATCAAACTAAAAATGCACATAAACTTAGCACTGGGAAGTTTAACTGAACAAGTACAAAAAGATAAACCAAATTAAGATGCAATCTCAGTTATTCACTCTTCCTCTTATCTATGGGTATGCCACACAAAATTTTTAGGGGTTATTTTAACAGACCTAACTTAGGCAAAACAGAATTGGAAGGACATGTTACAACCATAGGATCTCACAGAAGAAAGTAAAAGGATGGAGAAGACAATGGAGAGAACTCTATTAACTTTACACTTTATATTAATTGTTATGTATCTATACACATATGTAAATGGGAGACAAAGGCACTACTCACCTTTCTAAACATTCTTTCTTCTTGGTTTTCTTACTGCGTCTGACCATTCGGCTCCTGTAGCTGTTTCGCCTGGCAGGTCCTGTCTTGATTGAAGTATTTTCAAAAGGGGTTGTCATGACTGAAACTCTGTTACCACTCTGCCAAAATGGAGGAGGAATCTTTAAGTGTGAGTAATAGAGGACAATTTTGCCTTGAATTGAAGCTACACCATCAATGTGAATGCAATGAGAAAGGACTCCATCATCAAAGTTAAGAGCTGTTAGTGTACGAAGCCCTGTACAGACATTGCCAGTTCAATTTACATCAGATAAATAATGGCTGGACAACTCTTAAACTTTGCCAAATCTCCTCAACTTCCTTCATTCCAGCTTCAGGACAAAAAGAAATTCCAGTAATTGTAGCTACACAGGAGAAGACCAAGACTGCAGTTTTTAAAGCTGAAAGTGTCTACAGAAAGCTTGCCACAAAGAACAGCTGTCACTGCCCAGTGGTCCATTCACTTGCCATTCATGCCTCAGAATACCAACTGTTACAATGATGATGGAGAATTCAACAATATCAATCCCAAACAATTCTTTTGTCTTCGGGGGGGTTGGAACTAGATGATCTTAAGGTCCTTTCCAACCCTAACCATTCTATGATTCAAAAGAGATAAATATAATTGAGCTTTTTAGGACCATTTTCATGAACAGATGACTCAATAAAACAAACTGGAAATATGCATATTATGTTTTAAAAATCCATATGTCCTGCCCACCACTGTATTACACAACAGTGAACTTCTTTTCAAAGTAATTCAAATAGCCCAAATTAATTTATGATACAGCACATTCAACCATTTCTCATTTTGAGTTTACTCTTGCAAGTACTGTGCAGGGTTGTTATGTTTCTCTTTTTCTGTATCTGACACAGAAAACAAGTGCGCACCCAACTGCCTAAAATTACAGAATTTTGTCTTACACTTTTCTTATAACACTGGAAAACTTGGAAGCTCTTCCTGGTTTCAGAGAAGGAAAATAAAAGACTTAAGGAAAACTGTACTTTGCATCTTTCCTCAGCTATTCTTATTTCCCCATTACTTCACTGCTTTCCAATCTCCTGTCATAATCAAGTAGCTCCCTGCACAGGCAAAGCTCTGCATGTAACCATAAACTGTTATCAGTATTGGAAATAAATATACAGCTGTCTAAAATAATTCTTACCTATGTTCATCTATGCTTAAAAGAGTTCATAAAATCTGCAATATGATGAGCTATAGTGAAAAGTGAAGACACTATTATTCATTTAAAAAGTTGGGGGTTTGCTCATTTTTAAGGAAAACCCATCATTTTCTAACAGGATAGATCCTGGAAAACTCTACACGAGACAAATATGACAGATTATTCATAAAAGTCCAACTGTAGGATCAGAACTTCATTAAGCAAAGCAGCTCTTGTTGGGCATCTCTGGCCATGTATGAGACAAAAACCTTTTGAGCCTTAAGATTACGAAAGGCAAGTTCATGTACAATAGGCAAAAAATATTTCATATTCTTTGTTATCACTTTTCCTCACTGATTTCACTTTAAAAGGAGAAAACAAAAAGTTCATCATCAGAAGCCTGAATTACTTAGTGAAGATTGAGGAATTAAAGTGCTTGAAAATGATAAATTTTTCAAAAGACAGGGATATCTCTTTGTGTCACTGCCTCAAAAGTACTTCAGCTATTTCAGTAGCAGTGCCAGTTTGTTGCATAAAAAGTCACAGCGTGATGCATGAAGTCACTGACCTTTCTCCAGAGCTGTGCTTGCCATAGTACCTTACAGCTTGTATGTGAACAACTACAAAATCCAGTAACTGATCTCTAAAGGAAATCAACATAACCCCATAACCCCTTCTGCTGTCAGTGCTTGCTGTCAAAACAGCAAGCACTTTTGTATCCCAGTTGTTCAACAGTTACCTTTATCAACAACTCGATGACTTCTGTATGAACAAGACCATGCACTGGCTCGTCATTGATATGAGTTATCAGGTCTCCAGCTTTTAAACCTGCTTGGTAAGCCGCACCTCCTTCTTCCACATTCTGGAAATCAGAGATGAAGAGGACAAAATGGACCCCTGTTTAACCGTCCTGTTTTAAAGATCAGGCTTTTTTTACTGAAATCCTTCTACCTCAGTCAGTATTAAAGAACACTTACAGATAATAAGTTATATAAAGAAAGAAAAAAAAACCCTCAGACCAGCCATTTCACCATCAACTACTCTACTCAAACTTTATATTTACATGGGGTGTTTCAAAGCTCACTGAAACACTGCCTGTTGCCACTGTTATTGTGGAACATCTGTATAGCAGGGCATTTTTTATGCATGACAAAGAAGGAGTGATTCACTCCCTGTGGCAAAATGTCATAACTGAATCAAGATTTTTAGCATGTGACACTGAGAAATACTGATGTAATTAACACAGTGGTCATATGAAATACCCTAACCATGATAAAAATTAACTCTACCATATAGTTAAGGATTGCTTTCATTTGGTTCAAATTCACCAGGCTGCCCATTAGAGGAAACAGTACATCACAAAGGGGGATAACAGACCAAAACAAACTGAATTTCAAATAATTCTGAAGAGGGCTTACATAATTCATTGTAAGTGAAGAATTTTAAGGCATGAAGCCACCACTGAAGCTTACAATGCTTATTGAACTAATCCCAAGAAAGCTACAGGGTCTTGAAAACAGCCAAGGTTTCACTTTTACTGCAGTGTACCATTTTATTCTCTTCCTTTCACTAATGGTAATGCTACACCAGTGGCAAGAAAACCAACTTTTGTATTTATTCCATTATCAAATGTACCCCTTCCTCTACATTCAATGTTCTTGATGGGTTAATAGGTCTGAGAGGTAAACATGAATGAAAAATGAGTAATACACTACCACATCAGTAGCATTGCTACTTCAAGATCTACAATACCTACTTAAAGCACTGTACAAAACTTCAAAGCTTTTGATATTTGTGGTAATCAACTTTTCAAAATTACTTAAGGTATTTTAAATATTTCATACACACACAATATTTATGCATAATATATGATATAGAATACACGATGTTATCAACCTCAATTATAAAATAAAAAATGCATAGATATTTACAAAAATACGTATTTATTTTACAATTAAGGAGGTTGACAACCAATAAAAGAACTTCCGTCTTTTCCTTTAGACTGTCTCCCACTTGAAATTAGTTGTGAAGAACAAAAGATACAGGATTTATTCAAGACAATCAAGTCTTTTTCCTGTGTCTAGCACCCAGAAGTACACACAATTCCAAGTGATTTACACATTTCTACACAAAAGAAAGCCAGTGCTTGAGATGAGCCTACTTGTGTCTAGTAAAATACCACTGATTTCATTAATCCATTAACTGATGCAGTTTAAGACTCCCTGTGTGTTTCAACTATTTCTGTTTACCATCTCCTGGCTGTGCAAATACTGCCCTCAAACAAAGAGGGGCTGCACCAACCCTTTGGATTTCTAAGCCACAGCACTTTGAACTTACACATGGCTATTCGCAACTGCCAAACTTTCCAAACGGGAAAGTACAGAACAATGTGGAAGGGCATCATATGTGGTAGCTTGTGTTATCCCTACAGTCAACACCAGCCTTGTGTACAGGCACAAATTTCATTCTAAGCAAACTGATTGACACAACTTCATGATTTACACGGCAACAGTCAACAGATACCACAGGTATAAAATTCAAAAGAAAATTCATCATTACAGTTTTCTGTGGCTGAATACAGGCAAAAAATGTATTATCTTACCCAAACAATATGATGTACAGTGTAGATATCACTGTCACCCACGTAAACCCTGATTGCTCGGATGGTGAAGCCATACTTTTTTCCTGAACTGTGAATTACTACTGGTTGATGAGGACTTGAAGCAGCAATCGATGAATCACGGCTGGGAGATGAATCTCGGGAGGATGAAGGATCAGATGACAGGGAATGAGGTGACATAGGACTTCCCAAAGGAGAAACGACAAACATATCTGGAAAAAAAAAAAAAATCTGACAATTTAAAGTACATTCTGAGCACACACAAATACAGACACAGAACAGGGAATGCGCTTAATTTTATGACATCTTTATGTCAAAATTTATCACTGTCTTTGAATACTCTCCTCCTCCATCAGTGTTTATCCTACCTGTCAACAATCAGATCTTAGAACTTCTTCCCCTGTAGTGTAAAGTGCATTTTTTAATGCAAGGGTTTTTTGTTACATGTGTTTCCTTTTAGAAATGAAATACATTCATTGCTAACTTTCAAAGAACAATTCCAGCCTCTTCCTAACAAATACTCATTAAAAAAACCCAAACAAACCAGAGTTTGGTAGCAGGTATTATTTGAGGAGTACACCCAAAACCATCCCCAAATCATATAGCAATGATAAATAAAGCACTAGTTTGAATTTGGGGTTGTTTGGTTTGTGTTGGTTTTGGGTTTTATTTTGTTTCAGTTATATATACATACAGATAAAGACTAATGTAATTAAACCATATACTGGTATATAGGACAGTAACTCAATGCTTATAACAAGGTCCCACTTCTACATTCTGCCACACTATGTATGAACACAAGAGTTTCTTGCAACAACAGTACCAGTTACAGCTTCATTTTATTTCACTGTTTTGAATCACTATGTGCTTATTATTGTGCAAATGTAAACACAACTGCAGCAGCATAAAACATACTGTGGTGACTGTAACAGGGTGACAGCTCTGCAAAAGAATGCAACTCAGGTTTGGTGTCCCATGTCAAGCCATGTAATGTGAGGGCAGATACACTTTGACAGCAGAAGCACTACTCCCTGAATTTGAGTCACCAGAGGTTCCCAGAGATCAGTACCACTAGGCTAATACTGAAATCCCACAGAACAGCCAAACCCCAAGGGTGGCTGTCACTGTCACCTTCTAGCTCATTTCATGTCTCGAAGGTAGTTGTAGAGAGCAGTAAGGTCACCCCTGAGCCTTCTCTCGATTAAAAAACCCCAGGTCCCTCAGCCGTTTCTCACCACACTTGTGTTCCAGGCCCTTCACCAACTCTGTTGCTCTTCTCTGGACCTGCTCCAGCACTGCCTAATCAAGGAGAACCTGCGGATGAAGCACTCTATAGACAGACAGGAAAAGCCTCACGGTCACAGGCCCTTTTTCTCATGGGTGACTTCAACCACCCTGACATCTGTTGGAATGACAGTACAGCCCGGCGCAAGCAATCCAGGAGGTTCCTCGATTGTGTGGAAGGCAATTTCTTTCTGCAAGTAATAGAGGAGCTGACAATGAGAGGTGCCGTGCTTGACCGACAGGGAAGGGCTTGTTGGACATGTGACGCTTCAGGGCAGCCCTGGATGCACCGATCACGAGATCACAGTATCACAGTATCACAGTATGTTAGAGATTGGAAAGGACCTCAAAAGATCATCTCGTCCAATCCCCCTGCCGGAGCAGGAACACCTAGATAAGATTACACAGGAACGTGTCCAGGCGGGTTTTGAATGTCTCCAGAGAAGGAGACTCCACAACCTCCCTGGGCAGCCTGTTCCAGTGTTCCGTCACCCTCACTGAGAAGAAGTTTCTTCTCAAGTTTAAGTGGAACCTCTTGTGTTCCAGTTTGTACCCATTGCCCCTTGTCCTATCACTGTTTGCCACTGAGAAGAGCCTGGCTCCATCCTCGTGACACTCCCCCTTTATATATTTATATACACTAATAAGGTCACCCCTCAATCTCCTCTTCTCCAAACTATAGAGACGCAGCTCCCTCAGTCTTTCCTCATAAGGGAGATGCTCCACTCCCTTAATCATCTTAGTTGCCCTGCGCTGGACTCTCTCCAGCAGGTCCCTGTCCTTCTTAAACTGAGGGGCCCAGAACTGGACACAATATTCCAGATGCGGTCTCACCAGGGCAGAGTAGAGAGGAAGGAGGACCTCTCTCGACCTACTAACCACCCCCCTTCTAATACACCCCAGGATGCCATTGGCCTTCTTGGCCACAAGGGCACAGTGTCGGCTCATGGTCACCCTGTCATCCACTAGGACCCCCAGGTCCCTCTCCCCTACACTGCTCTCTAACAGGTCGTTCCCCAATCTATACTGGAACCTGGGGTTGTTCCTGCCCAGATGCAGGACTCTACACTTTCCCTTGTTATATTTCATCAAGTTATTCCCCGCCCAGCTCTCCAGCCTGTCCAGGTCTCTCTGGATGGCAGCACAGCCCTCTGGCGTGTCGGCCACTCCTCCCAGCTGAGTGTCATCAGCAAACTTGCTGATAGTACACTCAATTCCCTCATCTAAATCATTGATGAATATATTAAATAATACTGGTCCCACCACCAACCCTTGAGGCACTCCACTAGATACAGGCCTCCAACTAGACTCCGCCCCATAGACTACAACTCTCTGGCTTCTCTCCTTCAGCCAGTTCACAGTCCACCTCACTACCCAATCATCCAGACCACACTTCCTCAATTTAGCTGCAAGGATGCTGTGGGAGACTGTGTCAAACGCTTTGCTGAAGTCAAGGTAGACCACATCCACCGCTCTGCCATCATCCATCCACCGTGTTATTTCCTCATAAAAGGCTACAAGATTGGTCAAGCACGACTTCCCCTTGGTGAAGCCATGTTGACTGCCCCTCATAACCCTCTTATCCTTGATATGCCTTAAGATGGCACCAAGGATAAGGTGTTCCATCACTTTCCCAGGAATGGAGGTGAGGCTGACTGGTCTATAGTTACCCGGGTCCTCCTTCTTGCCCTTTTTGAAGACAGGAGTGACATTTGCTTTCCTCCAGTCCTCAGGCACCTCTCCCATTTCCCAAGACTTGGTAAAGATGATGGAGAGTGGTCTAGCAATGACCTCCGCCAGTTCCCTCAGCACCCGCGGGTGCATCCCATCTGCACCCATGGATTTATGGATGTCCAGATTGCTCAACGGGTCTCTAACCCATTCCTCATCGACTAAGGCAAACCGCTCCATTGACCTGTCATGATCTGAGGTCTCAGTGGTACAGGACTCTTCAGGACTGCCTCCGGCAGAGTAGACAAAGAAGGCATTCAGTAACTCTGTCATCTCTGTGTCTTCTGTCACCAGGGCACCCGTCCCGTTCATCAGCGGGCCTACATTGCCTCTGGTGTTAGTTTTATCTGCCATGTATTTGAAAAAGCTCTTTCTGCTGTCCTTGACCCTTCTCGCCAGCTTTAATTCCAAGGAGGCCTTAGTCATCCTAGCAGCTTTCCTACATCCTCTAGCAGCAGCCTTATATTCCTCCCAAGTGGCCAGCCCTTCCTTCCATGACCTGTAAACTCTCCTCTTCCACTTTAGCATACCCAGCAATTCCCTATTTAGCCACGCAGGTCTCCTGACCCTCTTCCTTGACTTCCTACGTGTCGGGATGCTCTGATCTTGAGCTCGGAAAAAGCAGTCCTTGAACGTCAACCAACTATCTTGGGCCCCTTTACCTTCAAGCAGCCTAGCCCATGGGATTTCCCCTAGCAATTGCTTGAAGAGGCCAAAGTTTGCCCTGCTAAAGTCCAGGGTTGCAATTCTACTTGCTATTCTACTGGCCCTACCACACAAGATCCTGAATTCCACCATCTCGTGGTCGCTGCAACCAAGGCAGCCCTCAACCTTCACTCCTTCAACCAGACCCTCCTTGTTAGTGAGGATGAGATCCAGCAGCGCTCCTCTCCTGGTTGGCTCATCCACCATTTGCATGAGGAAGTTATCATCCATACACTGGAGGAACCTCCTGGACTGCGGCTGGGTTGCCGAGTAGTCCTTCCAGCAAACATCAGGGAAGTTAAAATCCCCCACAACGACCACGGCCTGTGACTGTGAGGCCGCTCTCAGCTGCCTGTAGAAGGCCTCGTCAACTTCCTCACCCTGATCCGGTGGCCTGTAACAGACCCCCACAACAGTATCGCCGCTGCCAGCCTGCCCCTTAATTCTCACCCACAGACTCTCAACTCGCTCATCATCTGTCCCCGGACAGAACTCAACGCACTGTAGCTGCTCTCGCACATAAAGAGCACCCCGCCTGGCTGGCCTGTCTTTCCTGAAAAGGACATAGCCCTCCATGACTATATTCCAGTCATGTGAGCTGTCCCACCACGTCTCCGTAATTGCCACCAGGTCATAATCTCCTGACTTAACACAGGTTTCTAGCTCCTCCTGATTATTTCCCATGCTGCACGCATTGGTGTACAGACACTTCAGGGAGCGAGCTGAGCACACCGATTTCACCCTAGGATTACAGGAGGCCTCCCAGTCTTCATCAATTCCGGAGCGCTGTCCCACTGAGGCAAGCCCAGCCACAACCCCATCCCCCTTCAAATCTAGTTTAAAGCTCTCCAAATGAGCCCTGCTAATTCGTGTCCCAGCATCCTTTTGCCTCTGTGCGATAAACCTTTCCCACATGCCATTGTCCAGACTGGTGCCCTATAAAACCAGCTGTTATCAAAGAATCCAAAGCCCTGCCTGCAGCACCAGCCTCAAAACCAATCGTTTATGGACTGAATTTTCCCATTCAGTCCCACATCATCAGTGGAAGATGGAAGGAGTGAGGAGAAGATCACTTGAGCCCCAGAGTCTTTCACCATCCACCCCAAGGCCCTGTAGTCTTTCTTCATCCCCCTCAGACTGCGGGAAGCAGCTTCCCCCTCACCCGTCTGGAAGACCAGCAGCGGGTAGTAGTATGTCTGGTGCACCAGGTTGGGGAGCACCCTGGTGATATCCCTGATCCGGGCTCCAGGCAGACTACACACTGGACAGGCAGCCTGGGAAGAGCACAGGGATGTTGTCCGGGAAGCTAGGAACCAGGTTAGGAAAGCTAAGGCCCAGTTAGAGTTAAACTTGGCTAGGGATATTAAGGGTAACAGGAAGGGATTCTACAGGTACATAGCAAATAAAATACAGACTAGGGAGAAGGTAGGCCCCCTCAGAAAGCTCTTGGAAGAACTGGCTACAGGATTTGGAGAAGGCTAAGGTTCTGAATGACTTGCCTCGGTCTTCACTGGCAAAGGCTCTGACCACACCACCCAGACACAGGGACTGTGAGAATGAAGACCCTGAGCCCACTTTGGGAGAGGATCTGGTTCAAGACCATCTTAAAAATCTGAACATGCACAAGTCCATGGGACCTGATGGAATCCATCCGCATGTCCTGAAGGAGCTGGAGAATGAAGTTCCTAAGCCGCTGGCCATCATATTTGTAAAATCATGGCAGTCAGGTGAAGTTCCCAAAGACTGGAAAAAGGGAAATATAACCTCCATTTTCAAGAAGGGGAAAGTGGATGAACCGGGGAATTACAGACTAGTCAGTCTCACCTCTGTGCCTGGCAAAATCTTGGAGCAGATTCTCCTGGAAGGCATGCTAAGGCACATGAAAAACAACAAGGTGCTTGGTGACAGCCAGCATGGCTTCACTAAGGGGAAATCCTGCTTGACCAGTCTGGTGGCCTTTTATGATGGGGCTACAGAACTGATGGACAGCGGTAAAGCAGCTGATGTCATCTACCTGGACTTGTGTAAAGCGTTCGACACTGTCTCACATGACATCCTTGTCTCTAAATTGGAGACACATCAATTTGATAGGTGGACCACTCGGTGGATAAAGAACTGGCTGGATGGCAGCATGCAAAGAGTTGTGGTCAATGGCTCAATGTCCGGCTGGAGACCAGTAACGAATGGTGTCCCTCAGGGATCGGTGTTGGGACCGGTCTTGTTCAACAACCTGTCGTGGTTTAACCCCAGCCAGACAACTTGTGCACTTACTCCCAGTGAGTGGTGCCAGGCTGGAAGCAATCGAGGCCCATGTTAGTCCCCCCTTCCCCAGGGGCTGCCCCCCCCTTCCCCACTCCCAAAAGGATGGGGAGGAGAATCGAAAGAATGCAACTCCCACAGGCTGAGATAAGAACAGTCTAGCAACTAATGTATAATACGAATCACCACCGCTACCACCAACGACAACAATGATAAGAGAAAATAGCAAGGGAAAGGAGTACAATACCACGCGCCGAACAACGAGTCCAAACCGGCCGACCCCCTGTCCTTCCGGGTAACTCCCAGTTCCCCCCTGGGCATGACATGCTGTGGTATAAAATACCTCTTTGGTCAGTTTCGGTCAGGTGTCCTATCTCTGCTTCCTCCCCGCTTCCCCTCCTCCCTGGCAGAGCATGAGACTCACAAAGTCCTTGGCCAAACCAAAACATCATTTTTATCAGCTTTGTTCCCAGCCCGAAAGCCAAAACACAGCACTGCACCAGCTACCAAGAAGGAGAAAAAATGACTGCTGCTGCTAAACCCAGGACACATCTTCATCGCTGACATGGACAGTGCGGTTGAGTGCACCCTCAGCAAGTTTGCCGATGACACCAAGCTGTGTGGTTCGGTTGATACGCTGGAGGGAAGGAATGCCATCCAGAGGGACCTTGACACGCTTGTGAGGTGGGCTGATGCCAACCTCATGAAGTTTAACCATGCCAAGTGCAAGGTCCTACACCTGGGTTGGAGCAATCCCAGGCACAGCTACAGGCTGGGCAAAGAACAGATTCAGAGCAGCCCTGTGGAGAAGGACTTGGGTGTGCTGGTCAATGAGAAAATGAACATGAGCCAGCAGTGTGAGCCTGCAGCCCAGAAAACCAACCGTATCCTGGGCTGCATCAAAAGGAGCATGACCAGCAGGTCGAAGGAGGCCATGCTGCCCCTTTACTCTGCTCTTGCAAGACCTCACTTGGAGTATTTTGTGCAGTTCTGGTGTCAACATGAAAAGAACATAGAACTGTGGGAACAAGTCCAGAGGAGGGCCACGGGAATGATCAGGGGACTGAAGCACCTCCTGTATGAAGACAGGCTGAGAAAGTTGGGGCTGTTCAGCCTGGAGAAGAGAAGGCTGCGTGGAGACCTCATAGCAGCCTTCCAGTATCTGAAGGGGGCCTATAGGGATGCTGGGGAGGGACTCTTCATTAGGGACTGCAGTGATAGGACAAGAAGTAATGGGTTAAAACTTAAACAGGGGAAGTTTAGACTGGATATAAGGAGGAAATTCTTTCCTGTTAGGGTGGTGAGGCAGTGGAATAGGTTGCCCAGGGAGGTTGTGAATGCTCCATCCCTGGCAGTGTTCAAGGCCAGGTTGGACGAGGCCTTGGGTGGTATGTTTTAGTGCGAGGTGTCCCTGCCCATGGCAGGGGGGTTGGAATTTGATGGTCTTAAGGTCCTTTCCAACCCTAAGTTTTCTATGATTCTATGTCTCTCTTGTAGTGAGGGGCCCAGAACTGAACACAGGATTCAAGGTGCAGCCTCACCAGTGCCCAGTACAGGGGGATGATCACTGCCCTGGCCCTGCTGGCCACACTACTACTGATACCGACCAAGATGCTGTTGGCCTTCTTGGCTGCCTGGGCACAAGCTGGCTGATGTTTAGCTCAGGCCCTTTTCCACAGAGCAGCTTTCCAGACACTCTTCCCCCAGCCTGTAGCGTTGCATAGGGTTGTTGTCTAAACCCAGGACCTGACACTTCTGGCACTTTGCCTTTGTTGAATCTCATACCACTGGCCACAGCTCATCAATGCAGCCTGTCCTTGCATCACTCATGGCACTCACAAGATGAAACACACATTTCAACCAAGCTCAGCTGCCTCGCCTGCCAAACACAAAGGCCACCCATCCTTGTTCAGTCCTCTGGAGCCAGTGTTCCAGTAGTATTCAGCCAGGTGAAAAAACATCCTTGAAAATGGATGCAGCACAAGGGTGAAGTACCAAAGCTGGTTGTAAATTTGGCTGCAGGCACACCTTCTGGGAGCTCAGCAAGAGTGGCCTTGCCTTCTCACTCCACCTATGGCTCTGCCACCAGCCAGCCCCATGAAGCTGGTTCCATGTGGTACTGTCCAGATAAGGTGGTTTCCTCCAGAGCTGAAAATGTTCACCCTTTCACATTGGGTACAAAGGCCTACTTTGAGGAGTGATCTCAGGGACAACAGCCAGCAGATGCTGGCCCCACACCTCTGCAGCTCATGCCCAAAGACCTTGATCCGCTACTATGTGTCTTCATCTTTGACTAAAACCCCCCCAGTTTTGTCTCATTTAAGAGCTTTAATACCCAGATCCCCCACACTCTGCCTTCTGCTGTGCCTGGGACATGCCCGGTGACGCTCAGCTATATGACTCAGGTCAGGAATACTGGCTGGCTGTTGCTGTAGTTTACTTCATGGATAAATATTAATAAGGTAGGTTTTTTTGGACAGCAGGCACAGCTAATGTATTGTATTTTGGTTAATACAGATGATGACAACATTTTAAGTGTAACTAAAGCTAAGTTTGTATTTTATAGAACAATGCTGACATTAAACTGAAAAAAACTCAGTAACTGAAAGGAAGTAACTCAGTATGTATCATCTCTGAATTTAGTGATTCTTGCTTGACAACTGTGAAAGAACTACTAGAGTACAAACTGATGACTAACTCTGGAGTGTTTCTTGGCTGTGTCTGTATCATGCTGTTGTGACAGCTAATCTTTCTGGCTTATCACCTTTCCTTATGGGAGAAGGGGAAGAACTAGTGAGGCTGAAAGTGCTGCTGTAACAAACTGCTATTCTTGCAGCTCCATATAGTGAACTACATAGAAATCAAGCTATATCCCTACTGTATAATGGGCCAAAGACTGAATCCTGCATCCTGCTGTGCATGCACATGGTCAAACACAAAGTAGTCACCACAAAGCTGTGTTTTTGCCTGCCAAAGAAGGTCCTTCAGTTGTAATGTGACCACTGTAACTCACTGACGAGACTGGACCACCCCAGTAATGCACGTGAACAAGAGAAATAAAGCGTGACACAATTCATTCTAGCCTCTCAAAAATATTGCATTTATGTCATAAAACATCAAACATGCATAAATCATAACAATTCAAACAAAAATATTTATCTACCTCCTGGGATCATGAGGGACAAAGCACTCGCAGAAAGGGACTTTGTGACTTTTCCAGAGATCTTCTTTTTCTCTGTGCTTTCTAATCGCTGGCGAGCCATGTGAGATACAACTTCATTGGGTGGCTTTGAGGAATTATCTCTACTGTCCACACTCTCAGTTCTTCCATTTAACTGATCTAAGTGCTCTGAAAAGCTGCCAACTGTACAAAGAGGAAAGGACAAACACGTTGAGGGAAAACCAGGGGTCAGGGAGGAGAAATGGTACAAATGTGACATAGGTTTTTTTCTTTCAAGTTCATAAAACAACATGACAGTAATCTGAGTAATTTTTTCTGAACTCAAGAATGAATAAATGTTAACAAAATGAATTGAAGCAACCGTTTTTTCAGCCACTGACTAAAAATGAAGCAAGTTTGGTATTTCTATATGCAGCACTCACCAGCTTAAGCATACACCTATCTTTTATGTGAATTCCCCTGAAGTAATGAAAGGCTCTAATCCTGCATAAGTTGCTATCAGCTTCACAAGTTTTCAAAAACTCATTAGAACACTGAGCATAATTTTATCTTTAATTATTATTATTTGCTTTTATTCTTTCGGTGTTTTTCTACCACAAAGCAGAAAGATATCTGGCACCACTAAACTCAGCATTACAACCACATTGGTATTAGTCTACCATAGGTAATGAACTTCAACGACACTGTATGGAGGAATGACAGCAATGTTTCAAACAATGAAAAAAACCATAAAGGCTCACACACCAAGGGTAGGTTGCCTATTCAAAGACACAGTATAGAAATTCCTAGTATTAGTTTAAGGTCACTGAGTGTCACATTGCTAATGGACCAAAGAAAAAAAGAAATTACTCTTAAGTGTAACAGAAGTGGATCATTTTAAGTTATCACTGTGACTGCTATGCTAAGGCCAATGCTGTAACACAGGCAGTGAGCAGGACTTGGAATACAGCACAGTCAAGGTTTTCACCAAGAAAAGAAGATGGAAATGGCTGTATAGCTGGGTGAGCCTGAGGAAATTTATCTCTCCAGAAATGGGGAGGAGGAAGGGGAAGGAAAATGAAAACTACAAGGGAAAGCAGGAGTATGGGAATAGAAAGGCCTATCTTGAGAAAACTCAGTGAGATACAAAAGAGAAGTAAGCTGAAGACAGGTGAATGTGTAGAGAAAGTAACTGGAATCTATTTATGGACAATAATGAAACCGATATAGGCCTAGATCTATGTTAAGTATCAGGAGTTCTAAATAGTTATACAAAGCTCCTGTCCAAAAGAATAAATGAAGCAAGACGGTAGGGCCCTGGAGCCTACTGAAACACACGCAAATACTTCAGCTGGGAGAGGGATGCACAGAGCAAATAAATAAGGAAGGAATAGTTTACAACACTTCCTTTTAGACTCCTAATGACAAAAATGATTTCCACAAGTCAAAGACAATCCTACCAATTGTGAAAAGTGTGTGTCATTAAGATGTCTTAATTAAAACCACACAATGGTGTAGCATGGAGAACAGTAATACAGGTCCACTGCAGAATGCTAAAGAAAAAAAAAAAAAAAAAAAAAAGGAACACCAACTAGATAAAAAAAGTGCTTGTAAGTGCTCAAGGGATTTAATACTCCTTTTTGCCACAGAAGGATCCTGCAAAGGCTCAATAGTCAAGTCACTGTTTTATTCACTTGCTGAGAAGCCCTCCAGACTGTGGGGTAACTCCATACGTTGGTGTTTCCAAAAATGTTGAAAATTTCATATGTATTTTCACAAGATTTTATTAGCTTGAGCCTAAGCCCAAACCAGACCCCTCTTAAGATGGCTATTTTTTAAAGCAGTTCTGAAATACCTGACTTTAAATCCATGAATGTTTCTGCTAAACAAAGAAGGCCCATGATTGTTTCTAATGTCAAGAGACCCATTGTGGATTACCTGACAGCGTGGAGCTGCTGTTCGTACTTGCTGGAGTGGTTACTTCAGGTTCATCTTGCACTACTTCCTCGCTCACAAATACAGGCTTTTCCTGTTCCTCCCGAGGTCCTACTAAGCCAGCAGAATCATCCTGTTCTCCTTCGGCTGATATGGCCAACTTTGGAAGCAAACCAGAGCTGCAACGCTGCCTACTGCTCTCAGTGTCAGAAGAGATGGATGCAGATGTTTGTTGTCTGCATTAAAAATAAACAAACACTCATGCAGTTACTGAGATAAGGAGGCCTGTCACCCGGCAAGCAGGACATGGACCACTTCCAGAACCTCCTTCTACTTACATTTCAGAATATTCTGAACTCCAGCTTAAAGATTCCACAGAAGGCAACGCCACACTTTTTGTTTTGTCTCCAGCGTCTTCCTTTTCTTCACCTTGCGTTTGAGCAACTCGATCTATGCTACTAAAAACCTATTGCAGAGAGAAAAATACCAACAACAAATAAACAAAAACCCCAAGTCACTGCTGATGTATTTGACAGAAAAGGATATGCAGGAAAGCACATTTCAACAATTTCACGATTCTAAACGCTTACACAATATTTCAGAGTGCAAGCTTCAAGCTTCTTGAGCCTTTTAAAATTCCAAAGTTTGTGCTCTTAAAATGCTTTCCTATTTTGCTTTCTTCCTCCTCATGTACAGGATCATGAATAATATCTATTCTCATTAGAGATTTATAAGCCTTTTCGTCATTTCACTGTGTGAACCAAGAGAATACAAACAAAATCCACAGCCTTGGGATCTCTAAGACCCAGGATAATGCACACCTTGGATTAATTCACAACCATAAAACAAATCAAGGTAAAAAAACCCTTAACCCTAATATACTTAGTGTTTACCAGTCAGGTGTGGAAACTGAAAGATTAATCTGAACTGACTTTGAAGTTAAGAAAAAATTACTTGGCTAAAGGACTTAGAGCAAATAAACTCTGATCATTGAAGTTTGTTTGCTTAGCTAACAAACAGCATACACAAGTTGTCAGCTGTATATTCTACAGCCTGAGAGGCACAGCTAGAAATGCAATGACATAATGACATTAACAAACCAAACTATTACAGTGGTACAGAACTTTGAAAAGAACAGAAGTTCACAGAATCACAAAATGAGGTTGGAAGGACCTCTACCAGGTCATATTGCCCAACACCTCTGTGCACAACCAAAGTCAACTTGGAGCTGGTTGCTCTGGCTAATATCCAAATGGCTTCTTAAGACCTCCAAGGATGAAGACCCCACTACCTCTCTGGACAACTTATGCCAGTATTCAATTAGCCTCACAGTTAAGTGTTTCCTTGCCTTCACACAGAACTTCCTGTGTTTCAGTTTGTGCCCACTGCCCCTCATCCAAGTTGTCCCCAGAGAGACTGTATCATTTACCAATATCTGATTTTGAAACATACCAAGCCAAAATGAGGCGACTACACCAAATGAGGATAACTACATCCATGATTACTGTCTCTGCTCTTTCATGTTATCACAGATACAATAGGTATGTGGTACTGCACAGCCAGCATAAAATCCACCAATTCTTTGAAACATAACCCAGGACAAGCAAAATAACAAACGCAGACTTTCCAAATACCTTTAAACAGTCCCTAAAGTGAGTTAAAGAAATGCTTTTAAATAGAAAGCTTTTGAAAATCACCACTGGATGCTATGTTAAGACTAGAAGCACACTCATTAGGTATTCCACTTCCATTATTTTCTGCCAATTTACCCTTCTGAGCATGTCCACTCTTTTCCTACTGGCATCCGTTACCCAGCAATAACTGGATGTCACCTCAACTACTTAAGTACACTACCCCTTGGACGGTCAGTTTTACCTTCAATTCCTAGCATTCAAATCAATCCCTCAAATCCACACCTCTCCATGACCAAACCTCATGCTAACCACTACTTTGCTTTTTCTTTTCAGTCTAATGTAAGTTGCTTTTTCTTTTCAGTCTAATGTAATTTAATTAATAGCTACTGTAGGCTACTACTGTAATCTTTGTTATGCCGTCACCTGCCAGATACACAGGACACACCTGGAGCAACATTCAAACTGCATACAAGGAAATCAATGCAATGAACATGTATTAGCATTTAACAGAGCAGTTCCCCATAAATTTCTCTTACGCTATTACAAATGTGCTACAGAAATATAACAACCTATTTATGTAACCTTCTATTACCTTAAGGATTCAAGAGATAATTTCCTATAGAATCCTCCCATGTTTTGACTTAACAGTATTCATCTAATTTTTGCTCAGTTTCAGTTGACATTTTTTGAAGAAACAATACCTTATTTCTTCCACATTGTTTCCAAACTCTCTAGAAGTAGCAAAATGTTTATCTAAACAACACATAGTAATAATACAGTAATTTTTACTTACTTTTGAAAATCTGTGTGAACATGAAGAAAACTGTCTCATCTCCAAATTAAAATCTTCATCATTAGTATCATCTTCTTCATCAGTTTCCATATGTTGGTATTTGTCAGAACGAGCTATAGACAATAGAAATAAAGTATGTGAATTTATCATAAAGAAGGGGTACCAAGCTTAATATTAACTGAAGAGTAATTTTATTCCCAAGATTATTTTTGCTGAAACGTCAAACCACCAGTGAAATTGCAAGCTGCCAGAGGTTCTGATGAAGGACATTTTCAAAGCAGTAAGCAAAAGTCAAAGGCAGTGATTAACTTAAAGAAGGTGTTCTTCTCAGGTTTTTTTGTACCATCAAACACCTACTGTCAAAATAACTTGTGTCCTCTTCAGACTCCAACTGTGGAATAAATTCTGCTTTCTGTCTCAGCAAGCTATTCCAGTTAAGGTTCCTGAAGAACTGATGCTGCTTTACTTCGTATACACCACCTGGGGGAGCCAGAGAAAAACACTGAGCAAATGATACCACATCCTCTGACATTAATTCACCTAAACAAACCCCTGGACAAAAAAGTAAATCATAATGGAAAGCCTTAGTCCTTAGGCAGAAACATCTACTAGCCATTTCCACTAGAATCTAAACCTATCAGAGCACCTCCTCGTCTCTGTTTTGTTGTGACCGTTTCTTTAGTAGCGCTGCACTGCTTTTATCATCTTCCCCCTTTTAACATTCCTGTTTTTCTGGATATACTGATTATGATCTCTCAGTGACAATTTAGTCAGAAGCACAACATGAACTAATCATAAAAATGTAAGCATGTGTATTAGATGAGTAAGCATAAGTTAGAATGTAATGAAAATGATTCTTAATAGGAAATACCCTATAATTTATCTCCTTATAGATTACTTCCTTCTTGTTATACAAACAAACTAGTTTCAAGCTAAGAAGCAACTATAAGAACACAATGAAATACTGGAATTTTTGTCCTGTGAGGCTGGGTGAGTATACTACTAACAAGCATTAACCTAACCCTAAAAACTGAAAGGTAACCTGCAGCAGCAGGAATTACTGCCAACTGGATTGTACGGGGTTTATGTGCCACAGTTTTGGTAGTGGAGGGCTGCAGGTGTGGCTTTTATGAGAAGATGCCAGATGTTTCCCCCATGTCCGACAGAGCCAATGCCAGCCAGACCCAGGATGAACCCACCACTGGCCAAGGCCAAGACCATCAGTGACACTGGTAGTGCCCCTGTGATAACACATTCACAAAAGAGTAAAGAAACTGCTGCACAAGAGCATAGAGAGGAGTGAGCGTATGAGAGAGCAGCAACTCTGCAAGACACCTAGGTCACTGAAAGAGGGGAGAAGATGCTCCAGGCAGAGGAAGCAGAGATTCCCCTGCAAACTGTAGTGAAGCCCATGGTGACACAGGCTGTGCCCCTGCAGACCATGGACGTCCACAGTGGATGACATATCCCCCTACAGCCCATGGAGGCCCATGCTGGAGCAGATCTCCACCTGCAGCCCCTGTAGGACCCCACACCAGAGCAGGGGGATGCCTGAAGGAGGCTGTAACCCTGTGAGAAGCCCCTGCTGGAGGGGGAAGGGACTCATAGTGGAGCAGTTCATGAGTAACTGGAGCCCATGAGAAGGACCTATACTGGTAAAGCTGGTGGAGGACAGTCTCCTGTGGGAGGGATCCCACACTGGAATGTGGGAGTGATCCCACACTGGAATGTGGGAGTATGAGGAGGAATGAGCAGCAGAGACATGTAATCAACTGACTGCAATCCCAATTCCCTGTGCCTCTAACCCACTTGCAAGGACAAGGCAAAGAAACTGGGAGTGAAGTTGAGCCCAGGAAGAAGAGAGGGGTGGAAGGAAGGCGTTTTTAGGCTTGTTCTTATTTCTCATTCTCATTAACACTACTTCAGTGTTAGCTGGCAATAAACTAAACTAGTTTCCCCAAGCCAGGTCTGTTTTGCCTGTGACATTAACTGCTGAGTGATCTCTCCCTGTTTTTATCTCCATCCACATATCTTTAAATGCATTTTCATCCCCGTCCAGTTGAGGAAGGAGGAGTGATAGAGCAGTCTGGCAGGCACCTGGTGCCCGGCCAAGGTCAATCCACTACAGTGATACAGCATTTGTTATGCCAAAGCTAAGTCAGCAGAGAGCCACTAAAAAAGTCTCAAGTCTCCAGGATTGGTCTCCAACTCAGCCTCAAGATTTCTAAGGTGCTTCTTTGCTGTTCTGACTGCAGCAGGGAAAAAGTAAAAAATCCCGAATATTCGTGAATGAAACCAAAATCACGTCATTGAAAGTCACTAGCTAAGGAGTGAACATTTCTCTTAAGCACAGCAATGGGATATTACACCTGAACTGTGTAATTCTTGATTAGTATCAGACACCTCAAATCCTAAGAGGTCCTTTTTCTGCAATTTTCCGTCTTAAAAAAAAAATACAGTACCCATCTCTCTTCCTTCAACATAACTATGCCACTCAGGTCTCCTGAGCAAATACACAATTAGGATTTTCACAGAGTGCTATGCAGCTAGCTAATACATATTAGACAGATAGTGCTTTTATCTGAAATGCATGGTGGAGCCTGGGATAAACAGTGCTGTTTTTCCAGAGCCCCTGTGGGACCTGTCACATTGCAGTCTCTGTTCTTGAAATTGTTTCTAACATTAAAAAAACCCCCGAAGTTTGTTATGGCTTCTAAACACCCCCCTGTGCTTCAAAGAAATGGCTGCCCAATTTCCTTTTTCAGGCTGTCAGCTCTCAAGAGATCACAAACAGTTTAAAGAAATCAGCCACTGCACAGATGTTCCATGTGTTGGCACTGACCATCACAGTAGTTAATACAGCCTCTTTCTAGCCAATTCACTTTCTCAACCAGCTGTAGCAAGACAGGCAGAATTTGCAATCTACTTCTGACCCAGCCTCTCACAGGGAGGCATAGAGCCTTGAATTAACACTGTGTTTACCAGGAAAAAGCATCTTGGTAATGAAACAATAATGCTTGAAAGGAGTATATGCAAAACAAAGGAATGGAATTAGTTGTGTCCCTTTATTTTGCCTTTGGTAGCTGTGCCCTTTGTAGCAGATGAAGCAGGCAGCAACAAGAGAAGCTGACTAGGACAAGGTATCTGCTTCACTCTTGTTCAACTCGGGGCAAGGGAGAAATCAAACTTTGGTGGATATCACTTATTCCTGACCATCAGCTACAGATCCTGTTCATACAGATCCCAGACTCTCAGAGAGCAAAGGACATGCAGTTCCCTCGTCTCAAGTCATGTCATCATGTCCCAAAGGAAGATCTCTCATGTATGACCACATCAATAGTACTTGGGGTCTGGGTTTTATACACATGTCCCCCCCAAGTGAAAGTGGTAAGGCCAGTTATAAACTGATTTTTAAAGCTCCTGTTTATGTTAGCTCTAAAAATACACAGCATAATCTGAACACTGGACTCAATTTTGCCAGCAATTTTCCAAGTACTATCATGCTGATTCAACCTGCCACTGGGTTTTCTCAGCATCCATTTCCATTCATGGCATACAGCGTTCACCATAAATGAGACTATACCTTTACATTCAGGCTCTTTTGCACAGGAATTCTTTTTTGCTGTGTTTATGTAGTGCTTTGGCCAGTGGAATGGCTGCCAATGACAGGGGATTCCATACATTAACACTTCAAAAATCATGTGCAATATTCTTCAGTACTGCCTCTCATCCAATTCCCAGAAAAATCCTGTTCCATCAACTAACAAATTCTATTCTATAAATGTACAATGTTTTCATTAGGCTAAGCAGGCTCAACGCTCCTAATGCCACATGCTCTTTACATTTTAAGAGGTTCTTCTCTCAAAATGGAAAGAGCGTAGCACTGAATGACCACAGGGGAATAAGGTGACAGCATGTGTTCCCACTGATACCCATTTACTTCCTTAACATTCACACTCAGGGTTTTGTTCTTTTTCATGCAAGGCAGTAGTGCTTGCTGAATTACAACAAGACCTTTCACAATACAACTTCAGACAGTCATTTCTGAACAATTAGTTAAGAGTACCCATAATCCACTCTAAAGCCTGGAGGAACTAATTTGCCAGGCTAAAATACTTCTGCAAAAGGAAGCATTATCTGTGTATTGATTCCTCTTCTGTACTTCTATGTTATTTAATGCTGTATCCATGAAAGAACACTATCCAATAGCTAACTGGGTCTTTGAAAAATTTATGGTTTATGTAGAGAATTAAGAGAAGAGTAATTGCAAATGACCACATATATGTAAACTTCAAAAAAAGGACAGACATCATCCGCTATCATGGCATGCTGTCATGACACTTGTCCTGATAGTTATTTCCCGAACAAAACAAATAGGTGAACAAAAGCTCACGATGCCGAATACGCAAACCGTTTCCAGCACACTAACAATATAAAACAGGGCCTCCTAACCTGTTCCCAGTCTTTCCAACGGATTCTGCCTGAGCAGCCGGGTAATCAGATCCTGGGCTTCTGGAGGTGGTGCTTCATCCTCTTCAGGCCAGCAGATTTCATCTAACAAAACAGAAAGTTGTTTGTTATTACTGAAGTCTGACCCCAACATTTAGCAGAAACTCTGAAAGCTCTCATAGCAAGCTATCAGTAAAGCTGAGTTAAGGCAACTTTTCAAGTTTCTGTCGCATACCAATTACTTCTGATTTTCCTACTCTCTATACAAACTCCATAAACACGCTGTTTATGAGAACGTATGTTCACATTTTCCTCGGAAGTATCCTTTCACCCAAAACTGTGTTTAACAACAGAATAAAGGAATGCTTGGCTCATGGAAAACTATTGCAAAATATGAGCAAAACTTGTATGCTCTCTCTTCTCCCTGGCCACCACACCCAAATCATGCTTTAAATTTTAGTTCTGTTCCATGGAAATTGCTGTTAAGGACACAGCTGACCTAGCCAAGCAGTCACTGCTCAAATCTGCAATCTTTCTCTTCTAACGCTAGCAGACTTCCATGACTAATGGCCATGGTATTGGACTCTGCTCTGTAAAGATACATGCCAATGGAGCATTCTTGCAAGTGCTGCATACTTGCACCTCACACTACTGACTCTTCTACCACTAAGGCCTTTGCACTTCATAGCAAGTTGGACATAAATCATGCAACCAAGACATTAAGCCCTGCCAGCATTCAGGTAAGGCTGACCAAAAAAAAAAAAAAAAAAAAATCAGCCAAATTTTCATTTAAATTAAACAATGGAAAAATGTGCCAGTTTCCAGATGTACATGAACATTGTAACAAGCTTACACAGCAAATTTTGTCTGATTTCTATCAGAAGCTGCCTCCAAGAATGTAATATACTGCGGGTTTAGACAAAACTCTGCAGAATTTTCTTAAGAGGTAAAAGGATTTGAGCATCAGAGAAACAGAATGCTCAAAAACCAGAGAAGACTGTTACAGATTTTGTCATTGTATAATCTAGACTTTTCCTTAAAAATTACCGTAATTGAAGAAATAACCACTAGAAGCTACACACAAGTCTAATTGCTGTATTTCAGAGTTTAAGGAAAGGTACTGAAATAAGAGGCATAAATGTTTCTGAAGTACTATTTTTAACATTTTGTTTTAATTAACATTTTAAGCATCTAAATTTATTTATACTGAGGCCTGCCATAGCTGTACTTATACAGACTGGAAGCAGGGAAGGCAATCTGCAGTGAAGAAAGAACAAGGTATAATATGAGGGAGCAAGATTTTACAGCAGATTATAGAATTTCACCCACAGAAACTGAACAAAAGTCCAGGCTATGGATTGGGTTCTTTAACACAGCTTTTACAGTTGAATACGCTTGTACCATATATTTTAACACGTATTTTAGTATTTATACCCTTGGACCATATATTTTAGCATAGGAAACTTATCCAACAAAAGAATTCTCCTGCAGATGCTGCACGAATGGTTTCAGAAAGTAAGGATATTTAAAATAACAGAAACTGACAAGTCAGTATCAAAAGAGGAAACTAAGCTGACCCACAGGCTTGGAGAGCCAGGGGAAACAGATCAGGTTTACAAACTTACACTTTTACAATTTCTGGAAGATAAAAAGGACACATTCAAACAGATTAAGGTTATTTACATAACTATCAGCTAGATTTTAACACATCATAATTTGTTTTCCAAAATTTAAAATTACTGTCACAGGCAAAATAAAGTCTAAAGTGCAAATGTTGTCATTAATTTTAGACTATTCCCTCCCCTTCTCCCAGTCAGAGAGCATAAAGATAAAAACACATGCACACATGTCCGGAAATGCAATAAAAACATGAGTTATTTTCATGTTTGCCTGCCTACAGCTTCCACTGCAGTTTGAATTTGATTTGGAAAATAAAGCATGAATATGCATTGCAGCCATGAGGCATTCAGAACAAAGCCAGCATTTGCTGCCTGCGTTAATTAAACAGTTGATTCTCCTTGCCGCTCAGGGCTTGACGTATCACATCAGAAAATAACATGGTTATAAATCCATGAACGCAAGGATGTTGTATAAAGAGGTCATGTACTAGAGGCAACACACAAATCCATTTCACTACAGTTTACAAGCAAGTTTGGCTTTCAGCTTCGCATATGGAGGAAAGCGAGATAATGACAGCGTCTCCTTAAGTACAAAAGGGGCTTGCTGTATTCTCACTATCCCAGAGTATAATACCAGAGGTGTGGTCAGTTTTGTTTCTGTTGGGCTTTCTGGCTGTTGTTTGAGCTGGTTTTTTGACAGTTGTTTTGGTTTGCTGTTTGGTGGTTTTTTCTTAGCTACTGGACATTTTAAGCAGACTATAAAACAGACTGTGAAATAGTAAGAGAAGCCGTTCTGTTAAACTCTTGGCATAAATAGAGGCCCTCTACATCTATGCATCTGGGAAATTTATGGAAACAGCAGGCAGGATAGTAAACAATTCTGTTTAATTATCATTCAGTTTTGCCATAAGCCACATAACAATACTTAGGGTCAGCTTGCAGGTTAAGAACTAAAGGGTTATTGAATTTTAAATGGAAGAAGAACAGCTGCTACAGAAATAACATTGCACTACAACAATCACCAATGAAATCATTTGCAATCTGTGAATTGAATTTGTTTCCTTCTCTTTCCCATTATTTATTATTTGTGAGACATTTGTTTTAGGGTTTTATTACATCTTTGTTAATTTCTTCATTGTGCCATGAGGCATGTTCCCATTTATGCAAATTTATTTGAACCATTTCTGCTTGGGTATAATTTCTCTGCTAAAGACTGAAATCACTGTGCCACAGTGGCACTACTTTCCTACTAATACTGCTTTTCTTTTCTAAACAATGCAGCTTAACCAGTGCATTTCCACATCTCTGTACTTAGCAACAACATACTGTAAACTTAGCTTTTAAACCAAATTTAGTCTTACCGCTTTGACAGCAACCTGCTAATACAATAACAGGATAGTGGTGGGCCTTTTGAGCAAAACTAGCTTGAAAACCTAGCCTATCAGTAAAATTGTAGGTATATTTACTTTTAACAGAAATTGACATGTTTCACAGCAAAATGAGTAATCTGGGGTTTTTTTATAACGATCCTCACCACTGATTACTTGTCCGAACAGCTGTTCTGGTGTATCTCCAAAGAATGGCACACACCCAACAAGAAATTCGTAAAGGATAATTCCCATAGCCCACCAGTCCACTGGTTTTCCGTAACCCTGTCTCAGTATCACTTCAGGAGCTATGTATTCAGGTGTACCACAGACCTAAAATAAAGAAAATAAGTGTGATAGTAAAACAAGTCTAACTGAGCTGTGTCACCATCACTGAGTTTTGCAAACATATTATGGAAACATGGAAAAAAGGAATTCAGTAGGTTTTCGTCTGCTGACTTCACAGAACTGTTAATGTTTTTAGAATGACCTAGCTATGTTTACAGGCATCATAATGAACATTTGTGCATCTGTCATGCAAAGGGCAGTCTGAATTTCATACATGAAAGTCCACCATGGCAAGTATTTTATTTAACTTAAACATACTCCTATCTTTATATGAAAGTTATGATGGTTTTATCTTAAGTAACTTTTAAGAGTGAACAGATTGTGAGCAATGGTAATGAGGCATGCTTAAAGGGAAATGGGCCATAGCAAGGATTTTAGCACCCTTGGTTGTACAATGCATAATGAGCTCCACAAGTACTCTGCTGAGACTCCTGAATTCCTTCTAAAAACAGTTTTCCATTTTTCTCTCTCACAGATTCATTTTCACACAATTAGGCTGTTCATCTTACTAACAGATCCTAATGTAGAAAGAAAATATTTCAGCATAATCTGCAGGGCATCAATAAAAGTAACTGACACACAACTGGAACACTGATGTAGAAATAACAACTGTTTATACAGTATCATGCTACATTCCACTTGCAAAACATCACTTCATTTGAACACTCAATGTAGAACTGAAAAGGGCTGTCTCTTACTTGTTTGTCAACGAATTCTCTGGCATCCTTCTCAATGTGACCCTCATACAGATTGGTAGTCAAACTCATTAGCCCCACCTTTGACAGGCCGAAGTCTGTAAGCTTTATATGGCCCATGGATGTTACCAATAAACTGTAAATTAGAATGATTTGAAATTACTGTGATATAATTCAACATAATGCGGTGCTGATTACCACTATCATTATTATTACTATTATTAGACTAAAACGTTCCATTATCACCACAAAAATATAAAAACAGTAATTTAAGTAATTTAACAAGGTACAAAATAAACAGCTTAAAACTCCGAGTCTTACATTTGTTACTATTAGCAGATGTAAACACTTTTTTCATATACAATTGCACAACATCTTATAGAACCATACAAGTGTTGAGAGCTGAATGCTATATGCTATGAAGAAAAAGAAACAGTCATCATCTGAAAGACCTAGAATAGAATAAATGTTGCTTTTTAATTGAGGAGAGCATTTTCTGTGGGTCATTAACTGAAAAAACACTCAGGTATTTAGTCAGTAACTAATACTACACTGGCCTGAAGTATCATGCTATGAAGGTACTGTCACTCAAAAGGCATGATCTAATTATTTTTCTTTAAATGTGAAACTTGCAGCTACCATACTTTTTACTGCAGCTACTTGCTGTAACGTTATTTATGTGTACAGAAGAAACAGTTTTCTAAATTTTGAAAACAACAACCAAACAAAAAAACCCTCATGCAATAGTGGCTTAGATCTTTTCCTTAATGACCAAAATCAATTTCTCTCAATTCAGCTGGAAGAGTAAACATATTTTTTTTTCTGCTACTCTGCTATCTCTTGCATCTGAAATACAGAAAATTCAAAAAATCTCATTTGGAAGCCCCTCTCCCCCCATTTTCTGTTACTGCAGGTAGGGAAAAATTCACGTTGTGCAGAAATGGTGAATCTACATAATATTTTCATAAAAAAAAAAAAACCAACCAAGAAACAAACAAACAAAACCCAACAAAACATTTCAAGTACATTCAAAGGAATTACACCTTTCATATTTTATCTAATAATTTTTAAGCCTTCTTTTGGGTATAATCTATATACGTACTTGTCTGGTTTCAAATCCCTGTGTACAATTCCATAATTATGAAGGTATTCCAAGGCCAGAACAGTCTCTGCAAAGTACATCCTTGCCATGTCTACAGGTAAGGGACCCATGTTCTTCAGCAAAGTAGCACAGTCTCCACCTGTGGAAACAGAACAAATGTTCCAGATGACACTATAAATTTTGAGTATTATCAGTATAAGCCATATATGCTGCAGAAAGAGACACAAACTGCAGTCACAAATGTTTATTTTCCAGTCAAGTGATTCAACTGACCATGTAACCGTATTAAGTATTGTACTGGAAAGACAGTGTGAAGCTGGGAGTGAGCAGTTCAAAGGTTCAGCTGGAAACTAATAAAGTCTGGGCTGCTACACGTGGAGGCAGCAAAAAAACCCCACACAACCATAGTCTAGGTATCTCATCTTGCACTGCCTCTGTTCACTGTCTCCTTCAGCATGAGCACCATCTCAAATTGCTTCCTCTTGGCTCTTCCTTTGTAAAACTAACTAATACAAATACCCCAAAATGTCCTAATGAAAATTTCAGCTCCAGAAAAGCAAACAGCATTTCCACAAGAATTTCTGAACACTAGGCCACTTATGATTATAGTCCATGAGGAAATTATTAAAACAGCAGTTATTTCCCATTGTAGCTGGAGCTCAAGTGTTTTACAGGCTCCCTCTGGAAGATGACTAGAAAAAAAAGCCACCTTGCTGTTGGATTTAGATCATAAATCTGTACTGCCAGAGTACAGAGGACCCAAAGAAGCCTTTCTAATGCAAGTACCATACCGGTTATTTTTCTTTCTTGTTGTAAGAAAATGAAAATAGAACAGCCACTTTACCTTCTACATACTCCATGACCATACATAAATGACGTCTTGTTTCAAAAGAACAATACATGCTGACTACAAATGGATTTTCTGCGAATGTCAGGATATCACGCTCAACAAAGGCCTGTTGGATCTGGTTTCGGAGGATGAGATTCTGCTTATTAATTTTCTTCATGGCAAATCTTTGTCTGGTTTCTTTGTGTCTCACAAAATAAACCGCACTGAAGAAGTTCAAATAGGAGAAAGAAATAAAAAACTCTGAATAACTGTTAAAATACATATTTTAAAAACTTTTTTTTTTTTTTACAAAAAAAGTATTTTTTAAAACTGCGTATGTATTATGAAAAAGGTTTATGTTTTCTTTAATGTTGTTGACCTGACTTTGACATTACAGAATGGCTACAAACTTCATTTTGTTCTATAACCAGGACGAATCTCAGTCAACAAAAATCAATGCACAAACTAAAACCAAACAACTCCCCCTTGCCCTGTGTCCCAAAGCCAAACAACGGATACAGCAAATGCCATCCAACAGACATAGCAAATGCTCTCAGCTCAGGCAGATTTTGGGCGTTTCCACAAACGATTATACACAAAACCCAGCTATGGCACATTGTTATAAAATCATTCTTACAAATGCTTATTCTGTAAGTGCGCTGCCAGATAATTATGACTCAGACTCCATTCAGGAGATTTTAAAACATGTCACAGGTTTCTCATGCGGTTTGATTCAAAGCTGTTTGATGGGGTAGCTCCTTTGGTGCCAGGTGCTAACTATTCTGTTCTTTTTCAGTCCCTGACATCCGCACTGATCCATATCAGGGGTAGGTCACCAGTAGGTAACCCGAAACAAAGATCACTGCATTAACTGCATAGTAACATGGGGTTAAGATGTATCTTGACAGGCAGAATTTCCACTGGGGTACTCAGTACTGAGTTCCCTGTAAGCCTGGTTAGATAAGATCAAGGCAGGAAAACCAGCTGAAAGAAAACCTCACAGGTACATGCCTTCTTTCTTTCAAGGCTCAAGGAATCATCCTGCCATGAAACACTGACAAGGGATGTTACTGCTGCATTTCTCAGAATCCCTTGAGGCAAATCATGAAAACGTCTGCCTTGCCTGAAAACTGCTTTGCAGCACTTAATGCTTATAGCATGTCCAGTATATAATTACCACAGCAGCGAGTATTTACAGGCAGAAAACACAAGGAGAAAACTGGGGAGGGGGGAGGGCGGGGGGAGGAAGGGAGGTGGCAGGAAATGAGACTCAATTAGATTGTTTTTAAATTCAGTTTCTTGTCCCCAAGAGGTCCAATTATCAGCATACAACTATTTATTTAACCACAAAAAAGCGATTCTTGTCTTATTATTTCTGTGAAGACCTTCCCACAGCTACCAAGTTGCAAACACTGAAAGTGTCAACACGTTTCTGCTTTCCTTTGTTGACAAAAGCTTTTTCTATAAAATAAAGTTTCTCTTACTGTTTCCAAAAGTTTTCATTAATCCCTTGTTTTTGTCTGTTCACAGGGCACGCAAAAGACATTACACCATTATGAAAGTAGGTGAAAAACACCTTGGGCAAAACTCAGGACAACCCCACCCTTCATGCTTCCTACAAAGTCTTTCTTTCTTCTGTTCCTCCCAAGCTGGAATAAACGGCTGAGTTATTCAGCTCCAGTACTCCTCTCTGCTGGCTTCATGTCTTTT
The DNA here is from genome assembly GCF_033783945.1 of Neopsephotus bourkii. NCBI lineage: Eukaryota > Metazoa > Chordata > Aves > Psittaciformes > Psittacidae > Neopsephotus > Neopsephotus bourkii. Next base: position 96,922 of record NW_026901449.1, on the reverse strand, counting down.
GTCCTCCTGGACCTCTTCCTACCCCTCCCCTCATGCTCACTTCTCTCTCCACCCCTTCATTACAACTCTTGGTTTCCTTTTTTTTTTTTTTCCCTCTCCCTTACACTCTAATTTTCCTCTCATCTCCTGTCAGTCAGTTTTAGCTTCTTAACCTCCTGTAATTTCATCTGTTTTTCTCTATTTCAGTCCCCTTGTTCCCCCTGGCATATAGAAAAGTGAACCCTTCAAGTGCCTGAACTGTAACCCTTAAAAAAATAATTAAAAAAAACCCAAACAAACAAACAAAAAAAAAAAAACAAACAAAAAACCACTGAGGACTGCCTGAGGACTTGGCATGCAGATCTTTCTCAGAGCTTTAATTTGCACACTGTGCCCATATGAACTCCTGAAAGACAGATATTAATCAGAACAAATTATTACAGCATCTTAATAAACCTTTTCAGATCATGTGGATCTATAGGATCATTACTACCATATTTAAAGATGAAGAGCCAGTAAGTTCTAAGGACTATGTAGTCCAGTAACTATCTGGGGCATTCTAGCTGTGTTTCTCCAGCTCTCTAAATCCCATTCTCCAGTCATACAGTCACAGGCAGGCAATTGTGTTAACTGGGATCCAGTTACCTACAACTCCTCAGGAAAAAAAAAAACCTGTTTAGTTCAACTTTACTAGACCCACAAGACAACTGCAACACAATTGTCCCTCTTACACTTACAGAGACATACACTGTTTATGTGGTACTATGGGCTTTTAAATGATCTTTAACATACAAAAATGTTGAGCATCGCTTATTCACATCCTCTGATTACAGAAACCTCAGCAAACAGCATTTATGCTTTATAAATAAAACTATGTCCTAGCCATCAGCATGTTATTCCTGCAGAAGACCCCCGCTTCTTCCTCCAGGATGCTCCTAATTCACAGCAGTGGCGCCATTTCCTTAGCCTACCAGTATGCTAAACTAAGGACGCTACAACAACAGTGCCTGGGGACTGCCTGTGACACAACTCCCACAGTTTGAAACTTGTCAATAAAATGATAAATAGAAACTGAAATATTCCCAAACAGTTAAATAACCATATATAAACTGCCTGGACTTAAAAAAAAAAAAACAAAAAACAAAAAAAAAAAAAAAAAAAAAAAAAACCCCAAACACAAACAAACAAACACCACCACTCCCCCCCCCAAAAAAAAAAACAAAAAAAACCACAAAAACCAAACTTATGTGCTCCTGCGCATAAGTGGGGCTTCAACTTCAGTAAGAAAGCTTGGAGTAAAGCACACATCTGCTGAGACACAACTGTGAACTTGGAGGTAAAATGATGGTAACAGTCACAGTAGCTTTAGCACTTAACAACTTTGTCTTCAGTAATTCTAAAATGATTTGCCAGTGGTACACCTCTGTTACTGTGCAACAAGTTACCACCTAGATTTGATGGCCTTCTAGTTTCTGTTCACACTCCTTGAAGCTGTCATCTTGCTTCATTCTTACAATCCTGGCACTGAACGCAAGCCTTGCTTTTTGCCCCACACAGGCCCACTATCCCACATACCTGTATTTTTCATAATGCTACAACTGGACCACTAAACAGAAGTTCATTTTTGTTTTACATGTACTTTTAAGAAAGAGTGCAATAATACCCCAATTCCTGGTTTCTTGGCCTTGGGCATTAACTGCTGTTCATGATTTTCAGTATATTATACAGGCAACTGTAAATCTGAGGGTTGTTCTGACACAAAAGCAATATATTAGGAATATGCAGACCATGCAATTGTTGTGGCAATCCATTACACAGTATCACAGTATCACAGTATGTTAGAGATTGGAAGGGACCTCAGAAGATCATCTAGTCCAATCCCCCTGCCGGAGCAGGAACACCTAGATAAGGTTACACAAGAACGTGTCCAGGCGGGTTTTGAATGTCTCCAAAGAAGGAGATTCCACAACCTCCCTGGGCAGCCTGTTCCAGTGTTCCGTCACCCTCACTGAGAAGAAGTTTCTTCTCAAGTTTAAGTGGAACCTCTTGTGCTCCAGTTTGTACCTATTGCCCCTTGTCCTTTCATTGTTTGCCACTGAGAAGAGCCTGGCTCCATCCTCGTGACACTCCCCCTTTATATATTTATATACACTAATAAGGTCACCCCTCAGTCTCCTCCAAACTATAGAGACCCAGCTCCCTCAGTCTTTCCTCATAAGGGAGATGCTCCACTCCCTTAATCATCTTCAATGACAGTGGTATGCTCTGTCTGTCTGCAAAGTCACAGACCAGCGTTGGCTTTACTATTCCCCCTTGTTTTCGCAACATGACCCCAAGAGATTTCCAAAACATCCTCTGAATTCAATGTATGGATCTCAATGGGTACAAAAGTGCTCTGTATTTTATTGAGGCTGTTTCAACATACCAAGAAAAGGTTTGCTTTTCAAGAGAAGTAGCAAAAATCACTGGCATTATTCAAACACTACATTAGTCTCTTAGTCTACTTCCAACATAAATCTTAGCTTTTAAAAGTATCACTAAAATACCTTTAGCTAGGCACAAATATAAAGCATTGTATATGTGTTAAGATGACCAAAATAAATGTCCAGAAATTTAACTGGGTTCCTGAATTGCTCAAACTTACATTATGCAAGCTATGTCTCTAATCTTACAACCAAGATTCCTTTTTCTTTCCAGTTTTTAGTAACTTCAACTTTTAGAGCCATTTTACAATCCAGTCTACATTCAGTGTTGAGCCTAATGTGGCTGTGCTGCTTTGCTTTGACCCAATTCTCTAATTTATCAAAGGACCTTGAACTCCTTGTGGAAATACGGGTACTGTTACTTGCTGCTTAAAAGTTACAGCTGCACACTGGGAGCGATATTTCATTTTCGTAATTAATTTTCTTAAGGAAACTGATTATGAAATCAATCAATTCCTTCTACTACCTTCTGTACTACCCTGGAACAAAGTCTGAGGTTTCCTCTAGTGAAGAGGGGCCACTTGTGAGGGTGTGATTCATGATACACCAATGTGGTAAAGTTTATGGAGAGTTATTTAAGACCACAATCTACAAGCAGCACTGCACTACCTCCTAGCTAGGCGATGTCCATGACCAGATTGGATTTATTTGGGGACAGGGTGAAATGCTGCATAAAGCACTGCAGCACAACAGGGCAATATACAGTGCACAGGTTCAAAGTTCATCATTTTGAGTAAGTCCACAATGAATGATGAGTATAAGATCCCTAGCATAGAAGTTGTCTGACTCTACTTTTTAAGCTGCTCTTCAAAGCTACAAGCTCCTAGGAATCGAAGCCTCTTACCTGCACAGACCTATCACCCACGGATAAAAAGGATATAGCTTATTAGACCTGTAATCCATTCAGAGCTGGTGGTAGATAAGTGAACCTATAAAGCCAGACTTCCCTCAACCCCTTCCAGTTCTGAACTGGTGTCTGCCAGGCTGCTAATGAATTAACCTGAATTACAGGGTGTTACTCTGCAGATGGGTGGTTTTCTTACTCCCTTTCACAATGCAACTATCCATGAGCAAGTACTGTCAATTGGATGGAGAAGGGACAAGAATGAGTAATCACAGGTTATGGGCAGCAGCTGTTCAAGCCAACACAACCTCAGTTTTTAAATTTATCAAGCAACACCACTGACCAGTATGTGACATATACATATCAACCACTACCATATACGTAAAAGGATTCCAGGCAGTCACAAAAGAGGTATCATGTACATGCTTTAAGCAAATGCAGTGATACATTAATGAAGAACAACTGGACTAACATCACTTGCTTCCCTGAAATCAAACATAATCTTCATTTTGTTGAGCTGGTCCAGGAAACCAGGCTGATGCCAAGTTGAAGAGATGGAATACAACTACCTGCTACCTCTTACAAGCTGCAATATGGAAAAAAATGTTGCTCTGTTTGCAGTGAAAAATTTGTATTTGGGAAGTATGAAAAGTTTTGGCTGGCTGACAGAAGTCAGATAGACAGCTTGTGAAATCATTAATGACTTGGCCAGCATCCTACATGTTTACTGATTCACAGCTTGTTTAACTTCTTGTATATTCCTAGCCATTCCCAATAGCTGATACACCTCATCTACTATACAGTCACTTAACTGCACTACAAATGAGTTTACCCAATCAATTAAAAGCACAGAACTGCTAAGAAATTTACTCAAACCTTCACAAAACCAATAGTTTATACTCAAGCTCATCAAGTTTAACAAATCTGACAAATCTCAGTTACACCATGCCAAGCCCAACAATTACCCTGTCAAGCAGTCAAAGCTTTCCATTTCACTAATGAAGGCAAAACCACCATAGCAAAATAAAAGACAGCATAATGTTTGTGGTTTTTTCATTTGTTGAGAATGAAACCCTCCATTATAGCCTCAAAATACATAAAATATTGCAACAGCATACTGAATCTTTAACAAGTCAGTGCACCAAATATGTCCACTCACGTGTTTTTGAGAATAAATAAATGAAGCACAGATAGAATTCACACATATTTAGGTTATTTCAAAAAATAAATGGCCTGGAAAAACATGGATGCAGAGGGAAAATAAATAATCCTTGTAGCTAACAACAGTAACTTTTACTTCTACTGCTTATAGTTGTAAATAAACTGCATTAAATGCCGATGGGGCAGTTGATTGCTTGGTATTCGTATGTGGAACAGGTATTGTTTTATTACTCCCCATTTTGTAGATGCGTTAAAGAGCATTTATGTTATCGTGATGTGCTCCTCTTTAAACCTGACCGTAACTTTTAAGTAAATTAACCACCAATCATACTGGTGCTAACAGAAAGAACACTTACTTAAAATCAAAAACTGGTCTGTCAATATTACGGTCCCACTTGCCTGACATTCCACAGTAGAGATCTTCAAGCACACAGATAGTTTTGAAGAAGTGACAGTCCAGAGAACTTAGAAGCACAAGGCCACTCAACTTGTAGCAGTTGGGGGGCAATGACTAGTGAGTACTTTCAGAAGTTTATTGTCTCACAGTTCACTGAATGTGTTCCTTTCCCTCTACATTAATTAGTAAGGAGCTGTACCTTTGTTTTTATTCTTGTTCTTGACTCTTAAGAAGTAACCATTGAAAACAATAAATCCAAGGCAGCAAAATCTGTTTTGTTATTGTTTGCTTAAGGATCGAACTAACAGCACCCTACTAAACTCACGAGATTTTCAGTTTTGACTTCTTACACCACAATATAACCAGCCAGCCTACCCCTGTTTTAATACTTGTTAAAGAGAATAATGATTCATGCAGAATACAGATACGCCCCAAGCTATTCAACCTCTCATCAGCATTCCATTTCCCCACAAACTATCAGGGTCTCACCCCATTTTTATGACATTTGCATTGCAAATTTAGCATATTATTGGCATTAAAAAGGTGTTCCAAAAGTATTGATTTTGCCTTTCACAAGCATGAGAAAAAAAATTCTACAGCCCTACATCATGTGTGCCGTAGAAAGCCATGGCTTTTCATCCTTTCTTTTCCAGCTTTTGAGATAAGTTCTCTCTGGTTTCAAATGGACAGTTGTCTCCAGTTTGTATTTAATGGCTCATCAAGGCTCCTTGTAACTGAAACACCTATGGAGCAACAGCCACAGGCCTACCAAATGTCTGACTTAGAATTCTAGCCACAAACTGCTGGTTGCAGCATGCCCTTCTGCAGCTGCTCTCTCTCTACCCATCCCTCAGCATCCTAGACTGCTGGGAAGCTGGGCAGGTGCAGTGACTTGGACACTCTTTTCTCTGATGAGGACCCACCACACACCATTCTTATGCTCCTTCAGTAGGATAAAGAGGAAATTAGGTAGGAGATGAAAGGTGGAAAGGAGGAGACAAAGGATCCGCAAAATGAAGGAGAAAGGGGTTTGCACAGGGAGGGGAGCAGCAGCTACTGTTAACTGCTGGAGGAAAGGCTTTTGAAGTCCTGGGGTAGTTGGGAGAAAAAGGCATACAGTAAGTAATGGGCTTGCCTAGGGAGAAACTCTGAGAAAATTGTGCAAGTTGGCTAGTGAGAAGTTTTATTTGGATATTTACATAACTTTAATGCAAATTATGTTACTTCCTTCAGGCTTTCTGCTGAGCTATGTAAGCAGGCCTGGACACAAATAATAGCCTCCACAACTGCTATCGTGACCTATAGTACTAGGCCGAACCCAATGCCTCCTGTCCCAGGGCTCAGGGTTACTGTGATCGGAGAGTATTACCATGCTCACCAGCCTCAGGCCATTAAAACAGCATGCAAAATTCAACTGGGTAGATGCAAGTGCTTTCTCTTCTACATCCATGGCCTTGTCAAAGACTCCTTAGTCCTATTCAGGCTGCTGCTGCTTCCTACCTCAGGCAGAGGTAATGCAGAGAAGAGCCAGTGTAGTAAGTTCTGTGCTGAAGAAAAGCACAGGCCTCTCCACCGCCAGGCTGTGACATGGTCTAACTTGGCAATGCGCTCCTCACCTCAAGACAGAAACCTCTCTTTTTTGAATGAAGATATCCCTCCTGGTTCTGCTAACAGGTTACATAGACCAAGACTATGTCCGGATCCATTTCAGTTCAAAGGAGGAGCCAATCAGGGGTCTAATAGTAGCTGATCAGAAAAGGCGACTAAAGACAGATTTCTGCCTGCTGATATACACAAACCCTTGATGGTACTTCCAGAAAACATTCTGTGTTCCTTTAATGTCCAGGCTAACATAATTTCTGTTGGTCTTCTAGGATATCTCCAGTGATTTCCATACCACTGGTCAGTAAGCTATGGACCTTCCAAGTACCCCAAACTAACCAAGTAACAGCAATTGATTAAAAGCTGATGGGTTAAAATCTGAAGATGAAAGACTGTCTGCAGAGAAGCAACAAAACAGTGTTGACCTACTTAAGGAAATTTGCTTCTACTTCACCAGTATGTTTAGGTCAAATAAGTACTCATTTTTAAAAATCTGTCTTCTTACAGATGCAGTTTTATTCTCTTTCATATCTGCATAAACACAGACTGTTTCCACTGCTCTAAACATGGCTTTAAATCTGCCTTTTGATTCATTCAGATTTCATCTTTGGCATTACACAAGACATACTTCTGAAAAACCTTTGTGATGTGATACTCAGTTTTTTAATTTACTGCAGCACACAGTAATCCATTATTGCCTAGCAAGCTTTTCAGAAAGTTTTTTTTGTGAACTTCAAATATTAGCAATAAAACCAGAAAGCAAAACGAAAAAGCAGTGCAAACAAACTCCCTCACATAAACATCCTTGCAATAAGTAATAATGGGAAGTTAAGCAAATATAAAATGCTAAAAAGCTGCTGCACTCATGAATTACTCACCCATAAGCTCCATTACTGATCAGTTTAATTGTTTCAAAATCACTTTCCTGAGGTTTTCTCTGCAGCTTCAGTGAGGTATTAGAGTTCTTCAAAGTAAAAGAGGAGAGAGAACAAAGTTAATACAGTACTTTTTTCAAGACCAGGGAAACATAAAAAACAACCAAAAAACCCCCTTAACCTATCATCAGGCTGTCATACCCTGATGAACCACCTAAATACTCTGTCAAGTCAGAGTCCAGAGTTACAGACTTAACCCCATCAGGCACTTGCTGTCCATTGCCTTCCCATTTTAGTAAATCTGACCATGATATGACAGCCTGGTTTTAACTAAATGTAGATGAGCTCTTGTTCACTCAAATAAACTTCTAGCACATTTCTAACTAATGTTAGGATACACTGTGAAAAGAGACATAAAATGAAAGAAAAAAATATAGAGGATAAAAACACACGAGTTCTATCATTATGGAGGTCACTTTCACCCCTTTGTATGCCAGAACATTTTCAAATATTGTTCTGAGAGTACTGCATAACCTTTTTTCTAGCTTTAGTTTTTAATTAATCTTGAACATGAGTGAAATAGAATTGGGGTGTAGGGGGGTGATGAGGGCACCAGACTCCAAATACAGTGTTCCAAACCCACAAGATCCTTTTCAACATGCTTTCCGAATCTCCAAGAAGTCCTACAGTCCCTACCCAGGCAGTCTGGTAGTAAAGGTTTAAAGTAGAGCTGGTTAGAACATTTTTAATTAAACTCTTGCTGAAGAAAATTCAGTGCAAGATTAGTGACTATGTTAATATAATAAGCTACACAGGAACAGAGATGATTTATGAAATTGTTCAGCCCACTTGCTTGCCAGAACAGAATTCTTCCTAATTGCATATTTATGATGATTTTAAATGGTTCTGTACTTTAAAGTTACACTTCCTGTCACTTCCCACGTGTGTTTATACCACGGCTATACTTTAAGGAAAATATTTACAAATACTCACCCTGTATTTTTCTTTACTGATTTCCTTACACTGCTTTGTTACACTCCATTAACTTTCTGTAGTTTTTCAACATTTGCACAACACAAACTTTACAATTGCAATTTCTTAGCCATTGCTAAGCCAGTTTGCACTTCAGATTCCCCTAAGCACTTCAGCACTTCATTTAAATCTCCTAGCTGTTATTTCTCCAATTTGTCAATATAATTCCACTAAATGCTACTTAGGTCTAAAACAGATGAAAAGAAACACCCTTCATACCACAACTCTGGAAGCCTTCGTAGGTGGCATTTGTTAAAGGCAGAAATTATCTCAAGATAATATGACATGTATTATGAGGATGATGTCTTTTCTGTAGTATAAGAGAACTGCTTTAACAGATACACCATACCTGTGTTTTAAATTCTAATATTTGCTAGTCTCTATAAAGTACCACTCAATAACTATGCATCTCTCAAAATTGCACTTGCCTTTTTTATCCACTTGCACTGAGAATCAACACTAAATTGTCAGGACTCTATCGGTTGCTGACTGAAATCCAGCGTATGAGAAACAACTTTTAAAAATAAGAATCTCAATTGAGAGCATTTAATCCTACAATATCCAGACCAACAAACTGCTCCAACTTGTTTTTCTTTTGCCAACCTAAACAAGCATCTGACAAAATATTACTGTACCATACCCACTATGTTAGACAAGAATTTTTTAACACAGATTCAGAACAACAATGCACAATCTTCCAGAGTGCAAGCTAACTTTCTGAATCCAGACTATATTGGGCTATATTGCCCATTTCTTTCTTGTGTCTTCACTGGATCTGTTCAGTCTCCTGGTTTCATCATTAGCTGCTTTAAAATCTGTTTAAAATAATTCATTTTTTATGAAATGGTTTAAAAACCCTTCTGAAAGAAAAATCAATATATTAATTAAACAGAAATAAAGGAAGCAGTAATTAATTTTGTGGTAAAACAATTGCCACATGGTAAACACTAACTTCGTAGAAACTAAAGATACTGTAACATCTAGAAAAATATGTAGGAAGTTTTGTGCGACTATGTTTTGCAACCCTTCTGTCTGCTGAGCACCATGGCATTAGTCTGAGTATTAACCGTTGTTCTATTCAATCTCTTTACACATACCAGGAGAAAATAAAAACAGAGGGAACACAACACAGCTATTTCTCCTTGCTCAGATTCAGTAAAATCAGCAACATAACATGAAAACTTACATTTATTGATTCATCCCCTTCCAGATTTTCTGCTGTCCCATTGTCACAGTTAGCTAGCTGAGCTATTTCTGGAAACAAAGATTAGAAACTTCATTTTAAGCACATAAAACCTGAAAAGTGTTCTTCTAGAATACCCAATGAACATGCTGTCCAATCTGTATTATCTGCAAGTAACTTTCAGGGCATCTCCAAGCACATAAAAAAAAAAAAAAATCCCATCCAGAAGACATGCTATTCAATGCTTATGTAGTCTTCCACTGAAGAATTCAAACAGCCATAAAGCAATGAAGATCAGTATTGTTACCATTGCTGAGCCATGGAAATTCTCAGATCTGAGAGTTTAAGTGTAAGACAGCTCTAATCTGCTAGAACTACTGAGGATCTCATCCCCTGAGGGATTAATAGTAGGCTGCATCCTTGCTGGGCTCTTCCACAGTTAAGAACAAAATTTTTCTAGTTTAGATTAGATGAGAGGACTCGTATGGTTTGCATCTTCTACACATAAATGCTAATAAACTTAACAGAATTAAGATAAAAGCCATTTTCTTAGAAGCTTATAATTTATGGGGTCACTAACAGAGATGACCTCATAGCAGCTTTCGAGTATCTGAAGGGTGGCTATAAGAATGCTGGGGAGGGTCTCTTCATTAGGGACTGTAGTGACAGGACAAGGGGTAATGGGTTAAAACTTAAAACAGGGGAAGTTTAGACTGGATATAAGGATGAAGTTTTTTACTGTGAGGGTGGGGAGGCACTGGAATGGGTTGCCCAGGGAAGCTGTGAATGCTCCATCCATGGCGGTGTTCAAGGTTGGACAAAGCCTTGGGTGGTATGGTTTAGTGTGACGTGTCCCTACCTACAGCAGGGGGGGTTGGAACTAGATGATCTTATGGTCCTTTCCAACCCTAACTATTCTATGATTCTATGACTTCTCTGGGAAACAGATTTTGGGAGTCTGTAACTTGACACAGTTGTCCCTGTCAGAGTCAACCCATGCTTCTGCTCCTAAGCCTATCCTGTTCTTCAGGAGACAGTAACTAAGAATTCATCTCAGTAATAAATGCTAAACAGGACAGTTGGTAGATAAAAGACCCTGGGAAGCTTAGCATTACTTTAATCTTACATGTTGTTAATCATATAATCCACACAGCCAAGGTTACACATACTATTCTAATTATGTGCTGGGGATCGGAGATATGACCACCTGAAATTTGTGAGGTGTGCTTTTATCTCAGGACTGTTAACTGAATTTACAAATATGAGAAATAATTGAATACTCACATAGAATATCTAAACTGGATTTTTCCATATAATAATAAGTGACTATTACAAGAGACATTCTGCCCAACACTCACTGTAATCATTAGAGCAAATTAACCACACAATCTTGTGTTGGAACAGCTAAAGATTTAAGAAGTAACTCCGATTGTACTCACTATTCAAAACACTACATGTGTAAAGTGTAAGAATTAGAAGTAATCAAAATGTCACCTCAAAATCCAAACAGATCTTTAATCTATTAATCTATTAGAGAAGCTAAAAATTCAAAAAATTCTGAATAAGAAGTTAATAAAAAGATCTCTACTGAGAACAAATATTAAAAAAAAAAAAACAACCAACAACAATAACAAACAAACAAACAAAACTAAAAAAAAAAAAGAACTGGCAAGCCTAAGCTAAAATGACAGATCAAACTTGAAACTGGAGTGGATTTCCCTGGCAAAAGTCATAGTTTTGTGAACGTGGGGTTTTTATGCCAGAAGTGCTGATGAAACCTTTATTGTACAGGTGAGAACCAAGCAAGCTAGAATAATATATTTTGACAGCCTTCTCAACTGAAATTATTTTCATAAATAGAGAATTAAAATAAGCCATTTTTAACCAGAACTGTTGCAGAATAATCATTATCTGAGGAATACATATTATTTGCAAGCAGTAGGTAATAATGGAACAGAACCAGGCACCAGCTTTCGAAATGGGGAACTGTGGAACCATTTTGCAATGCCTGAAGAGATCTTTAAAACTCATTTAAATACCATTAAACATCTGCCCTTTTTCTTTCATTGATTTAAACCATTTCTGAAGACTCATGTTTCAAAAAGGTAAAGATGGTAATTTAAAAACCATGGGCAAAGACTTCTCCCTGGGGAACTCTTCAGAAATGCAGCCACCAGTCCCTGCTAAGTGATGAATCTGCTCTGGTATTGGTTTCAGTACAGTATAAATTTATCTAGCATTATCTCCAAGTAATACATGCATCATTTCACTCAAAGAAAGGACACTACAGCTTTACCAGTGAACAAAGGAGGCAAGTATAGAAAGATATAAAAAAGCAGGATGCTCTTCTCTGCAGAGGAAGTAAAATATGTAAACATTATGAACATTGCAAACATAATTTAAGAGCTTACTTGAAAATACAATTCTTTGTTTCAGGATAATTGGTGTAACTGAGGTGGGTTTTCTTTGTTTTGAAATACTTCGTTCACCTATTTTAAAATTTCTATTTTTGCAGAGAAAGAATTTAAATAGCTCTCAGGGAGATGATCTTAATGCAGTACTTTTTATAGTAACTAAAACAATGTTTAAAGAATCTAAACTATTAAACCCCAGATAATTTAAGATGTCATTGTACAGTGATTTACTGTCACTTTTTCTAGGGAAGCATTAATATGAATCAGATGGCCTGAATTATTTGATCACAAATCTATATACTCATTAATGTATAAAATGTTATAAATAATTCAACCACCCAACTCTCCAATTTAACCAAAGATCAGTAATCCATACATCATACATCCTTTAGTATTTACTGACAAGCCACACTGCCCACTTTATCCTCCTTAAAAAACCCAAACACCACATTTCAACTATCCTTGAATGCTTCAAGTTTGTTTTATATTAATATTCAATTTATGAAATGTAATTATGTGTCCTAGATGAAGTACTCTTACGTCAAGTAAGTGTTTAGTCTGAGAAAACAGTATCCCTTATTTATATAAAGCATGTGTCTCTAGACCTCTTTCACAATAAACTGTTTTTAAAAGTTCGAAGATATTAAACTTAGGTAGTGTCTAATTCTTGAGTTATGCAGAGAAACACTTTTATCCAAGAGGTCACAAAAAATTAATTAGTAGGATAAGGTCCAAGTGGCAACCAAGGTCAATTATACTAACCTCTCAATGAACACTTTAAATTAAACCTTGTATACTCAATCAGTGAACAATTCATGAATTGCCAAGTCTAGGCCAAATCTAGCTCTCCAAATCCAGAAAGCACCCCTTTATCTTGCAGAGAACTAAGCTACTTCTCAATCTCTTGCAGTACCACATGGAAAATAATAAACACATGCATTTTCCCAATTCACTTGGCTTCTTTGCTGCACTCTGAATCCAAGCAAAAAGAGTTAAACTGCTTAATCTATACCTCAGATAAAAATAATACTAGATTTGGATGAGGAATTTCTTCTGTGAAGGCAGGAAGCAGAACAATAATTGGCTTGACTGTCTTTATCTGTTAGTGTAATACAAATATAATCTGTAACAATATCCAACCTAATTGAGAATCAGATCTAATAAAATTACTGACAACATATGGCAGTGCTAAACTTCACAAGCTGTTGAAGTTGAACAAAAGTTTTCTTTTAACACACAGTACACTACCCCTTCAAGGAAATGGGATCTTGAATCACGAAAACTGGTTTAAAAAAAAATTAATTGATCGTGGCGTTTTGCTATTGTGTTATCAAGTGACCACCCTAGAGACCATCCACGTTCTGGGTCATAACACAGAAGATAAGTAGGCACAAGCTAGACTTATTTTCCATGATGGCATTTCTACTAATTTCTTCCAATAGCAGGACTAGCATTGAACACAATGAACCAATTTCCATCTGTCACCGGTGATAGAACGTGCTCTCAGGATGAAAAAGATAATGGTCTGGTTAGGAGACAGAAGCAATTTTAGTTTTCCCCATGCTGTCCTTAAAAGAAAGATCAGGCAAACAAAAAATCTGCAGTTCCAATTAGAACCCAAATTCTCCCTACATAAGTTCTCAACATGGACACATAAATTATCCAGAAAAATAAGTATTTGCAGTTTTAATAGGAATGGGAGATACTCTTCTCAGGGACTCTAAGATGTGGGATCCTGGGGGAACTGAAGGGCATATAACAGTTCAGCCTAGGTTTCATTAACACCTGTGGTTGGCTAACAGTTGCCATCGAATTATACCAGTAAATTTCAGCTAGAGCTGAAGAAAAAAAGTTGTATTGCCAGGCTGGAAGATGACAAGTATTACCGACACAGTGTGATTGTGAATGATATTCACAACAGAAATATCGCATATAGCCATTTTAATGCCTTTGAGCTTGTAAGGGTACTGTGAGGGATAGCAAATACTTGCTCTGCTACCATTTTTAGTTTAATCCTTTTACGGTATAGACATTAGAGCTAGGGTTTTTTTTCAGTGATGTCCAGTGATAGGACAAGGGGCAATGGGTGTAAACTGGAGTACAGGAGGTTCCATGTGAACATCAGGAAAAACTTCTTTACTGTGAGAGTGACAGAGCACTGGGACAGGTTGCCCAGGGAGGTTGTGGAGTCTCCTACGTTGGAGATATTCAAGGCCCACCTGGACAAGTTCCTGTGTGATGTACTCTAGGTTACCCTGCTCTTGCAGGGGGGTTGGACTGGATGTCCAACCCTTGGGATTCTGTGATTGTGCGATTATCAGAATGATTAAACACACTGAGAAGGAAGAATTTAGGTGGATAGCTGGACCACAAGATGCACTTACCTTCCAGAGGATCTTTATTTAAGCCCAGTTGGCTAATAATGTATCGAGGGATGTCTGTTTTAATGCCTTGTCCCTCTTTAGCATGGCCTTCAGCTGCTTCCAAAAGATAGTAAAACTCTTCAGGATCAAATTCCTAGGAAAAACAAACAAAACAAAAAAAAAACAAACAAAAAAATACCATCATTCTCTGTGTAGAAATGGAAGTCTTGAAGTCCAACATAAAAACTTCCTTTTCTTCTTCTGTTGCAAATATTGGCCATTTCCCTTACTAAAACCAATACCCCTTTATTCTGTTACCAGTAATCTATTACTCTGATTCCTATACAAGACACTAGGCAATAAAATTCCATACCATTACTTTAGAGCACTACCTTGTAAGACTAGTAAGTTCACTGCCCTCAGAACTTCCTATAATATGTAGAGTGAAATGCCTTATAACCAGCAGCAATAAAATTTCAAATACAGAAGACTATCTCCCTGCAGCTGCATGCATATATAAATCCACTACTGAAATGAAGAACCTATGTAAATATATTTCTCTCCACTTTGATTCTAAATGAAATTCTAAATGAAATTCTAAATGAAATTTTCAAGTATTTTTAATCAATATATGTGTAGTATGTTTTGTGGAAAATAAATTTATTAAATAAATAAATTAAATAAATTAAATAAATTAAATAAATAAATTAAATTAAATAAATAAATTAAATTAAATAAATAAATAAATTAAATAAATAAATTAAATAATTTAAATAATTAAATTAAATTAATCACTAACTACAGAACGAAGCCAAAATTCTAAGTTGCTGAAAATAACCTCTGAACTTAATTGATCCAATTGCTCCAAATCTAGAAATTAAACATCCTCCTTTGGGAGTCAATTATATTACAACTATCATTTATACTATGCCTAAAAGATGAGCATCAAAGGAGAATACAAACACAGAAACTCAAAACTCTGCCTATCCCCCAAGTCTCTTGGAAATACATTTATTTTACTACCTTCTAGATGATAAAAATAGGAAAGCATTGAAAGGAACAAAGAAGTTCCTAGAATGGTTTGGTTGTGTTTTTTTTTTTTTAAACAGACTTTCTCTATGTACAGGTATGAATTAATACCAAAACATCTCTAACATAACCACTGCGATCTTCAAGATGTTTGTGCCAACCATAGATCACAACAGGTGTAATGCTTAATAGAGCGAGAGTCAGAGACACGAAACATTGATTTAATGAAACTGAGTATGTCAGCGCCATCAACAGTATCTGTGAAAATCAGGCAGACTGCTGAGCTAGTTAGCTTCCCTGGTGGTCACTCCATAGCCTGCCATAACTCCACATGGCTGGAGATTGCGTGCTGAGTCACAAGGCTCCTGTCCTAGCTCCTCAGCCTACCTAGGACGCAGGAACAAAATGTCCCACCCTGGAAAATAGCTTGAGAAAAAGTATCCTGTTTCATTTTGGAAGCCTCCAAACTGCTGTGGCTACCAGGAAGAGTTACAGGGAATCTACCATGACATGTCTTTCAAATTTTCAGTCTTGTGGAAACAATCTTAATTCATTTGTCATGAAATAAGTTTCATCATTTCCAGCCTAATCAAAAGGATTCACCAGAAATCCAATGCACATGAACTACCCAAATCCTGTCATTGAGCATAAAGTTTCAGGATGCTGCTGAACTGCTCAAAAATCTGTATTACATGCTGTTTCAGCCTTTCTCTCCTATCTGACATACTGTCCCCAGCCATCTCTCTTACATGTTACTCCTTGGCACTGACAAACACAACAATGTGATGATATATGCCAAGAGTTCCTATATACCTTCTTCAGGAAAACATCATCATGTCCTTACCTGCTGCAGTGGCAGATACACAGCATCTCTTCCACTTGCTAGTAAGTCAAGGTATAATTACAAAACTGATACTTTTAATCAGATGTGTGTGCCTGCATACATCTACCTAAATACACACACACATATACACAGACACAAATAATTAAAAGCAACAGATTTCTGATCTTTACAACTCTGTTTCATTTTCCATATACAAATGGATAAAAATCTTTCAGCATTTGCCAGTAGCTCTTGGCACATACAAAACTGAAAAAGATCTATTCATATGATTATCAAGTGAATAAAAATAGAAATTCACATATCATGATCACCTGAGCCAAGATCACCATCAAAAACCAGACAGCATTACTGCATGGTATCTGAAAATTCTCTTGATGGTAGTGCTGGATTTATTTCCTACGATGCTATGAACTTTCTTACGAGGCTTAAGTCTTCCATACCTAGTATCTATTTCAGTCAGACATTCTAAAATAACAGCCAATATTAGTCAAAAGTTTCCAGAGGGATGCTATGGAAAAATATTGTTTGTGTAAGATTACATGATTCCTGTTTATGGAACAGGCTTAATACCTTTCTGCATGAGAAACATGCTGCTTTGTGAGAGTACACCTAAATATTTTTTCAAAAACCTGCCTCTGCAGAAACATCTCATGCAGTGTTGTTACATTTCCATTTATGTCTCCTGAAGATCCTGTATGAAGTAAGAACACTAAGTGAGCTGTGCTGGCTTTCTCTGCAATTGCTGCTCTGAAACTCCCAGCTACGAGACACAGTCATCTGGCCTTGTGATACTGTCCTCTGAACTGCATCAGCAGGCGGAGCAAAAAGAGGAATATGGATGTACAACAGCTCTGCTTGAAGTGTGATAAGCTTCGAAGGAAGTAGCCTAGGATAAAATCCCAGGGGCAGAAACCCGGGACTAAGTGAATGGAGATTTGGACTTGCTAGATACTAAATTTAACATTTAGGGACATTGAACTATTGGGCAAATAGGTCACCAGGAGAGAACCTGAATTAAAAAGCTAAAGACGATGATGCTGGGGTAGAGGGTTAGGTGAAGAGAGCCAGCCAAGCATGAAAGGGAAGGACAACCATCATGAAGAAGCCTGTCAGGCCACAAGATGTATTTAAGGGAAGTTTTGAATGTGTGATGATAGAGGATGCAGAACAGAACAAGACACTGCATAAGAAATTGGGTGTAGCGGTGGAGAAAGATTCTGCAAACACTGGAAATGAAGCAGGGGAGATCACACTAGATATGAGGATTTCTGAGTTTAGGACAAAGAAGTAACACAAGTTTGGATTCAATAGCAGAGGTAAGACATGCTAAGGCATCCTCTTCTCTACAGCCTGCCTTTAAACATCTCTTACATGCTGATTCAGGCACTTTATTTTAGATCCCTCTGAACTGCAAATCATAAACAAACTGCAACTAGGAACACCGAGACATGGTGTTTCCAAAACAAAAGAGAGGCAGCTCTCAAAATGCCCACAGCTTAATGAGCCAGGTTGTGGATTAAGTGTGCCACAGATGAAGAGACATAGCACAGAGCCAAAATCAGGCTGGAAAGACTTACTAGCTCAGATTCAGTGCCATGAAAATGTAGTTTGACATTTCCAGGCATAACTTGAGTCTAGCAGCAGTTAGTGGCTCTCGCATAAGCGCTGCCAGCCTCAAATAGCTGTATGCAGCATCAACACTGCGATCCTGGTATTGGCAAGCACAGTGGCTCAACAAAGTCAGCTCAGGCTGTATGCCAGGCCTGCTGGACCCAGGCTGGTTCTTACATGGTATTTGGGTGTCTGCACCATCCTCCTGAGTACACTGTGTTCTGCAAGAGTCTATTAGTTCCACTGAGCAACCGAAAGACACTACTTCTGTGCGTAGGAGTAACTTCCCACACCTGAGCCATCCCAGATCCCACAGCAAGGGCAGGCAGAGCAGAAACACACCCACATAGCCTTACACAAGCTAGCCCAGTCTGGTGACAACAGCGCTATGCTCATGCATAAATCAGTTAACTCTTCTGCTCCTTCTGGTACCCAGCATAATTCCAACTATTTTCATATCCAGATGAACTATAATCATTCTGCCTGTTCCCCTCAGATCAGGTACTGCAGAGCTTACTGCAAGCTGCTTATACCTCTGGCAGCTATACAGTGAAACAAAATTATGAAACTTGCAACAGGAACAATAACAACAACGGGAAACCACAAAGCAATTGTGATTCCAGAACAATCTTGCCAAGGAATAGCAAAGTCTAACAAAACATCAGAAAAACCCAACTGGTTTTGATCTGGAGCTTCAGAGGTTGAGGAAAGGGATTCTATAACAGTATTTGCAACAGCAGGGAACCAAACACAACTAACTGCAGCAGGTCTCTGGCAGCTCCATGCAGTGTTTCTGAAATAAAAGCGGAAAGGATCCCACCAACAATGAAGCCCTCTTTCACTGTTTGACAGTTGTAAAGGGCCTTGAATAGTAAGTCAGGAACCTTATTACACTAACAAGTGAAAAACATAGTAAGCATGATATTACCAGGCATTCCAGTAAGCGAGCAGGACGAGCAATAACTATCAGAATTTTTCTGACAAGTTGTTTAATAAATGCCAGTTCTCCACTGTCTGATCGCTCCTGAGCCTAAAGGAGAAAAATAAAATGATTATTAAAAAAAAAATAAAACACACTTGAAAAGAATATATGATATCTGGAACACCTTTCAGGGTTTGAAGCGCATACTTAAACAGCATGTCACTTTCAAGATGCCAACAGAAATAACAAGGATTTGAGCAAGGCTGTGATTTCAAATTGAAATAATCCCGTTTATACAATTCTAACATTGAAAATAAAACAAATAAAAGCGCCTACAACAGACATAATACCTACCTTTTTCTTTTAAAAACTCATACATCAGTTTTGCAAAAGGGACTGTATTTCAATACAACATACATCTTTCTACAAGTACAGTCTCAACTTGTTCATAATTATAGGATGAAATGAAAACTGACCTAGGTAATATTAACGTAAGTAACATCCATGCCAGATTGATACTGATTTCCTGTGTCACATGTCATACTATAATGACAAGGACATATAAATCTAAGCATATATATATATATATATATGGAGAGAGGCTCCATATAAAGGTACATGTAGAAAAGAAGACAATGAAAAATTTAGTTCTATAAGGATTACAACAAAGTGGGTAAAACTACTACAGAAAAACGAACACATACATAAAAACAGGTTTGCTAACATTTGCACAATGGCCTGAACTACATTTCAGATTTCTTCCAAATGTTCCTAAGAACCGATTATATAATTCTAGTATGCTAATGAATGCAAAGAAACTGCATCATTTTCTTCCTGATTAAAATACACTAATAGTCCTTCACTCAAATACCAAAGCATTTCTTTGTTCAGAATAGTAAATTGTAGTTTTTCGTCATCTCTTGCTTATTCAAAACCACAGAGAGAATTCAGAAACTAACCTTTAAAAAGTGATTAATAAGGGTAAGTAATTTTCATACAATGTATCTCATTTTCTGAAGTAAAAACCCCCAATATATTATTGCAATATGCATATTGCTCTTAATACAAGCACCACAATTTTAAACTCTACCAAATATCTGAGAAGAATTAATCGGTGAAGTTTGAAGTAGGAGAAGAAGAAAAAGGCACAAATACCAGCTGGCATTCTGCAATAGGTTTTGGAAGACCTTTAACTGGGAAGAAGCATTTGTGTTCTGCACACTTACCAAACTATGCTCAGAAAACCCTCTTCTGCAAATAAACCACCTGCCTATTTTAATAACCAGCAAAATTCAAATCACCTTCGTGCTCATGTGAACAAAAGACTCATCTCAGGTCACATTTAGGAGGAATGAAGCAGAAAAGCATTCAGGTCCACCTGACCTTGACCTTAGCATTATAAAAATATTGGTGGAATGGACCTGCTCAAAGCTCAAGGGAACCTTCCCCCGGTATGCAAAGTAACCACAACGTGCCAACGAGCAGTAGGAGGTGCAGCTTTCTACTGAGCCTCACAGGTGGAACCTGACAACAAATGTACTGCATGAACCCAACGCACACCTGAGTGACCACAAACAAGCTGTGCCAAGAGAACATTTTCTTACTGGCAGATTTTGCTGTCAACAGGTATTAAGTAGTTGACTCAAAAGTTAAATCTGACTATTTTAAGGTATTATGTTTTGCAGAACAGGAAATTTTTACATGGTAAAGAATTAGCATCATAGACCACGATAAAATGAGTCTTTCGGTGTTTTCTGGTTTGTATTTAGCGGGGTTTTTTTGTTTGTTGTTTTGGGTTTTTTTTTATAATGCATTAATTTATATGCAGACTGCAGAATAACTTGTTAGAGTAAGTTTTTTTAGTGGGTTTGGAGGGGGGATATTAACATGTTCTCCTCAGTCCACTGACTGAAGCCATTTTAAAGGATATATTCTTAACAGTGATTAACAGTGGTTCCATAAATCTTAACTTAGACAGCTGTCCTTGTATTTTGACACAATCACCAGCATAATTCACAGTCAGATATCTATCTCCAGCCAACTGGCCAACTCGGCCTGCACTTTGGCATCATAAAACTCAGCAGTATTTCACAAGAAGGTGGCTAGTTCATACTTCCTTTTGACTAGTAAGCAAGCTGTATTTATTTTCTGTTTAAAAAACAGGGTTTCAATAATGCTGAAATAAATCACAGATGTCCTAAGTTTCGCACTGTTTTATGAAGAAGAAAAGTTTGGAATAGAAGAGTTACAGAAAACCCATTTAGTGAATAGAAGTTTACAAAAAAACAGCACAGAGGGGGGGAATAAAAAAAAAACACACCAAAGCCTTAGCAACTGCTCCTGCATTTTAAAAAAAAACAAAACCCAACAACAACAAAAAAAACCAACCTCAAAAGACAATACAGAAATTAAGGTAGGCATACTATCTTAGAACCTCAGGTAGAAAATTTCAAGTCAGTATCAAATCTGCTGGTCTATCACATTAACTTTGCCTCAAAATGTGCTATAAAATCCCACACAAACTAGTACATTACATGATGTACTCACTGGTTTTAAAATGATACATTCATAAACTGCAGTCATAGAGCATTTATTTTGTCTTTTTAAGTTCCTCATTCATTTAGTCAATTATGGAAGTTTCTACACTTCCATAATTTACATTATGCCTGTTAATAAGCTGTTTAATTATGAAAGGATTATTATAAATATTTAAATCATTAAATAAGCTCTAGCAAAGGGAAAGCTAAGGGCTGCTTTCTCGACACAGCAGGCAATTAGTAGTGTTGATAAAGTGGAAAGTGTATGTTTCCTCATTTATCCACTGTAAATGGAGTAGCAAGCCTTCTCATTTAGGGCTTATGTACACACTTCTGTAAGCAATCTGTAACTTGCACTGAATGACAAAATGTGGTTGTTTCTGTGATGTTTACAACCCATCTATTCCAGACCAGTACACTAGAATACTATATGGTCTCTGCAGTGGTCCTAACATAGAATAAAACTGCTATGAATACTACTCTGACAATTATTCAAGTGAATAGTCATGATTACTTCAAGACAACTCCTCTTAGGCTAACAGATTTAAATGATTTTTCAAGCAAACACAACACTGTTCTCATAGCTCATACCTCCTGAAGCAATTTGTCTAACTTCTGCTGTAATTCAAGGAAGTATCGTGATGTAATGAGGCCTTGATGAGACTTATCCAAACAATCTCGAGCCAGTTCTGTGATCTGATGGTGGGTAAAACTGAGCACTCCATCTGCCAGGGGAAGGACATTCTCTGGAGAGTGATTTGTTATAATGTCATTAAGTCTCTCCTCCATCTGAGCTGTGGCCTATAGACAAACAGATACATGATACATTAAATCAGCCAGCTTTACATAAATCTAACAGCTTCAGTGCTTACGTTCTATGACATTTCTCTACTAAGACGCTACCATGCTGGAATGTGTGAAAAGTTACCAAGTTGGAATGCATGGAATGACTGAAGCAAAAAAGTAAGCCAACAGAAAGGCAAAGTGACAGATGACGTTTCCCCACATTACCAGTTCAGAAAAGCAACAGCCTTACTGTTCTGCTATGCAGACTGATTCGGAGAAAACTCTAGGGACAAGCTTGCCAACAAAGTTTTCAAGCTGACATGCAGGTATTCTTCATTGCGGCACCAGGAGACACGGGGAATAGCTCCTCCTAACGTGTGTCCCCCAACTGCCACACAAGCCGTTCTTTTATAGTCCCCAAGCATACATACATATTCATGAGGCTACATATGGATTACATCACTTTCCAGAAAGTCCCCTGCATGAATACAGAATTGTGGTGGTGGTCTCTGAGGGTCATTTACTTCTTCCAACAATCTTCATCACTTCTGGCAGCCTTTGAATCACGCACAGTAGATGCTCATACCAGTTTAATTGGTTCGTTAGCACCAGAGACATAATAATCCTCCTATCCTCCTACTTATCAGTTAGTTTAACTGTAGCCCATCCTGGACACCTGCGGTTCCCAGATACTCCTTATCCCTGTGTCCTGTTCTTCTAGACTGTTTTTCTTAAAACTATGTCAACTATAACTATTTACCTTGTGAGAATTCTCAGTATGTTCTCTATCTGTACTCTATTTTTTTTCTCAATGTATCATGCACCTCAGTAATTTTCCATTGCTACTGTTACAAAGCCATCAAACTTAACATTACTTAAAACTAATTCTAAAGGTTTCTGTATTCCATTTTGTGATTTTGTGCCCCTTTGTCTCAAGATCCTCCCCTCTATCTGCCACTGCTGATTAACTGTGCTGATTAACTAATCTTGTGATGATCACTAAAGAGAACACCCATGATTATAAAACTTTAAAGTCCAAAATAAAAAGGGGGAGGGGAAGAAGAGAACACATGGGGTTCTACTCTGTTCTGCTAAAACTGCATATACTACAGAATATCCAGAATATCTTGCCTCCTTTCAGGCAGGTTATACCACATGAATATTTCACTGGGCAAAGTCTGAATGAACACTGACTGATTAAAAACACCACAGACTTACTGGTCCTGTCAGATAGGTTTGCAAGTTGCTAAGTATGTCTGTTTTACTAAATCAACTTTCTGGTTCTCACAAAACTGCAGAGGCTTAAAAAAATTAAAGGTAGCTTTATTATTAAAAAGTAATCTCGCACACCTCTTAGTTCGTATCTAAAACAGTGAAATGGGTGGATCATTCCACATTTGAAATTGCTGCTCAATTGCTCTGCAAATTCTGACAAATCTCTCTTCATATATCTATGAATTAATTTCTTCTATTTTTTACACACTTTTTGTAACAGTATCAGCTTTACCATATTTTATGTTCCAGGGATCATAAAAATCCTACAAGCAACCAAGACCACAGTGCTCTGAGCTACACACTCATTTGTGTCTCAGACCCTCAGACCTCTGGACATGACAGCAACATATGCCCATTTGGTATCTCATAGCTAGACTTCCACACCTGTTTAGTGATCTTCACAGTTAAATTAACTATATAATGAGTATCTGGGAAAAGGAATAAATGTCATTTAAAGAAAGGAATTTTCAGGTGTATCAGCAGATGCTGCACAAGACTTGTCAAAAGAAACCATTTTTCATTTATTAATTCAGTAAACATTTGCCCCAAGTACACACCACCTATATAAATCAAATGTACCATCAGTTACCAATCAGAATATACTACCAGCATGATTCATTTCAAAACCAGTTCAGCAGCTTTGCCAAACTGTCCAGTTCTCAGCAGGGATTTTCTTTATTGTGATTTTATCTTTGTAGTAAGAGTTTAGTGATGGTTTATGAAAACCACTACTGGGTTGGATCATTCGTTCTCATGAAAAAAACCCCACCACTTACTTAAAACCTATGTAGCCTATCAATTTAGATACTAGGTATCTTAAATATAATTCATTACCTTTGGGAACCTTTCTTTGTAGACATGGTTCATCATAATTATTTCATTGTCATAGCAGGAAGGAGAACGTCCAGGGCTGCAAGCAAAGCAAATTAGTCCTTTAAACTTCTCTCAGCATGAGCTACAATTAGTTACTATATTTTTGTACAGTTTATTTGCAACAAAAAGTCAACATAGGCTTCACAGGAAAAGTGCATTCTCTGATATCGTACATTTGGTTCATTTCTGCTGTTTCTGATTAGGCCTTAAAGGTTATTTAATGTTATATTTAATGCTTGACATTTAACTGCTAACTATGTTCTTAGTTTGTAACGACCCCTCAGGATATAGGCAGTTTTGCAACACTTGTGAACAACACCTCTTTCTCAGAAGGGCAACAGAGATATATTTAATGGTTAATTATAGCTATATCTGCCTCTTTGGAGGTTACATGCAATCAAAATAGCAATAACTGAACAAGAACTGTTAGCCGCAAGTGAAAATGTTAAGAATGAGCTTGTTGGTTTGTTTGGGGGTTTTGCTGCTGTTCCTTTGTTGTTGTTTTTTTAAAATCCAAACTACCAATTTTCAATCTGACTAGCAGATAAAGGAAGCAACTTCCTACAATTAATGCCAAACATATGCAGGAGTTCCATCCATGCTGGGGCACTGTGCCTCTAAGAAAAGCATGAGACTTGCAGGAAAACAGTCCATATAAGGTACCCGTGGCCTCAGCTAACCTACAAAACTGCTACCTGCAATCATGACCCTCTCTGTCCATCGTAATTGCCTTTGAAAAATTTCTATCTCATTTTCCGATTGGTGACACTAACCCATTCAGTCTGGTCTAAAAGATGAGCAACAGATAAGAAAACCCACAAAGGGGATTCTGTCCTCTAGGAGTGACTTTATCATAATGTGTACATAGGGGATTCTTGCATGAGCAAAAAAAAACGAAGTTGCCAGGGCAGGAGAACCTCAGTCTAGGCCCCTCCCACCAGTTTGATGCCAGTGCCGGCAAAGAGATGCCCAGAGCCTGGAGAGCAATAGCATGTCAGCAGCAGTTCACCTGAAGAGTAGCATAAAAGAACTCTTGCCACTCCAGACACTATGTCAGCTTCATAGAGAGCCCAACTTAAATGCCTCTATGCCAGTGCATGCAGCATGGGGAATAACAAGGGAAGCTGGGAATGTTTACACTCCTGCAAGGCTTATTAGCATCATGGAGACACAGTGGGATGCTTCCTGTGGAGTGCTGCAATGGAAGGATACAGGCTCCTTAGGAAGGACACGCTGAGGGTATGACAAAAGGGTGCCACCCTCTATGTTAATGACCAGCTGGAGTGTGCAGAGCTCCAATTGGAAATGGATGAGAAGCTGGCAAAGAGCTTATGGGTCAGGATTAAAAGGAGGGCAGGGACAGGGAACTTTACAGTGCGGTCTGCTACAGGCAGCCCAACCAGGAAGACTGAGTGAATGAGGCCCTCTACAGACAGCTAGGTGCAGCCTCACATTCACAAACCCTGGTTCTCATGGAGGACTTCAACTACCCCAGCATCTACTGGAGGGACAACATAGCAGGGCATAAGCAATCCAGGCAGTTCCTGGAATGTGTTGATGATAATTTCCTTCTCCAAGTGACAGAGGAAGCTATGAGGAAGAAGGCTGTGCTGGACTTTCTTCTCACCAACATGGTGGGGAATGTGAAGCTGGAGGGAAGCCTTGGCTGCAGTGATCATGAAATGGTGGGGTTCAAGTTCCTGAGAGTAGCGAGGAGGGTGCACAGCAAAACTCGCTACCCTGGACCTCAGGAGAGTGGACTTTGGCCTCTTCAGGAACCTCCTTGGTGGGGTAGCATGGGATGAAGCCCTGGAGCGAAGAGGGGGGCAAGCACGCTGGTTAGTACTCAAGGATCACCTCCTGCCAGCTCAGTGGTGATGCATCCAGACAAAAGAGGAAATCAAGCAAAAACAGCAAGAGGCCTGTGTGGATGAACAAGAGCTCCTGGACAAATTCAGACACAAAAAGAAAGTCTAAAGAGGGTGTAAGCAGATAGTCTTAGAGGTATAAGTGTAAATTGCCCAAGCAGCCAGGGATCAGGTTAGGAAAGCTAAGGAATGTTGAGGGCAACAAGAAAAGCTTCCATAGGTAAACCAGTGATTTACCAGTGACGACAAAAGAAGATGAGGGAAAATGCGGGCCCTCCTTTGGAAGGGAATGGGAAACCTGGTCACCCGGAACATGGAGAAGGCCAAGGTATTCAACAACTTTTTTGCCCCAGGCTTCACTGGCAAGAGCTCCAGTCACGCTTCCAGCAGGAGAAGATGGGAACTGGGAGAATGAAGAACTGCCTGTTGTAGACGATCAGGCTTGAGAACATCTACGGAACCTGAAGGTGCACAAGTCCATGGGAATTGAAAACAGGTATCCAGGGGTCCTGAGGGAACTGGCGGGTGAAGTGGCTCAGCCACAATCCATCATCTCTGAGAAGCTGTGGCAGTCCAGTGAAGTTCCCACTGACTGGAAAAGGGGAAACATAATCCCCAATTATAAAAATGAAAAAAGGAAGACCCAGGAACTACAGGCTAGTCAGTCTCACTTGGGTGCCTGGCAAGATGAGGGACTTCATTCTCCTGGAAACTATACTACTGCACATGGAAAATAGGGAGGTGATTGGTGGCAGCCAATGGCTTCACTAAGGGGAATTCATGCCTGAGAAATCTGGTGGCCAGGGTTACAGTGTTGCTGAATAAGGGAAGAGCAACAGATGTCATCTATCTGGACTTGTGCAAGGCATTTGATGCTGCCCCATATGACATCCCAGTCTCTAAACTGGAGAGATACGGATTTGACGGATGGACCATGTGTTGTATAAAGAACTGGCTGAATGGCTGCACGCAAAGAGTTGTGGTCAGCAGCTCGATGTCCAACTGAAGACGGGTGACAACTGGTGCCCCTCAGCGGTCAGTATTGGGACTGACACTACATAACATCTCTGTCAGTGACATGGGCAGGGGGACTGAGTGCACCTTCGGCAGGTTTGCTGATAACACCAAGCTGTGTGGTTCAGTTGGTAGTTGAGAGGGAAGGGATGCCATCCAGAGGGGCCTAGACACACTTGAGAGGCGGCCAATGCCAATGTCATGAAGGCCAAGAGCAAGGTCCTGTAACTGGGACCAGGCAATCCCAGGCACAGTTACAGGTTGGGCAGAGACTGGGCTGAGATCAGCCCTGAGGAGAAGGACTTCATCCCTGGCAGTGTTCAAGGCTAGGTTGGACGAGGCCTTGGGTAATATGGTTTAGAGCAAGGTGTCCCTGCCCATGGCAGGGGGGTTGGAACTTGATGATCTTAAGGTCCTTTCCAACCCTAACTATTCTATGATTCTACGATTCTATGACTTGGGAGTGCTGGTCGATAAGAAGCTCAACGTAATCTAGCAGTGTGTGCTTGCAGCCCAGAAAGCCAAACACGTGCTGGACTGCACCAAAAGAAGCATGACCAGTAGGTTGAGGGAGTTGATTCTCTCCCTCTACTCCACTCTCATGAGATCCCACTCTCAGGAGCAGGGTGAATGACTTTAGGCTGAAAGAGGGTAGATTTAATTTTGGTATTAAGAAGAAATTCTTTACTGGAACAGGCTGACTGGAGGAGTTCTGAATGCCCCATCCCTGGAAGTGTTCAAGGCCAGGCTCGACAGGGCTTTGATCAACCTGGTCTAGAGGAAGGTGTCCCTGTCCATGGCAAGGGGGCTGGAACGAGATGATCTTTCTCATTCCTTCCAACCCAAATGAAGGGAAATCTATGATTCTGTAACTGGCTTTTGGCTTTCTAAAAAGACAAAAATGAAAGCTGAAGATAACACCATGGTGGGTCCTTTAAGTGATAGGGACACTCTGTTATGGACATCCACAGGCAAAACCACTGAGGAGAGGGTAGGTGCTCTTTATGATGTTTGTTTCTACATAGTTCCAGGATATAATACATTTTGAACTTGTTTTGCAAATAAAGACTTTATTCTGTGAACAGTTTGAACTCTGGAAGAGAACCAGTGCTACTGTAAGATCAGTAATGACAAGCTCATTAAGAGTTCACAGGGGTTAGCTGCCTTCTATTAAGACACAGTTTACAACATTAAGTGGTTTACAATCACTGAAGTAAAGCCACTATTAAATCCAGAAGTAAGAATCTAAAAGAATATTCACAATTCAGCCTCGGATGCATACTTCCTCTATTATACTTTAACAATTTAAAAACCAGTGAACATCCCCAGTGTGCACAACTATGATGCTCCAGAATACATTAATTTAGATCCAACCCTTATTTCCAGATAGACAAACTCACCTGAGGCTTCGGGACCGTGGGCGCATTGTGGTGGCCCTGCACCTGTTATCACTGGCAACGTTCTCACTGGTACAGAAATGTTTAGACAGAAAATGTAGTTCATCGGGTGTCGGTTGGTATGGTAACTGGTGTAGCTTCTCTTGAGATGAGCAGGACGACTAGAAGAGCAGAACAGAACAGAACATAAGCTTCTACTGGAGCAAAAAAACATTTTTTAGACCATATTCAGTGCTTATGAATAAAGCCCTTCAATTTAGAAATTACAGGGACTGTTTCCCATGCCTGGCTACAAATTTAAAGAAGAAAATAAATAATTAGTCTCAACTTGAACAGCTAAATATAGAGTAAGTATAAACAAACTACTTCAGTCCCAAAAGAGAGCCACTGCATTTCAAAAACCTTAATTTCTTTTAAGTTTAGATGACATCTAATGTCAGTACACATGCAAATATGTAAGAACAGCTAAAACGGGTCTGCTGAAAATTAATTATTTGAATAGGACAGAATAAGCATGATAACTGTAGAATATAACTTATTGACACAACACAAATTGTCAGTTACATACCAAACATACTTCATTATCCATATTTAAGACATTACTGATGCTTTAAAAAATAAAACTTAATGTAATTTCAGTAGCTGCTGACAAAATTCATATGCTATTTTCTTGTAACACCCTATACATTCAAAATGAAGTGAAAGAACTTAATAAGTTTACCAGTAACATTATTAATGCATTTATGAAGACAGTTCTACGGCTTACAAAAGTGAAAGGATGTACACCCAAACCATCCACTCAGTATAAAAATGGAATATACAGAGACATATGAAATTTGAAGTTCTATCACAGTTAACTAACCTTGTGAAACTGCACGTGTAAAACAACACTATATAATGCAGTGCATGTGATGATCATATTTTACTGTCTTTTCTACAGCGCAGCTAGCTACCTGAGCCACTCAAAATGTTTGGAGGCAAAACTTTGAAACTACTTCACTGATACTGGATTTTATGTCCTTTTAAAGAACATGTACATAGTTCAATGCATTAATTATAGTGTAGTTAATGACTAGTATAGACAGATAAATGTTCTACTGTTTCGAGTTCCTAAACTAGTTTCCAAGGTAGCTCATCCACAAATATCCTTGTATGACTGCACAAAGCTGACTGGTAGAATGCAGCCATTCCCTTCATTTTACTTGCAGAGAAGTCAAAAACTTGCATGTCTTTCTGGAGCTCTTCAGTCTCCAGCTAGCTTTTTTAAAGAACAGTAGTTTCTCTTGTATGTTAATTTTCATGTACACATTATTGTTCTTATCTATCTTCTCATACAGGACACCAACGCCCCTGTCTTTTCTTGGAGGCCAACTCAGTAAGAGCTATATCAACTCTCGTGATGGAAATCAACTACTTTTCCCTACATTGCTAAGGTCAGCAGGTAATATCCAGGCAGGTAAGCACAGAAGCTAAACAGCCTTCTTAATTTCACGGCAACTTGTGTGGTAAAGGCTGAACATATCTTGATTCCTAGAAACTCTAGAAGAGCGTACTTACCACACTAACTCTCATGAAGTCATCTCTTAAAGGCAAAAAAGAAAACCCACTACTGGGAAAAGTTAACTTACACAGGACTGGTCTTTGTGGGATGGCTGCATCACATCAGAACAAGACAAAGTTAGCAAGACTGCATTACCTTGCTTTGCTGCAGGCTAAGAACCACACACACACCAAGAATCTAACACAGTTCACATGACAAGCAGTAACTTGTCAAGTCACAGAAATTCAGCTCTATTACATTACCTTACATGCATAATTCACACAGCATAGACAAATTCTCATCTCACACTACGGCAGCCAGTTGCAGTTAAACTCATGGTGTATTTCCTACAGCCATGCTCTGTAAGATGAAAGATACTCTAGACCATGGGAATTTCCCAATGTAGGCTATTATGGATGGCTATTTCTATAAAATCCATCTCTACCTCTTCAGCTTCAGGGGATTCTGGGAACACCAGAGGACAGTAACTTGTATCATGCTTTTCCTCATACAAAGTGTGACAGACTCTAGATCCAACAAGATTGAAGTGAGAATCTTCTGTTCACTAACCACTCTGTTGTTTCAGCACCACCACAGGCACAGGATGTGTTTTTTTGAAGGTCTACAATTCTGATCTCTGTACAAATCCAAACCCTCATAGCAAAATTCTTTACAAAATTAGGTCTCCTGGCATTCTGTAACAGCTGCTACAGAAATTACTTAAGATTTAACATGCTTTTAATTTGCACAACCAGAATGCATCATGGCAATCCAAATAGCTCTTCTAACACATAAAGGCAAATTTGCAGCCAACACCAGATAATGCAACCCCAAAGTCTCTTTCCTCATCTCCTACCCTACTTCCCCATCCAAAGAAGCTTCCAAGAATATAATCTACTGGCAAAAATATGCAACTGAGTATTTTCTCATTTTATAATTTTTATAGGCTTGCTCTCCTAGAAGACACAAAATCATCCCAAATCCATCCCATAACTGGCAAGATGAGATCCAACTTTAATGGAATACAACCAAGAGTTTCTTTTCAAATGAATAATCTTAGCAGGAGGTATTTTCATTTGACTACAACATTGTTGTGAAAACTGGTTTAAGTGGTATTTGCACCACTTCCAAACCCATGCACTTCCATTAAATTGGGAATTCCATTAATCTCTCCATTTCCAGTATTATAAAATCACAAAAGCCCACAGGCTAACAAGAAACAGTGAACCACTGAGCATAATCATGATTACCTCAGCCCTTCTGCCACTGCTTTGACTTTCAGCTGCTTTTAAAGACTGAAGTTCTGCTGTACTGTGATATGCAAAACCTGTTTCTGATCTCCAGCTGATACATCTATGGATTAACATGAATCTTATTTATCCAGCACTGAAGAGGAATCATTCTGCATGTACACTTAGGTTATAGTGTGTGAAGTGGTCCCTCATTACCTGTAAGTATTTCTAAGAATGTGGGGGAAGAGGCTGCACACTGATAGCTGCTTCATCATGTACTTTTGAATCATGTACTTTTGATTCTGAAAAAGTACATGAAAACAGTTACATGGGCACACTTCCAGTCTTCATTTTCTCTTTTTTCCCATGTATATTGTCCAAAAGAAAGTGAAAAAAATCTCTAAGAAGCAAAGAAATAGTGGGTAAGTTTAAAATGCAGAGGCTGTCCTAGTGTTCTTGCACAGCTCATCAGCAGTAGAGGATTCTTCGCAAAGGGGAGTGTGGTGGTGTGAAAAAAACCTCGCAACAAACTAACCATAAGAAATGCATGGCATAAATTCCCTATTGGTGGTTTCTTCAATAAAATTCAAACTTATTTATTGGAAAAACAGATTTCTTTCCATGAGTCAGAAGCTGTTTGTTCGATGATGGGGAAGACATCTATTTTAATATTTATAAAATGTGGTCTAGTCACAAAATATCAAGGGAGAACTCAACAACTGTCTATTACGAAGTTAAGGTATCTAAGTCCAAGTAAGGTATCTAAGTCCAAGTAAATGACAGTGCTGTATTTTTTCATAAGAAATGCAAAAACAATGTAAAACTGCTCCATATTCCTGGGCACATACACTAGATAGTAAACTTAAGTGAGAATGAAGTATATGAACTAGAATTACCATTTTAAAGTTGAAGATGTTGAAGAAAATGCAAGAGTACAGACTGAAAATTAAAACTCTGTTTTCATATGTTTCTGACACAGCTTTTCATTTCCATTCTAGCACAAACATGTTTCTTGCAACAATGATGGGGTTGCTACAGCAATCACTTCTTATCTGACAAACTTCTTTATGTCAATATATTCTAAGTGAAGAGCACAGCACGTTAAGTTTAGCTCCAATGAGAAGTGTACAAACATGCACTATGGAAAGTGGTTAGGAAATTAATGTGAAGCCAAGCAATTTGTTTGGAAAAATTTAAGATCTACACAGGAAGGAAAGCAGAGGTCAAAATCAGTGTGGCTGAAGAAGATCCATGAAATCCTTAAACATGGTTTGAAGCAGAAATTTAATTAACTCTCTAGAAGCTTTTGTGGACAGAAATAAAATAAGGGTTGATTATAACATAAAATGGTCAGATCTCAATGTGTAAGATATAGAACTCAACTACTTCACAAAAGAAACAACACACCTAAGAAAAGACAAAGTTTACTTAAACTGTAAAAGAAACATTTACAAAAAATCAGGTATCAGGTGTCCGGTAAAATGTATAAAAGGTAAAAAAAGAAAAACATAAACCAATTTTACCATAAAAGGTAAAAAAACAAGGCTAAAGATACAAAACAATTTTTGAAGAGTTATAGTTGGATCTACAGGGACCAAGCTTTTTACCGCAGAAGATGTA
Source organism: Neopsephotus bourkii (assembly GCF_033783945.1). Taxonomy (NCBI): domain Eukaryota; kingdom Metazoa; phylum Chordata; class Aves; order Psittaciformes; family Psittacidae; genus Neopsephotus; species Neopsephotus bourkii. The sequence continues at coordinate 64,041 of NW_026901449.1, read as the reverse complement.
ACTGCCAAAATGACAGCTATTTACTATTTCCAAAGCAGGCTTTCTCCACAGCGTTACTTTCCCAGTCCTTCTCGTGTGACTATCACAACAGACAGCTAAGTTCCAGGTTGTGACATGAGCCAGTACTGTTTAGAAGTACGAATGTGTACTACTCCCACTGCCAGCTCCTAAGTATTGAAGCAGAATCTCAGGCACTGCGATGGCGCACATCATGAGTCAGACAGCACATGCCTGGCAGGGAGGCTGATACAACATCACATCAAAAGGATTGCTCTAACATGCAAAAAATACCAAGACTTACATTTATTCAATTATATGTCCCAAAGATTATTCTATTCTAATTATAGCTATCTAAAATGCTAAATATCTAACCTGTTGTCATGGACAAAGATCTCATTATTGCCAAAGAAAAAAGGCAAATGCATGATTCATGCCATCTTAACAGAGCAGTCTGGCCTAGGATGAATTATGTCATAGATAAATTTTTCTTTCTTATCAAGGCAGCCTCACTTTAAACTTGGTATCTAACTACCACATGGTTAAAATAAGGCGGTAGGTCTCCCTTCCTACTTCCGACAGATCAAGAGGGGGCAGTTGAACACTACTCACTGACAGAAAATCTTTCTAACGAAATCACACATTGCCTAAATTTTTCTTGTACTGCAGGGAAAAAAGCAGTTTTGTATCCCATACTACTTGAAAGTCTACCCACAGCAACAAAACCCACATTGACTTCTGCTAAGAGAAGCAAGCTACATTTGAGATGATACGGCATGTATTAGATACGTATCAGCACACAAAGCGGATACTTACAGAAACAGCTGAGTTCGGTGTATTTGTACCATAGCCAGAAGAAGGGAGAGAAGCCAAAGACCAGCGGCGTCCATCAGTCCTGTTGTGAAACGGAGGTTAGTCAAATGAATGCTGAACTATCCTAACACAGAAACATGTATGGAAGTATTACTGTGTAAAACTGCATTCCAAAGACATCATAGAAACAGGGATTTTAAAAAAATTAAACTTTCACAGAGCAACACAAATAAACACGCAGCAAGTATGACTTGGGCTTACATATTTTTTTTTAGTTAAAGATCTATGAGATGAAACAACCAGAAAGTCGATGAACAGCTCCACAGAATCTGCATCTCACTGAACACACAGAAATGGACACAGAGAACAGCTCCACAGAATCGGTGTCTCACTAAACACACAGAAACGAACCAGAGAGTGTTCGCAACAATCACGTCCATCAAATGAAAATTAATGAGAAACAAATTAAAAACTTGTGAACAAAAGCAAACCACAAGACTCTGAAACACAGAATAACCACCACAGCCTGCTTGAGACACAGGGCAATGCTTAAGTGACATCAGTACAGGATAGCATCAAGCTAGTAGGGTAATGTCAAAAACTGCAAAGAATAATGAGGTAAAAGCAAACTTGTTAGAAGTTAGGTACGCAAATCAGGAAAAAATAATTTTGCAGCTCGCTCAGAACTCAAAAAAAAACCAAAAAAAAAGGAAAGAAAGAAAGAAAGAAATCATGACCAAATACAATTTCTGTTCTTCACCACTCGAGGTGAACAACATGGAACTTGAACATTCAGGGTGACAAATCAAATAACCATGGGAGTTGTGTCTGGATTTTTGAAGGGGTAGCATTTACCATTTACCTGTCACTTCGATGCCCATGACTGGAGTACAATTGTACCAAGCATGTTTAAAAAAAAAAAAAAAAAAAAAAAAGGCTGAATAATACATAAATAACAAGATAGGACAAGTTTTTATTAACAAACAGTGTGATAGTGGGGGAAGGGAAAACAGGAGAATTAAAGCTGTGTTTTACAGTCAGTACAAAGATCATCTCTCAAACCTGGTTTACACAAAAAGTATAATTCCATAAAGGAGAAACTGAAGTCATGCCAAGTAAGAAATCTTTAAACCTCTTGATGCAGCTCACTTACCTGTCAAAGCTAACTGCCTAAAAAAACCCTTGCTTTTCTCCATTTTAACACTGCATTTCCTACTCCCATATATCCATCCACAAGCTACAACTCAAGTCTCTGGAGCTTTAAATACATACAGAGTGAGGAACAAAACCCTGACAATACAGAATTAGTTAAAATATAAGGAGAACATGTGCTAGAGGTACTGCTGACTGTATCAAGGACAGAACTATGGAAAAAAACTTCTTCCTCCTCCATAATTTTGGTTTTAATTCATTAAGTCTCCACCCTTCTCTCCTTCCCACAGGTATGCATGAGCTACCTTCAGATGAATGAACAAGTCCAAAAGGAGCTTTCATTTTGACTCAGTTGTGCAAGCTAAATGCGTTCAGATTTGAACAACAAAAACTTGGAAGGTATTTAAACACAGGTGAGACCCATATATTCTGCAGCTGTGGTACAAAGTACTTCCTTCCAGAGTAATTCATATTGAACAGGTTCCTGGATCACATAGCAATTCTCACACAGAAGGATCATCAAGGATAGGGAGGGGATAACATGGGAAGTTACCTGGGAAGCAAAGATGGGAGAGTAAGAAACACCCATAAGGGAAGAAGGGAAAAAAGGGTAGCAAGCCCCTACAGCATTTTCCCCTCATACACTACTTATCCCTGCCCTACCATGTGGTCCTACCCACTTTGCAGCAGCTCTGGAGAGCATGATCCATGACCTACCCATGGACTTGCAGATGCTGGATGTATACATACCAGCAGAAGAGGCCTAAGTGGTGGCTACCAGAGGCACAGGCTATTTCTAGGTATTGATCACCTTGCCAGATGTGGACACAGGAAGCTGACACTCCTGCGTGCTGCCGAGGGGCCTGGGTAAGGCTGTCTCCAGCCACTGGCAGAGGGCCACCTACCCACTGCAGCTCCTTTTCCTGCTCCTGCTGCCTGGTGCAGCCAGCAGCAGATGAGAAACAACTGTTCTGGGAAGCTCTTCTTTCCCACATGAGGCTTCCAAGCCATTTCCTTTGCCTTTCCCTCCTTTCCTCATACCTTACCAGTTTTTTTGTATCCTCACTGAGTGGGGGGCAGTGGATGGAAAAGGAATATCCATACACATGTGACAACATGTTTCTTCAACCTGCTCTACCACACACACACACACACACACACACACTGTTCTTCCCTTCATCTGCATTGTCATTAAATTTACAAAATATAACAGAAAAAAGGCACAAAGTCAGAAGTCTGAAAACTGCTCTGACTAACCACACGTCATTTTATTACTAAGATGAATCCTATGACAGGTTATACAAAGACAGCCGCAACACACACACCAAATTCATGAGAAATTTTCACATTAATGCCATTTTAAAACTAAATGTCATCAAGCATTACAGGCTCTAAAAATGGTCAAAATCCAAATGATACACTGGTAAAGAAATTAACTTTTTCCTCCTGAATTTTAAGGTTTGCAAAAACACGTAATGATTTAAACTTTTTGTTGATTACTTGTGGGAAAGGAAGACTACTTCCTGCCTACTGTATTTCTAAGTAATGTTTGGTTTTTCACATCTGGTTTTTCCATTATAAGCTATTTCTGTATTTAATGAATCTTTCTAAAAATACGCTCACAAACAAATGTAATCTACGAACAGATAACTTGCTTTTTTTAAAAGATGCTATCAGAAAGAAGTAGAGTCAAAAGAAATATTCTAAGGTGTTGATTAAAGAAGTTACATCATATGCTATTATAAAGATTGACAAGATCTACTGTCACAGATGAATTAGATTCAGATAAAAGGATTACACAAGTAAAGTTTTCTCTCCTTCGCCGCATTTAAAAGGCGTTAAGCCATTTTCCTGCACTTACTTTTGAGAGCTTGTGTGTGCTACTTTTATTGAACAGACCACTCCCATTGAAAATGCAACAGTTACATGCCTGGCACTAATGACAAAGAAAGCCAAAGCATTTCAATTTCATTTTTTCTGCATATACTCTTGGGTCAAAATGCAAACTGCCTACCCTCCCAGGCTTAGTTAATGAAGATATAATCTGAGGTAGGCTGACAAGGTGTTAAATGATGGAACCACAATGGCATGAACAGGCAGTCTCCAATGACAAGCTATCAACTCCAGTTACGGTTCATTTGATAATAATTTACTTCATAGACCACTTCAAATTCACTTTAGATCTTCAAAAATTCTACTAGCATCAATTAATCCCTCACAACACTCTTATGAAGAGCTGCCTGTAGTACAGATTGTGGAACAGGTCATGGTCAGGTACTAAAGGTATGGTGAGCATACCAGCTGCTGCCAGTAAAATTAGACCCTGAACTTGGAATATCTATAAAAGTGCTCTTATATGTGAAGCAGTTACACTGTTAAGAAAAAAAAAAAAATAAATAAAATAAATCGGGGGGGAGAAATTGGAATTTTCCCAGGATGAGGAGATAGTGTCTAAACTGGATCCACTACAATTAAGTCAGTATTTTTATTTTTTTTGCATTTTATTCAAAAAGGTACCATCGCATTGCATCATTCATCCAGTACAACTTCACTGCAGCTGAGGTTTAGAAGAGTTTATATAAGTGAGAGAACACTTGTCATTCTAAGTGATAGACTTGACAGATGTATTTGCAATCATCTTTTAATGTCTGGGTCCAACACCATTTCCTCTATGCAAAATACATGCTGCATACTACAAACCATCTCTTACCTTCGTGCAAAAGAAAAGTGGGCTGAGGCACTGGGAGAGAAATTCCTAGGGCTTTCTTGAGGGCTGTTTCCTGTTGGAGCGATACACAGAGAAATAATTATACAGTGGGAAGAAAAAAGAAAAAAAAAGGAAAATCAAGCCAAAGAAAGAAGAAAAAACTTAAATGCTAAAAACCATTCAGACATACTAATCCAAACATATCCAGGCATGTTAGAAACTGATTTCAGAATGTCTTCTCTCACAGTTTCTGAGAAAATAAACTCTCTATCTTATTTTACTAGCATTTCATTTATATTTGATTTTTAGTTACTGGATTTTTGTAACTCATATTTAGCTCTTTGAGAATTCTAAAATTTGAGAGTTGAAGCGTAAAAAAACCACAGTATATTATCTTGAAAGAAACAAGTTTCTTTTACATCACACAAAACATTTGAAAGATAGAAAGATCATGATCAGTGTGAGTCAGCCCTTACACAAAGTCTTTGCAGCATTTCTACCTGAGTTTTATTGTGATTTTTTCATTACTTGTTTTTTCTTAGCTCCAAAACAAGCAAACAAAACACACTGAATGAATTTTTTTTCCCCTTTTGTTCTGTTAGGCCTAGGCATGGAAACACGACCACGGACTGTGATGAGACGAAGCAACTGCACATTGTGAACAGGTTGTAACTTAAGGGTCTGTTATTTCTTCGTATTAAAACACCCAACCTCCTGCTGCCCAGCACGAGTGCAGAAAGAAGACAGCTGCTGAGAGCTGCTCCTGCCACCTCTGCCTCTCAGCACCTACAACTAGAGGAGACACATACCTGAAAAAGAAATAAAGATGACCCCCCAGGGAAAAACAAAACAAAACACCAAAAGCGAAAAGGATTCAGGTTCAAAGTAGCACTGACATACAGCTAAAACTCAGTCTTTCCTTAAAGAGGGAACAGACTGAAACAACAATACGTTAAAAGAAATATATTTGTTGTAGCATTTTATAATATTAAGCAACAGATAAACAAAGCTCTTATGTACCCAGTTACAAATATTTGATGTTTGAAAATTGCTAAGTACATGTGAAAATGCCAGTACAACAGAGTCCTTAACAGACTGTCAACTGGCCTTGATTTCCCCTCAGATTTTTGAATTAGCATTGCATTTATAATAGTGATGACCTTAACAGATCCCACTGAGTCTACCCAAGAAAACATAATCACGGAGCCATTAGGTAGAGAACGCAGAAAACACCAACCCCACCCCAGTTTTTTGACTAGAAGCTGATACAAGATGCTTTTTGAGCTGTACTTAAACCACATCTTTGCAGCTGGTCTTCTTATGGCCCCAGGAGACAAGGATTCCAGTCCCCATGGCCAGTACCTCCAATTCCTCTTTGCCCGTTTATCATGGCTGAACTATGTTCTTCTGACATGTCGTGCGTCCCACCCCCCCCCGCAAGACCCTGGCTTCTTCATTACCCTTCAGCACTTCTGAGGGGCTCAAGAATTTTAAGATGGCTTGGGGAGGTGAAGGGGGGAGAAGCAGAGCGAATTTGAAACCACACATGCGCATCTTTATTTGGGGACCCACACAATTTATTCTTGCCCTGCACTAGCTGCAAACACCAAATTACTGAGAGCAACAGTTTGTTTAATTTAACAGCTAACTGGATTTCTTTTTCTGCTACCAGAGCTTATTTACAAAAGATAAGCTAAAAAAATTATTAAAAATTTTTAAAAGAATGTAACACTGCAGATAAAACATGGTCACAAACTTTAGCTACTGCACTAGAAAAAAAACAAAACAAAACAAACCAGCTGTAACTTGGAGTGTGTCACAGACTTAGCTTGTCTTTTTTCCCCTCTTATCTACCTTAAACTCTGGCAAAAAGACAGGAATTAGGCTTAACCAGTGAGATGTAAACAGCTTCTGACAGGAAATAATTTTACAAACCAGCATATGGGGGCTTGTAAACAAACTCCTTTCCTCTGACAGCCATTTTAAAGTTATATATGGATATATACACATATTTAACAAATCAAGGACATGACTAACTGTCCATCAGTTAGAACATATGTGCAAACTTCACATAGAAGCAAAACAACATGGTGGGAGAATGCACTGATTTTATAGCTATGCAGTGGTTTTGAGGAAACACAATGGTGCAAACTACCTGACTAGAATCAACACAGATCACTTCCTTGCAGGCAAAACCTGAAGAAGTCAAAAGTCTTACTCCGGAAGAGCATCAGATCCTGTTATTAGGAAAATCAATTTGCAAGCAGTATTTCCAAATGAGCTTTTAAAGTAACAGAACTGGTAAAGCCATATATATAAAATGCCTGGATACTAAATCCTGTGGGTTTATCTGGAAGTCTAAGAACTCAAGCCTGGAAACAGAGAAAGGAAATGCAAAACTCTAAATGACTGTAGAAACAGCTAGTGCTATTATGGTTCTAAGGTACAGTGTTCCAGAAAAGCAAGACCTGTTAGAAACAGAGTCCTATACATGACCTTCATCCATCACAGCATCCATCTACCCATCTGCAAGTCAACACCTGGGAGACTTTCAGACAAAAAGCAGGGCCAGTTAGTTCTCTGCCCATATGTGCAGTGATTGCTTACTAGTCAAATCCCACTGTTATTTGGGATCTGCTGGCTGTTGTATGCTTTAGTCCTAGGTTATCTCTATGCTGCTGAGATAACTGTCTATGTTTCTGACCTGGTAAAGTAACATTAGGTAAGTAATGACCTCCAACATCCTCTGGGAGACACAATGAACAGGCAATCAACATACCAAAACAATTCTCCACCTCATGACATCAGACAGGTTAGCTTATTTTGCAAACAGCTATTGTTAAGAAAACCGAATGGAAACCATTTCAATTGTGATTGCTTTGTATGTAAGGTCAACAAGTCCTGTGCCTTTGCCACAGACGTAAGATATTTTATATCTTTCAAAAAGGTATGTCACAGTCACTGTGTACTTACTGTTAATGTCTACTTACAAAACAGTTTCAGATACAATGACTTTGTTAGTACTGAGGGAATAACAGATTAATAATTGTTAATTCAAAATTCCTAATGGATCAAAGACAAATCCAGCCTGATTAATTAGGTCATTATTTGAAAGTCTTTTAAAATGAATCATAGTACATCAGCACCACAGTAATACAATGTAACAATGGGTCATACGTTCCGCTGTGTCAATTTAGTTCATGGTGAACCCATGCTGCTAAATGAACAATACACAAGCAACCATCCATCGACAGTTAGAAGGTCTGACTTCCATACCATAACAAATGCTGCCAGCCATCAGAACACACAGCTGGGTAGCAGAATCACTTTGAATAGTTCTGTAGGTGCTTTCCACAGAGATTCACCCACAGGTGAGGAGCTCAAAACCTGGATTAATTATGCTTCACACCAGCAAACAACTTCACCCAGTACAACAAGGAAGGTTTGCACGCTCCTTAAATTCATTTACCAGGATGCTTTGCATGTTCTGACCACTACTTAGAATACTGTCAATGCTATGTTTTAATTGGATTTAATCTAGAAGACAGTTTTATCTGCATGTAACTTACCACTTACAATCTCCTCTCCTGCCCTGAACTAGTAAAAAATGCTCTGAAATTGTTGTAACAGTTTTATTTTACCGAAAAGCAAGACTAAGTAACCTCTTATTTAGCAAAACCATTTCTGTTATTCTACATGTGACAACAGTCAGAATAATTTAAATACTGTATTATTTTCCTTCCTGTAATTATCTTTTTTCTTTTGAAAAATAATATTCAGAAGCCTGCTTTAATCTTTAGCTTTCAGCACTCTCATATTTCACCATGAGAAGTGAAATTAATTTCTAAGGCTTCATTCACTTAGAAAGCTAGTCCTCCTTTCCCCAAATTCCAGTCAACCCAGACTGTAGCTAAAGCAAAACAGCACAGAGGCTGCATATGAGAGGGATCCTTCTTTGCTTCAAATACACTGTAGTAAGTCAGTACTCATTTTTGCCTATCTTGGACAAAACCTACAGAAACTACAGTTAAAAATCCAGGGATACTAACTCTAAATTTGAAGCACACATACAAATGTCTCCAGTGTGATTCAAGGGCAAACAAACAAAAATACATGGTGAACAGCTTTCTTCATTACTACACTCCAATGTAGCTAGCTAAAGTATGTTTTTCAAGCAAAATAATCTGCTGCAAGCAGTAAGCCCTAATGAAGTGAGATCAGAATATTAGCAGTTAGTACTCTTAACAGTGTCTGCCTAGAAAGGTCTAGGCAGGCCTAAAACATCCTAGAAAAAGTCTTACAGGAGTACGTTAAGACTTCCTTGGCCTTAAATTTTGCTTTAGGCAATTGCATCATTCAGCCCTATTCATAAATTTATTGAATCCAACAGAAAAGGTCATGCCATAATTGGTGAACATTTCTTCAGAAGCACTCATATTCTGGTATGTATGTCCAGCACATGTTTCTTTTCCTGTTCTATGAGGAAAATACCTCTGACTGATTCAAATGACAATACAGGCTTTTCAGTCTTCTTGTTGCTAAGGCAAGCAAATAGTCTTTCAGTATGACAAAAAAAGCTCTCACATTCTATCCTACCAGCCTTTCTCCTTCATCATCCCATCTGAACATATATGACCATAAAAGCATACAGTATTCCAGATGAAACCTAATTAGGATAGTGCATAGTGGGATGAAATCTTCCAAATTCAACTTCCTTCTTACACATCTTCAAGAGTTTTTATTTCCAAAGCTACACTAGACTGATCCTTGCAAACGTCATCTGATCAAAAAAAAAAAAATGCAGTCAGGTCCTTCCCTAAATTTCTTACAATAGTTAAGTCCAATAGGCATTTCTGTTACTGATCCTCCAGTACAAGACGATTCATGTTGCTATGTAAATTTGTACCTTTTTATTTCAGTCCTCAAGATCATTCAGTCACTTCAACACAATTTCTGAATGCTGTTTCATACTTTACAGCTTCCAAAGCTTTCATCAGCTACAGTAATCTCATGCCAATGTCACTTATGAGAAGAATTACAGTTTGGCCACCAACCCAACACCTGAGGACTCCACTGATAAACTTCTGCTCCCTCTTTACAGTATTTCTCATTCTAGCACAACCCCTGTCTTCTTCCCTTTAAACAATTTCCTACTTAACTTGCAGTTCTTGTTCTAGTACCTGTTGTCTTAGAGGCACCACATGAAACATTTATGGAAATACGGACAAGTAAGATTTACAGCATCGCTCCTAACAGCTAAATCTTGTTCCTTCAGCAGATACAATTAAACAGCACCACATGTGACTATTAATCATTAGGGGTTGGCATGACCCACAGGAACAAGCTCCTGTGACTACTGAGGTGGGGACACCTGAATGCCCTGACCTGCCGAGATTATAATTATTCAATTTGCAGGCTGGGTGGTGCAGAGGACCTGCCTAAACAACAGAAGCCAGTCAGCTGGAAAAGCACATTAATGACCAGGGCACCAGATGTTGTCCAAACTGATGCTGCAATTCCTTGCTTCCCACAATCCTGAATGTACCCACACTTCATCCAAAAATTAAAAGGATCTTTCAGCAGGTTTTCAGCTCAGATACTAAAAGCAAATAACATCCAAACAACTAACTTAAGACACTCATTAAAAATGATGGTTTGAACCCAAATAAATAATGTGGTATAGATTAGTTTTCTATTTTCATTACAAAAGAAATACTTTATTTAGTTAAAGCTGATATTATTCTTTGTCATCTTTACGTTCTTTCACATCTTTACGTGTAAGGCATAGTGGGAGACTTCACACGCAAACTAAAATCTGATTTTTCACCAACACAAATTATCTCTGCAGGTCCTGCACAAAGAAAAAGGGCATTACATGTACTGTATCAGTAATTAAAGTATATACAGCAGAGATATATAATATCTACTGTATACATTGTCTTTCTCCTATCCCTATTTCAAATCTCAGTCTCAGATCTTACACTTATTTGTATGCTCCCAAGCCTTAGATTACTTATTACTCTAATAACTTTTGTCTAGCCCATGAGCCCTCACATCCACTGTTGCTTACAAATGAACCTACCCCTTCTCTGACAGGTGCTACCTGTGCACTGTGCCCCCTAAAATATACTTACTTTATCAGTGCGGTGCTGTCTCACCTGTCTCTCCTTCCCATCCTACTATATGAATGTGATAACAACCAAGATGGTAAGGTTAACAATTAAAAAAACTTCACATAAGTATTCAGTGTTTGTCCAGTTTAGCTTGCATCTGTACAGATTAACAACAGACACCTGTGTAGGAATGATCCTCTGCCACCTCCAGACCAAACAATGAAAACTAGGGAGGAGGGAGAAATTTGCCTGAGACCTCTGTATGACTTTCTCATATGGGGCAATTATCATCACTGTCAATTTGGACCACTGGTTCTCAAAGCATGTCTATTTAAACTACAGAACAGCCAGTGTCTTCAGTGCAGACTGCATCTGGGAGAAAAACAGGACTACAAAGGAAAATATGGGTATAAAATGCAGCTCTAAAAACTATGGTTATGTTCAAGCTTTTCTTCTAAAATAGAGGAAGACTCATCACATCCAACGTTTTCTCTAACTCTAATCCAGATTGTTATGCAATCAGCAACCTGAGCTCCTGAGAAGGTCTGGAGTAATGGCACATTGCTCCCAAGGGTGCAACCAGGCCTCTAAATCATTGTCTGCAGATACCAAAGATGGAAACATTCTTGACCAAAGCCACAGTTACTGGCATGAGTGCTAATGCAATCTCTGACTGAGAGAGCTCCACCTTGAGATTCATAACATGCCTTCATGCATCTTGCTTCAACTGACATGGAGGATGCATTACCACTTTTTTGCCCTCAGAGATGTGAAGTATTGGGGGGAAAAAACCCCACCCAACAGGTAGCTTAAACTAGAGGTCCCAATAAATCTCATTCAGGTATGAGATGAAAGCAAAGGTAACCCAGTACATATTTTGCTTTTTCTCCCAACAAACAATGGATTAACACAGAAGGGCAGAGGCCAGTTGCAGACCCAAGGATATCCTCATGAAGGATGAAAATACTGACTTCAGATACCTCTAAGGCACTGAATCCCCAAACAGTGCCAATAATCTTACTATGACTTACTCTCATACTAGGTACTATGTAATATTACACATAAAATCATACTAGGACTAGGCCCAGGATAACCCTGAGGATTATCATGATGATAATTAATAGAAATTGATCCTGAGTGGATTTTGAAGAGTCTGACAATCTTGATTCTCTTTAGCTTAAATAGCCTATAAGAAAGGGATAAGAACCTACCATCTCTGGTAAGATGGACAAAGTACCCTGACATTAGGGAGTACAGCATGGGATACAGGAACCTAAGAGAAACATTTCTGGCAGAAATACATTAACAGTATGAAACCAGAAGACAAAATGCTTCTAAAAATGCATGAGCAACAAGGGTCATGCATAATTTATCCATCTTTCTATTGGACTTACTCAGACCACAGCAAGTCATGTCCTTCATTTTCCCACTTCATGCAATCGGGAAGATGCCCAAAAACAAACCTCTTTTGGTTCACAAAAGCATGTTAGCCTCTAAGTTATTCAAAATACAAATTAAAAATAGAATAAATTTTTGCCTGCCAAATTCCAGGCAGTATCTAATTGATCACTAGACAAAACAGAAAGCCTGCTAAGGGTGACTCTGAACATGCTTTAACTTTAAATTACCTCTACAGGGGACTAGTCTAGGCAAACTGACCAGCTGAGCTAGAAGCCAATAACTGTGTGAATATTTACTGTAATTAATTATACTTAGAGGCAAGCTACTAAGAGAGACTGCCATACACACGCAAATTTTCATCACATATATGAGATTTCCTAGCGCTACTGAAATGTTTGGCACACATACCTTGGGAGAACACATCAGCATTAAGAGAACCTACTGTACCCTGGGTAACTGGAGAAGTTGCCAAATTTCCACAATAGGTTTTTGACTACACAGCGCATAATGCTGAGTTTAAGGGAAAGAACAGCTTATACTTAACCTCTTAATCTTTATAGTATCACTTTTCCACCTCCAGAGCTACTTGGTAACAGCTGTGAAATCAGCAATATTATTCCCATTTTATGGTCTGAGAAAGACACAAAAAGGTCACGCAACTTGCTAGAAGTATGAGTCCACTGCCAGACAAGAACTCTTTGGCATTTACCAGATACACAATCTATATTCAGGTCCCAGGTAACATGTGCTGGTCACTCCATATTTCTGAAGCCTTCTAGGCATTGTGTGTCTAAGCCATGAGTTTCCAAATAGATGGTGTAGTCATTCATTGCAGCAGACACACTAGCTCTCACAGCAAGCATTGCGTATTGTTTTCATCAGTCAGAACAGCACAACTAAAGCCTCTTTCTATGGTGATCACAGATTCCCTGTGCCAAACCACAGTTCCTGTATTTGGGGGACCCAGAAAGGGATCCCAAACACTATTACATTTAATTCTCAGTTTTAAAACAGTCTCCACCATATTTTTCTTTGTTCATTTGTTTTAAATGCTGTGCTCTTCACACATCTCCATGTCTGGATTTCTGATTGTGACAGCCTGCTGCTCAGAGTAAAAGTCACCACTATATTTCCTCTAATACTATTGCTTCTATAAGAAAACTGGAGATGCCTTAATAAACTTGCTCTCCACTTCAAAAATTCAACTTCAGCTCTGCACCTTTTCTTTTAGCATCCATCTGACAAAAGCTCTCCAAAGTATTCAGTGCCATTGCCTACACAAGTATTGGTGTGTGGCTTTCACTTTGGTGTGTAACTACAACCCAATGCTCAAAAAACCAAAAAGAGACAATAAGCATTTGAGAAAATGGGGTCTGATATGCTAAAAATGTTCCTTTTAAAAATTAAGACAATCGTTATCAATAAAATATTTATTTATGGACTTTCATTCAACCTTTAAGTGCTTCAGGTATTTCAGAAGCAAAACTTAACTATCATCAGTTTACTGCTATATAAAGTGTAGCACAGAAATTTCCAGCAGTGTGCCTAACACCACAAACCCTAGAGAGCAAAAGCACTAGGAGTAGAATGCAATACCCTACTCACCAGCTTCACTACCTTTACCATGTGTGCAAGCTACTCCACATCTTTGTCACACTGAGCTAGGCCCAGAAAGGGAAAGGCAAGGGGAAAGGGAGAGAAAATGCATCATAATGTCAGAATGCAAGACAGAGAAATAAAAAATAGCTACTTGATCCATGTTAGGTATTCTGGACTGCTTCTCACCATAACATAGGATTTATGGATCTAAACAGAACAGATACTTGGATGAAATTATATGCAACTTTGATCTTACAAACAGTGGAAAGAAGAATAGTGGGATAGGGAATTTGTCTTTTTTCCTTTCCTTATGTAAAGATTTTAAGAACTTAATAATAGCAGTAGTAGCATAGATACAAAAATCACCTGCATGAGCTGAGAGTGGTGAGTGAGGTCGAGGCAGAGCTGAAGACTGGCCATTGCTCATCAAACTCTTCCTGTTGCTTGTTCTACAACTGTGAATAAAAATGAGAGGAAAGACATCAGCATCAAAAATACAGCATGTACTGCATATGAACATTCTGAGATTCTGCTTCTTTGTTCCTTCATTTCCCAGTCTCCTACTAAATATCAAAGCTACCGCTTTTTTCGTAGGCATGTCCAAGAAGTCTACGATCACACAGGATAATAGGAAGGACGGCAGCTTCCAGACAAAATGCACCATGGATATTGTTCAGGCTTCAACAGTTGCTGTTCTGTGCAGAGACCAGCATTCTCCTGCAGTGATCTACAAATGCTCTTCTTTCCCTGCCTGCAGCTAGTTTATCTGCCATACACTTTTTGTAATATATAAAAACATATAAGCATAATGTGAAAAACAGTCTCAAGTTTAGGATCACCATTCAATGATTAAGCCTATTTCTGTTGCATGACCTGTACCGCTCCAAATCACATGCCAGGAAGACCAATGAATTATCAATCTGAGAATGATACAATAATTATAAATCTAATTATTGAGATAAATGTCACATCTGTGCCTCCTGTCAATGGAACAGATGATGCCTAAGAAGATGAATGCATTTTTTTTCTCATACATTTTTCATCTGCGAAGAAATTTCCCTATCAGAAGATCATTAGGCGAGATAAACAGTAAACTAACACATCTATTAAACATGGGAAAGGAGATATTTTTCTTAAATACATCATACAGTTATTAAATATGTGTTGGTACAAGTGTTTCTTTTTTTTTCTTGCTTCTACTATAGTTTCACAAACACAAACCCCCACACTGCAAACATTTGTGCATGAGAAAAACAGTACCCTGAAGTCAGAGACCGTAACTGCATATAAACTTGTGTGCACATGATAATGTTTACAGTACTGCAATCAGAATTTTTCTGTAAAGGTTTAAAAAAAGCTCAAAAGCACTAAAAGGAGGAAATTCATACATAAACCCCTTTGTTTAACACAGCAGGTTCAAACAGGAGCAGATTCAGATCATATCTGTAGATGTCTCCAAAGATGAATTTTGTAACATGATCTCTACGCAACAGCCAGAAAGCAGTACTGATTAGTCTCGATTCTGTGTAAGCTGAATACAATGCAAAAGAAAAGACAGCTATTTAAGCTATAAAACACTAAATAAAATATTCAAAAGTAATGTGAAGTAATACTGAAAACAAGGAAAATAAAAGCCAGAGGAAATGCTGAGTATGAAAACAGTATAGAAGATACCTGAAATATGCAAAGAGTCCAAACACTGAGATCAGTCTCCCCTTGAAAAATGTTGTGTGAAGCAGCAAGGGTGCCATTCCCAGCTGTTTAGTTCAAAGTTCATCTGCATGAACTGCACCATTAATTGCCATATCTATTATTATGATCAATTACATAATATACTCATGAGTATATAAATCATTACTGCAAATCTATGTATGAAAAGCAAGCTTGAAATGACTGCAGGATTCCCATTTACAGCACTGGAAAACTCAAGACATACGCTGCAATTTCTAAGCTGAATAAAGAGGGAGAATTTTGTAAATGTAAAATTACACACATGTGTTTTTTAAATCCTTCTAGATTAAACTCAGCTATCTATGTTTACTTTTAACATACTCAGCACTTAACTTTTTAACTGATGGAACTTGAGCAAATATTCTGCATTTCATTAGACAAGATTTCAAATTCACCCCCCCCCCTAAGTTTTGTCCACCTGAAGTATCCAAATTCTTTGTTTTGGCTTCATGCAACATCACTGTATTTTTTGTAACTTTTCTTGTATCATACCATGACAAGCCTCGCTTGATACACTTGTTTTTAAAAGTCTGAATAACTTCTTTGCAACTTCCCAATCTAAGACTGAACCCAGTAGAAACTTCTGTTATTCATTAAACATTTGTTAAAGGACATACATATTGCATCCATCCACAGTAATGTGATGATATCATTAAAGCATCTGTGGTGCAGGCATATATCCCCTGGATAGGTTCTCAGCAAAGTAAACATTGCTTTCAACAGATTTAGGCACCCTACACTGATTTTGCTATGAAGATGATTCCAGACACAGGTTTATCAGCATCATTTGCCCATATCTGTAGAAACTGATAATTTTATCACTTTTGCCAGAACTTCCTATGTAAAGTAAGTGACTGCCTTGTATTCACTTTTACATTAAAATCCGAACTTGGCATTCTTCAGCTGAAGTTAATGCAACACCTTTCACAAATCACTATCAAAGATACCTTAATTTGAGTTCTCAGTTTTTCGGGTGCTATTTTTAAGAATTATTTCTGGGAAGCACAATGGATTGCCTTCAATACCAAAAGCTTACGTAATAAGAGAACTTTCTCCAACCACCATTTAAAAAAAAATCTTTGCTACTTGCTCAGACATGGCTGCAGCTTTATGAAGAACTTCTCTTTCATCACACTCAAATGAAATGTTTTACTGAGAAATAGAAAATAAAAAAATATTAAGTTTCTTCTGTTTGTCTCACCAGTAAGGTAAGATCCAAATCACAACAGGACCAATCCATCCTAGACCTCCTGCTGTAGCTTTGTTTTCTCAGTTCTGTTCCACAAGGATTTTGAACCAATGTTATCCATCCTGCATGGTCTGTGAAACACAACTCCTTCCCCAGAATAATGCTCTTATAAGAGGAGCCTTTTTTGTGTGTGGAAAAAAGAAAACAACCCAGCTCTTGAGGGAACCTTGAAAGATGATCTAAGCTGCTAGACCCCCACAAAAGGGTTTGAACTAAGGAAGTACCAAACCATTAGTTACTGAACTGTATTCAGCCTTGAAACAGCAATCCTCCGTATACAAAAGAATCTCAGACCTTAAACCCATTCTGCAAACAAAATCACCCTGAACACATTAAGTAACTTTCCCCTTCTATTGTCTTCATAAAACTATTCTTTTCTCATTCAAATCTGACAAGATAAACCAACTGATAAGAGGCAGCCCTAAAAGAAAGCCTCTTTGTCTGCAGGAAAGTTACAGTAGTGCTGTCTACAGGGGCTGTTAATTTAGGGAAGCATAAACCTTGGTAAACCGCAGAACTGTTACACCCTCAAAATGCCGCAGATTTCACGTTGTGATCCGGCTGCATGGCACAGAGGAGAGACGAGCAAGGCAGGCAGAAGATACAACACAGGGTTTACATCACTGAAAAAAACAAGGGGGAAAGAAAAACATCTTTTTTCCCCAAGGAGAAGAGAGTACAGGAGAGCAAAGGGGGGGGGGGGGTGTGGGTGGGAAGACTTTGGGGTGCATACAAAACTTACACAGAATAGAAAGTTTACATTTTTTTTCCCTTTGTCATCTCTGTTCCAGGAAGATCCTTCCCGGATGCATGTCTGTTGCCCACAGTGGCTACCTATCTGGAAGCATCTGGCATTCCATCGTATCAGCAATGCCCTGGACTACTGGCACTATTCCCTATCTTGAAATCCAATTTATAATTTCCTATTTGGTTTCCAAATCACCCTCTGACAGATTGTGACTTGCCTCCTGCTCTCTCCTTCTGATGCTCCTATTCACTCACACCTCTCCTCCCTATCCTGACTTCTCACCGTGTCTCACTGCTGGGGAATTCCTCCTTCACCTCAGCTGCAGTATGAGCCCCAACACCTACTCTTAAGAGCAATGCTTTTCTCCAGCTGCTGCAGATGACCAACACTTCCCATGAGAAGTATGCTAAAACAAGTACAGTACATCAAAAGTGCTCTGAGTTCAACCTTGTTGATCACAAAGCAAATGTGAACTACAGCTGCTGAAAGGTGAAATCCAGTTGCATAAAGCTTGACTACCTTGCTCCTTAAACAGCCACAACTCATCCTGTATCAGGAAAAAGCTGCCTGGGCAAAAATATGGCAACCGCTAGATGGAAACCAGAAAAGCACAAGACACAAATACTAGCACGGCTGTTAACATAGAGCTGCACTCCACAAGCACTTGGAGACACTGAATACAACAAAAAGTCAAAGCAGAAATCCAGTTCTAGGACAGGCAGTATTTAATCCAGAGCTTAAATATCAAATGCAGGTTTCCTGATAATCAAGGAACAGCAAAAGGCACGCAGTGAATTTGAAGTTTTTTTCCGCAGAAGGAGGGCTCATCTGTGAGCAAATTACCAGCAGTATAATTGGGTTGGTTTTTTTGGGGGGTGGCAGTTTGTTTGTTGGGAGTTTTTTGCTTGGGTTTTGGTTTCATTTGCGTTTTTTTGGGGGGGTGTTTTTCTCTGGGGTTTTGGGTTTGGTTGTTGTTTTTTTTGTTGGGTTTTTCTGGGGTGGGGATTACTAAAAAAGTAATAAAGAAGGCTATATGGGCAGAGATCACCACCACACTTTTCATGGGAATTTGGCATCTGCTCTAATTGTTTATAATGATTTCATCTCAACATCCTCAATTATTAGTACTTACACTTGTAATGAAGATTGATTTGGACTGTAATTTATGCCAGTTTAACTTTTGACTGTAATTTATGACAGTATAACCTTTATAGGCTATGCTGAGCTGCAATACAGCTGCTTAATTTTGCTATCAGCATTAATATAGTGGTTTATCAGAAGATGTAGATTAAAAGGGGACTCTTTTCTTCAGAAAGGTTGCAAACAATGTTTTATTTGCTAATACTAGTGCAGAGAAATTAAGATATTGTCATGCCTGGAATACAAAGCCTGACTACATATACACAAGAGAGATTAATAATGCAAGACCAGCACTCCCATAGAGGCTCTAGGTATAGAAAAGGTGGCTATAATTTCTCTGGTATTAAATTTGCATAGCTGAAAATGCCTCAGGAGGAATATCCTGTCCCTAGCAAGACTTGAGATACTGCCATTTTATTCATACAGGAAAGTTAAGTTATATTTAACTTCTTATGAAGCTAGCTAACCCTATGCCTTCATAGGTATTTATTATCTCCATGAGCAGCAACACTGAAGAGTCAACTGTGCATGCAGCAGTGACTTCAAAAAAATTAAAATATTAAAGTGAAGAATATCGCTTGTTTTGTGATTTTTTTTTAAAGAAGTCTTTTGCATACTCAGTTTGCTGAGCATTTCCAAGCTCTCCAGAATTCAGCCACGTTCTGTGGGACATTGACTCGAATGCAAAAAAAACAGCTGCCAGCAAGAGATGATGCACACCAATAGTGCAGCAAGCTGCTTGTCAAAAGGAACCCTTAAGCTTGTATTTGATGACGCAGCTGAGCTATAAAGTCAAAGTAACACATGGCCTGCAGTTAATGGTAGTTTCATACTTAGATCATTTTAGAAAAGAAATTGAATCAACCAAGGGTGTTCCTCTCTGAATACTGTGGAACTAGGGTTACATGAACAAAATCCACAGCCTCCATCCAGTGCTATTTGTTGCAGTCCTGTTCCACCATACAGCTAATAGAGACTGCAGAGTAAGGAAGCAAAGACTGGCAATTTTGAGAGTTATTTTCTGGACTGCCGTATGTATATTCTCAAGGTGCTACAACCATTGAGAGAAATGCACAAACCATTTGAATTAAAGTAAAATATACCATCAGTAACACCTAGAATTTTCTCTGTGTTCTTTTAATGGCTACCAATGTTCCATATTGACACTCGTTTACTATCACCTAACATCATTTTCTGGTATACTTTTACTTGACTACCTATCTGCATATAAACTTCCCAAATTTTGCTCATGAATACAGATATGTATATAAACATACACATATACATATATATTTACATCTATAAGTATACCTAGACGTCATGGTTTAAACCCAGCCAGACAGCTCCTTCACTCACTCCCCCCATTCTTGCCCTCCCCCTACTCCCGGAGGGACAGAGAGGAGAATTGAAAAGAATGTAACTCTCATGGGTAGAGATAAGAACAGTTTAGTAACTAAGGTATAACACAAATCACTACTGCTACCACCAATAATACTAATGATAAAGGAAATAACAAGGGAAGAGAATACAACATCTCACCACCTGCTGACCGATAACTCGCTCCCCCCAGCCTCACCCGGCACCGATCAATACCTCCTCCAACCCTGCAGTCTACCAGCCCTTCCAGGTAACTCTTCGTTACATCCTGGGCATGACGTGCTATGGTATGGAATCCCTCTTTGGTCAGTTTGTGTCAGGTGTCCTGTCTCTGCTTCCTCCCAGCTTCCCCTCCCCCCTGGCAGAGCATGAGACTCAGAGTCCTTGGTCAGAGTAAACACTACGTAGCAACAACTAAAAACGTCGGTGTTATCAGCACTGTTCCCAGGCTGAAAGTCAAAACACAGAGCTGCACCAGCTACCAAGAAGAAGAAAAATTGACTACTACTGCTAAACTCAGGACACTATATTTATATAATGGACATACATAGTCCTGTATTTAAAATGTTACATATGCAGTTGAACATCCTATTAGTTATATATCCTACTCTCTGTGAGGAATTATTCAATACCAGTCTTTAATGAGCTAGGGAAAGAAGGGTCTTGGGATTCAAACTTTAGCCGCTGTAATGTAGGGATTCAGGTTTTACTCTTTTGTATTTGCAGTTCAGTCAACTTAAATGAGGCCAGTCTTAGTCTGAAGAAATGAGAGTGCTGTCAGAACAGAATGAACACGGCACACTAAGATGAAGTACGTGGCTGACAGTTTGGCAGAATTTGTCATGAATTTTGTAAGACTACTGTCCTGTGTTCAGCAGTAGCAGTCATATTTCTCCTTCTTAGTAGCTGGTGCAGTGCTGTGGTTTCGACTTTCGGCCTGGGAACAGCGCTGATAACAGCCATGTTTTCACTTGTTCCTCGGTAATGTTTACTCTGACCAAGGACTTTCTCAGGCTCATGCTTTGCCAGGGAAGATGGGAAGCTGAGAGGAAGCAGACACCTGACCCAAACTAACTGAAAGGGTATTCCATACCACAGCACATCATGCTCAGTATATAAACTGGGGGCAGTTACCCGGAAGGGCTCGATCACTGCTTCGGTTGGGCTGGGTATTGGTTGGCGGGTGGTTGGCGGCTGGTGAGAGGTTGTATTCTCTTCCCTTGTTATTTCCCTTACCATTATTACGGCTGGTGGTAGCAACAGTGATTTGGCGTTATACCTTAGTTGCTGGACTGCTCTTATCTCAACCCATGAGAGTCACATTCCTTCAATTCTCATTTACATCCCTCTGGGAGCTGGGGGGGTGGGGAGTGAGCAAGTGGCTGTGTAGTTCCGAGTTACCGGCTGGGCTTGAAACACAGCAACTACCTTGACCATTTCAGCTACTGGCCAGGTATGCATGGAAAGGGTGCTCTCTAGGTATTCACGCACTTGTGTTCAACACCTTCTCCCCTGCCATTACTAATACCCGCCAGCGCGCCACCAGAACTCCATCTTTCCTCAACCATACAAAAGAGGAGACCTCAAACTTTTCCTTCATCTTTCTAAAAATATATATATATAAATATAAAAAAAATGAAAAATCTAGAGAAAAGTAAAACTTAAAATGCAACCCACTAGACACATAATCAGCCTCTGTATGGATGGCCTGAATGGTTCAATCACATGCAAGACAGCATCACTGCAAAAAAGGCTGCCAAGAAAAAAAACAAAACATAATCACACGTGCAAAAATATCTGCCAAATCTCTGCTGATCAGATCTGAGGAAGACTGTCACAAGGACAGATATCTTACACTACAGAAGACCTCTCAACTTCCATTCCTCCAGTGTATTACCAAACAAATAAACAGATCCTTCATTAAGCTTTCTCAACTCCATGTGCTAGATATGCGTTGACTGCATTCAACTCCACTGACTGCTCTCACTTTCACTCTTAAGCAATTATGATCCGTAATTTTTATTCTCACACAGGAGAAAAATCAGCAGTTGAAGAAATCTGAATTTCTTCTACAGAACTAAAATGGTTTACCTCTGTGTCCATTCCTTCCTAAAACAACTGGTTAGGTTTAAACTTCCTATAGAGATACTTAATTATATCATGTAAAAAAGAGTATTAAGCTAACAACCAACTTCACAGTTGTACAATATTTATAAAATAGCTGCCTACAAAACAAAGCCTGTAATACATACAAAGTGGGCAGGCAGTGGAGAGCAGTCATTATAAGCCAGACCACTGCACAATTCTGCTCCATTATCCACAAAACGCACTTTCTACATCTCTCTATCAGACAGCCTATTGGGAAGACACTGATGGGATCATCTAAATCCCACTGGTTCTTGAACTTACTTTTTATTTTATTTGTCTTTTGGGAAGGGCCATAAACCAAGTTATTAGTTGAACAGCATGTTTGCTATCATACTGAGATATCCAACTAAATTTCTTGATGCATAAATATTACTCCTTCAAAATACAAGGGTAAGTAGGAAGCTAGTACCAGAAGTAGAGGAAGAAACACATAGCGCTGGCCTAAATCGTTGCTAAATATCAGTACCTTTATTCTGTGTAACTGAGGAGATGAAAGGCAAAAAAAAAAGAAAAAAGGCAGAAACACCTTATTGGAAAAAAAAAATAATAATCAGGAGCCCCAGTGATGTGTTTGTAATATTTAACAAATGCAATCTTAAAAAAAGGTAAAGTGTTATATGTCACACTGTGAAGATCAAAGCATCAATCATGTGAAGGTATCAATCAAATGAAGTAGTGCTTTGATTTGCATAGTAGATAATCCTGCATAAACCATTTGTATTAGACAGGAAATACCCTGTTTACCAGAGCAAATGCCTATCAAGGCTGCAGCACAGACAGAAGGTTTAAAACACGCGTTTCACTGTGCTCTTGGCCATCTTCAGCAGTTTCACATTAACCCAGATCATTCCAGATTTTGACTACACTACAAGCTCCTGGTGCCTCTTTTGGGGTAAGAGGGTACAGCCAGACATTTCTTATCATGTTGTGGTGGTCAGGTCAGGGGCAGGATATTTCTCACTTCGACCCCTTGCTCGTTGTTAACTGCTTGGGAGGAACTGAGGGAGTGTGGGGAGCCAAGGCAGGTGACGGGGCTGCTGGATGCTGCTCTTCCCTCCACAGCCTCCATTCACCTCCAGCTGGAGTGCCTTCTGTGTTTCAAGCTCCAGCTGTAGCACAGACTGTCACAGGCAGTGCTTGCCACTAGCTCTGTCCCCTGTTTGGGAGCTAGGCTGGTGCCCCGTGGCTGCTGCTGCTGCTCACAACACCAAGAAATCAGACTCGGGTGAGGAGGTAGCTAGGGGATCCCCTCCTCACCTTACCACTCCCAGCTGAAGTGAAGGTATAGAGCTAGAGCCTTTTCCACACTTACACTTAACTGAACAGTTCATCCACTGGCCAGTTTTTATCAGGCTGGCCCTTCAAAGAAAAAAAGCCCTCAATAAAATCAACAAACAGGGCCTCTTCCAGATTTACTTCCTTTAAAGAACATCCATCCAGACTTGAGGACTAACCACAGCCAACTCCCCAGGCCATTTCAGTACTGCAAGGGAGCCAAGTACATACCCTGAGCTTTCCGTCACTCGAGTTGAAACTGAGGCCAGCATAGTTCAGAATTCAGATAAAACATGGGAGTGTCTCCAAACTACAGATGGAAGACCTGTTTATCCAGATACCTACCACAGTGAAACCCTGTCCACCTTCTCCCCAGCTTTCTCATTCTGTTCTCCACAAACCTATCAACTTCTGGCTTACTTTGCTTTTTCCTTGGTTGTTCCTAACAACCACAGCTCTGAACACCACTGTGCATAGCTCACCATACTGTCACAGAATTAGTGGACTAGAATAAGCCAAACAGACCCCTTGTAGCACTGAAAGCATTCTTCAAACAGCACAGAGAGTAGGTTTATGGAGTGCCTCTCTTGGACAAAACAGCACGCACAGGACACCCCTCAGAGTCAACAGGGTTCCGCTTGGGGGGAATGAAAGAAATCATTTAGTCTGCTTTGCTTCTTACTACAGAAGTTGTGCTTTATCTTCCTTTCAACCTCCTCAGTATCTTTGTACCCGTCAAAATAATTTATGTTGTCAAGGCTACTTTCATATAAAAAGAATCAAAAGCTTATTAAAACAAAACTCTACACAGTACCCTTCATCACATGAAAAACCATCTGCTTTGTACCACACTGCAGAAACTCCCCATGAGAAAAGACATTAAAAGAAAAGCTCCTACAAATATTTTTCGTACACATATACACACCCTGTTTCCTAACAATAATGAAGTACAGCTAAATTAATCATATCCTAAAACTCAGCAGTAGGAAATTGGAACCTGTCTGAAGTACAGAGATTTTACATTGTTTCACTTTTAAATCCAGCAGCTCTCTTCTGGTTTAACCCCTAAAATTATTTGTATTTATATCTAACTCCTTTCTCCTATAATTAAATAGTAACAATTTGTTTTTACTCAAAAGAGTAGAGAGTCCAGACAGATCTGCTTCTTTCCTCCCTTGCTAAATTTGGTGGCTCTCAACTCCTCAAAGCAATGAGGGAGCACATGATGATTACATGTGTGGCCTTTAAACACTTAGCAAATACTACCAACATCTCACAGGATGAATGGGTAAGACAACGTCAGAGCAATGCAGCTGGCTGAAGAAAAACTACATTCCCAGAAGAAATCTACTAAGACACAAAAGAGTTTGTTTTTAATTCATACTTGGGCAAGATCCTGAATTTAAAATATACTTTTTCACAACAATCCTTGTTTTCTGACTGAAAAGTAAATACTTACAGACTAACTGCTAAATAACTTACTCTCCCTTTCTACAAAGGATCTACAAAATCAACAATGTTGCTAAAAATTTCTACAAGCCATGTGTGTAATTTTCATATTTTAAAAATACAAATGTGCAAATTATACCTTGTATTGGATCTTAGTATTTTTACTATTCCTAGTATATTGTTGATGCATATTCCTGGGAGAATTCTGCCTTTTCTAGAGTCATGATTCTTCTGGAACTGGCAGTTGTAACTTTCTAGTTAATTCACACAAAGAAAAGGATGAAAGATTATAGCTCACCTGTAAATAATCACAACCAAAAACCAAGCCGCACTTGGTGTGCGTGTGCACCCGTACATATGTAACTTTAACCCCTGGCAGAAGGTATTCTTCAACAAGAAAATGCTAGAACATAAAGAAGAACATGGAACTGGATTCTTGAAAGATGTTGTATAAGCCTCATTTAATTGTTCAATACTTCAATGCAACTTTTTATGGCACTACACAATCAGGACTCATCAGAAGAAAAGCAAATTAGAATTTAATAGGACAAAAAGATGAAAAGAAATTACAAGGTATTAAAATAAATGTCTGTAAACTCACTCATAGGAAAAACATAGGGGGGGGAAAAAAGGGAAAAAAACCCACTCTATTGTATCTCATAAATATCCCAATCTCACATTTCCATCTTAAGAACAAGTTTAAGCAAATGACTCAACTATGGTTTCTTTCGAATCACGTTATTCATAGGGAGATTTCTGCCTTAAACCTGACAGACTTGTCTGTGATTTTTAGCACAAACATTTTTGGACACGCATGACTCTACTTCTACTCTCGAATGCCACTGTGTCATTTGAGAGATACTTAGTTGTGACACCTTCACTTCAACTGGCAGAGATGTCACCTGCTGTATCAGAAAAAAACCTTCATCTCTCCTGGAAAATGTGCCAAAAGGATAGCAGGCATAACCAGGATGCACGATATTTCCAGTGTCCTGGGGAAAGCAGGTACTCTCACACTCATTTCCAGCCAAGTTTTCCCAGAACTTCCCAGACTCCTCATGAG
This sequence comes from Neopsephotus bourkii, assembly GCF_033783945.1. Taxonomy (NCBI): domain Eukaryota; kingdom Metazoa; phylum Chordata; class Aves; order Psittaciformes; family Psittacidae; genus Neopsephotus; species Neopsephotus bourkii. The sequence goes on along the minus strand of NW_026901449.1, from coordinate 38,079 downwards.
GTGGCAGGAGAGCCACTCTGTCTGCCAGGGAACTGCCATTCCTGCTCTTTAGCATAGTAGAATTGCCCAGCTCCATGTCACAGCTGGGCCTGAGGTGCCCCAGAGCTGAAAGGACTCAGCCTCCATCACCTGAGAAATCACTTCAGGAATAAGGTGGTTCATGAATACCAACCCAGCAAACCTTGACACCTCTTGCACCATAACTCCCATTTCTGTAAGCTTCGCATCTTCAAGAGAAACAAGTTATCAAAGGAGTGACAGCCTAAATAAACATGGACCACACGTATTCACCGCAATCACTGTTATTCCCATCTAAATGCATAATGCTTATCACTACTAACACAGCAAGTGCTTCACAGAGTTTTGAAACCAAAGCGAGGATACTGAGCGCTTCCTAGTGAAGGAGCACCTCCACAACTTACCCATCCCATGTACTCACTCCTGGCCAACTGGTGGAAACACAAGATCTTTAAAATTGGCTAGAATGATGGTGGAATAGTGCAGCTGTATGAGCTATCACCTTAAGCAACTTAATCTGGCAGAAAGTTTCTGAAAGTAGTTTCCAAAACAACAACAGAAACAGGCTTCCTTTTATTGCAGCCTAGGGACACAGGGACAGAGAAGCATTCAACGGTGTTAGTCTCCAGCAGACATACTCTCCCAGTAAGAGCTGAAAGTTCTAAGCACTGCTGTTATTTAACCTCTTGAGAACTAGAAGTGAGAATACAAATCCACAGATCTGAAAGCACAGCAGGATGAAGCACAGTTGCCTACTGAGCATTTGACAAGAGAGGGGAAATTAGCTTCATCCTCTTTAAGGCACTTTGGCATTAGCTGCAGTGGTTTATCTCTCTCTCTCCTTTCCTCCCCTACGTGTGAGAGCTGCCAAAAATTTGCAATAAACACCTAATTTTAAGCTAACCAGTATGAAATAAGTTTGCAACCTTTGTTTAAAGCAATTAAGGCAAACAACAGCAAAACAGTCCTGCTCCTTTCTTTAACTGAACTTTAAAAAAACCCAATAGACAATATTATATAACTAAAGTATCGCACCTTGCATATGAGTAATACACATTTTTTTAATTAATGTTCTGTACTGTCTTTTGCTTGGACACAAGTAATCAGCAGTGCATAAGCAGTTAATACACTGGAATTGAGAAAGTAAAGCACTTAAAAAGAAGTATCTCTATCTAGGACAAAATACCGTGTTTGAAAACTATGTCCTTTACTGGTTAGGAGTCTGAATAAGAACAATTAAGCAGAAGGCATTCAACCTGAAAACTATGTCTGCTCCCATAAGACCTCTGCCAGCACCATCAGTGCCCCACATTTCAGTATGCACACACTGACTGGGGTTCAGAAATTTAGTTTGCAAACAATAGACCCCTTTTCTTTACTGAAACGCACATTTTCCTTCCCTCCCAATCAGCTGCCCAAAAGTTTTTTAATTAAATCATAATTAAGCATCTAGAAGCATTATATTCCGGGGGGGGGTGGGGGGGGGGAAGATCCTTTCATTGTGCCCACTGAGCTGCTGGTGTCTATTAAGCCTGCCAAAGACGGCATAAATTAATGCCAGCTTTCATAAAAAAGCTGCTTGTTCAGTACAAACCATACATCTACAAAGTCATGCTGCAATGTAAGTGACCAGACACTTCATGGTTACAAACGTTAAGTCTTTCCTGGACCCAAACGTGCAGGCAGCTAGGTGTCATTCCTCATCAATCATACTGTCCTGGTTTCATCTGGGATAGAGTTAATTTTCTTCCTAGCAGCTGGTGCAGTGCTGTGCTTCAGCTTCAGTCTGAGAACAATGCTGATAACACACCAGTATTTTTAGTTGTTGCTCAGTAGTGCTTATTCTGATCAAAGACTTTTCAGTCTTTCATGCTCTGCCAGCAAAGAGGGGCACAAGAAGCCAGAAGGAAGAGCCAGGCACTTGACCCAGACTAGCCAAAGGGGTATTCCATACCACAGCACGTCATGCCCAGTATATAAACTGGGGGGAGTTACCCGGAAGGCTGGGTATTGGTCAACGGGTGGTGAGGAGTTGTATCGTGCATCATGTCTTTGATGTTTGGGTTTTTTTTATGTTTTGTTGCTGTTGTTTGTGTTTGGGTGGTTTTGGGGGGGTGGGGGGTGGGGGGGTGGTGTTATTCCTGTATATATATTTCCTATTATTTTATTTTACTTTAACAATAAAAATCAACTGTTCTTATCTCAGACCATGGGGGTTTATTTACAACTCTCTCCCATCTCACTGCCAGGGAATAAGACGCTGCATGGTAGCTGCTGTATAAGATGCATTGGATAGTTGCTTTCAAGGCTTAAACTACAACACACATGGAGCTGTAACAACTTCAAGAGTATTTTTGCCCTTGGAGCTCCCAAACACAGCCACATTTCTTTTATAGCGAAACAGTAAATAACCTATATAAAACTCCTTATATGTCTGGTCTATCCTTTTTCTCCAGATGGAAATCAAGCTTATGTAACTGACATAACCTTTTATTATTATTGTTTAACAAACTTTCATGAGAAATTCACAAATTTACAAAGCTACAGAGACTTCTTACCAGCACAGTTTATTACACTTCAGAATTAGCTGTGTACCTACACTTATATATATATACCTATACTTATATATATATATATATATACTCTTACGTATAATTACATAAGCATATTCTCCCTTCAGCAGATGTTGTTACACCATAGGCTAAAAGTCTTTTACTAGTTCAGATTTTCTCAGACAGAAATAAGAATCAATCATAAGAATACAAACTACCTTTTTCAAATGTAATTGTGTACTAAACAAAATTATGTCAGCAAAACTAACTGACTAGCTATAGTTCAAATAATTACCCCTGTACAAAACGCAGCATGTAGACTAGGTCTGGGAGCAAACTTCAGCTCCACGCGGCTGTACACCTACCAAGGCAGGCAATCTATTACACATGCAGATCACACTGCTTGGCTGCAAAGTCATGGTGAGGTAATTGGAAACGTCTGAATAATCTCCAGTGAAGCAATTCAAACTTCTCCAGGCATAGTAATCAGCAAGGATGACAACACAAGGCTTCTGACATCCACTCCTCTTTCTTTTTTCGCAATACATAATCATCAAGCACCACACAAGCCAGGAAAGATCAGATGATTTACATGTTTCAGTTTGCCGCCACAGACCTGGCATTATATATACATGCACATTTATACTATTAAAAATAGTATGGTGCGGTATTAAAAAAGTTTCAGTGGCATAGCTTTCAAGTGACTGGATTACTCAAACAGTGAGGTCAGAAACAAATTATCTAGGCCACCCCGAATAAAGTACTGATAAAATGTTCATGTTACGCCACAAATGGTCCCTTCTCCCTGACATGCTATGTCACTTTAATGATCCAAATATCCAAATTTTTTGCCCAGAAATACTGTACAACTTCATAATCCTCACCTAAGATATGTTTCCTGGAGCTCAAAACATTATAGTGCTGGGCTGCAAACTCTCTTGCAGGCTCTGAGGAGAGATAACGCATTATCGAGGGAGAGGGAAATTTTTCTTCTCTGTAATGGTATATACTTAAAGCTCTGTCCCACAGCTGGCAACCCAGCACAACTATAACACAATCTGACCTTAAATTTATCCACATGATTACATCTCATGAAAATCTGGTAAGTTAAACTTAAAAATGAGCAGCATATTCTTGGTGAAAAAATTCAAAACCACAAGTCTCTGAGTAGAGCTCTAAGGAATGCATCTGGTCCACAAAAGCCATTCATACTTTGTCTTTACCAGGATTTATTTCTGTGTGCAACATTTTACAGAAACTTAGCAGTTCAAGACCAAGTAAGCTCAATTTCTCATATATACTTCTCCTGGTCCCTTCAGTGGCCAATTAACACCCAATTTTCTCACAAAAATTCAGAAACACAAAACCAAGGCAAAATGATAATTTAAAACTATCCTTTAATCCCTACAATACTTTCCTATACTGGACTTTATATAACAGTATCCAACAAGAATATGGGGAAAAGACTAAATCCATCTAATACAGCACAGAGTATATAAGCAATTTATGAAAACAAATTTTGCATATACTTTGTTCTGTAAAAGTATCCTTACCAGAGTATTTTACTACCAAAGTCACGTACTAATTGCTCACAAACAGAAGTAGGTCACAGAGGATTCATGAAAGCAAATGCCAGTGACTCAGTGTAGAAGGAAGAAGAAACGGGAAAAAAAAAACGAGTGCAAGTATATGATTTATAGTGTGCAAATAGCCATGAACTAACATTGTGAAGAGGAATAATTTCACAATGAAGATTTGTTTAATTCATCCTGCTGTGTCAAGACTGAAGTAACACATAAAATCGTAGTAAAGTAACATCCACTGTAGAGACAAACAAAGCAAGTAGTGATAATTATAGTTAACATTTTAATTGTGAACACATCAGTTAACTGTCTAGAGCTATGAAAGCCTACAACCTACATGATGCAACAGCAGCAATAGCTTTAGGTACCAGATCTCGCAGTGCTGTTAGCAGTAACAAGAACAACCCCAGATGCCACTGGAAATACTGCCTGTCAAACTATACAGCACAGGATGCCATGCATCTGTGTTAAAACTTAACTGTTTAAACAGTATCTGCTTCAACACAAGTAGGACTGCAAGCAAACTGAACAAGAGGAAGCCAAAGTAAGTGTGTTGTCAACTGTTAAAACTGTATGATGTAGTATATGATGTTACTCTTCAAGTTCTAGCTTCTGGATTCACACAATGACTTGAAAACAAGTTTTCAGTGTTTGAGGGCAAGGGTTTTTTTTGTTGTTGGTTTAGGTTTTTTGCTTTGGAGTTTGTTTGACAATTTCCTTGCAGTCCATGTTTCAAGACCCATTTTGGCAATGGAAAGATTTAATATGAACCCTAAACATCTAAAACCAGATGAAAATGAACTTTTATCCACGAACACTTCCATACTAGAAAATAAAGTGTCAAGATACATACAGCAAAAATAAATTCAAGATATAAAGGAACACTGGCTTGGACACAGAACAAAGTTGAACAGTGCAATTCAGTGTACAGTGTTTCTTCTTCATGCATTGATCCCTGCAAGAATCCCAGTATTACACAAGTTAAAAAAGTCTCAAGACTTAATAATCCTGCAGAACAGATCTGCCTGGATTTCTAACTTCAGTTAAAATTCTACCTCAGAGCAGTAATGTCTGGGTCACCAGAGACATAATGGTGAAAGAGTAAACCTGAACGGGAGTTTGTGTCAAAGTTACCAACAAGGAGAACAGGAACTCTCCTACAAAAAGTGATTTTATGTAAGCCTTTGTTATTTATAAAATGTTAATTACACAAAAGCTGTTAAGACACAAGCAATGTACTTATAAGAAAAAAAGTAGAGAAAAAAATCTAGGTTTTTGCTTCCATGGATCATAACTGTTTTTAATTAGAATTTGTGTCTATGACTTACATTGGTTTTAGACCTAAAAAATGCTAAAATTGACATTAAAACAGTACAATGGGATCAATATCGAGGAAATTTCCTCCTTTCCTCAAGTATGTATTGCAAGTACGACCACATACACGTTACGGTCCTCAGAATGCTCTAAGAAATACTACTATGCTAGCAATTAACTCTTACACAAACAAGCTATACCCCAAGGCTGTCAACACGTTTCTGGAAGCTCTACTGCCACGAGGTTACAGAGCTGTTATTCTGAGATTCACACCAGTGATTCCACCACAGATAGCAGTCTTGCAGATTGCCGGTAAACTTAAACAGCACGAATGAAGAGAACTTAAAGTTGAAACTACAGTTTGAGACAAATTCTGTAGTTTTAATGTCTGACTACTCCGTTTCACTGAAAACTTGTTTTGGCACAACTTTCACATACTGTCTATTTGATGTAATGGAGACACGTTCAAGGGGAACTAGCACTCTGTGATCTTCCAAACTTCTCAGTAGTAAGGAAGAATATGCTGAGAGTTTGAACATTATTCCTACATTTCCTGGATTTTACAAACAAGAGGCCCCAAACCTCTAATTGGTTTAGTGGTTTAATCAAACAGTAGACTTTCTGTTAACATAAGCTCTAGCTTGGCTTTTCAAATAATCATTATAAATAACCTTAAACAGGCTGTGTTCAACTTGAAAGCCAAATGTAGGCATACACCTGAAAGACAAAATAATGCCAGCAAAAGCCACTTCCTGAAATGGCTTGAATATAAAAGATATATATACCTTTTCTTCAGACTATAATTGGAGGAATTACCAATACCCATATAAACAGATTCAACTTTTGAAGATGTAAATTAAATGATACAGCATTCACATAATCCAATGTTAATGTAATCACATGCTTTTTAGTAATTTCCCTTCTACAAATGCATAACTAAACATTAACTCAAAATAATCTTTCAGTCTTTCAAAATCTCAACAAAGTCTGTGCAGGCAGTGGTAGCACACAGTCTAGAAGGGCTGGACAACTAAGCTGATATACATATGGGTGTGTGACCAATTAAAAAGTGACTGATTGTTTTCTTAACCTAGCTTACATTGATTTCAGAGCTCTGACTTGTCCTTAGGAGGATGTATAATCTCTTTCCTCATTGTGACTAGCATAAATTTAGCTGATACAGGAAAGTAATGACAATGAAATTTTTAAAAGCGACCAATAAAGAAAACTCCAAGACTCTACTTGATAAACTGACATTCAACAATGCATACTTCCTCCCACAATTTGCAATGTAATTTCATCATCTCTTCCTTGCAAAGTGTTGGAAGATTTCACACAACTGGGGAGACTGTTTACTGATTGACACAGTTTATTTTCTTCAGAGAAACAGCGTAATTTGTTCAAATTTTTTTTATTTATTTTTTATATTTCTCCCCAGTCAACAAACTCAAACACAAGAACAGCAGCTTCACACCTATTCACCTGTTGAACACAGGAGAGGTACAATGTAATTTTGGAAAAACTCTGCTAAACTACCAAGATTTTCGGTAAGACTGAAGCTGAACTGAACATTACATTACTGATACAGGTTTGATAGTACAGCTCAGCAGATAGCCACTGAAACATCACCCACTCAGAGTTCTAAAAACATCTGTGGTAATAATTCCAGAAAATTATATTCTGCTTTTAAATTCTGAGTATTCAATATATTAGCCATATCTTTAAAGCAGGTAGTATAGTGAATCTCTCTAAAGGACAAATTCTGGTCTTCCTGTTCACGACTATCTCCCAGTATGCTTTATCACTATAGAAAAATAGAAGCATGTCATTCATTGGTGGTGGAGACAGGAATCACACTGCAGTGAGATACAAAGCTACACGTCATATCCTTTACAGGTCTAGCTTTAATAGTCTAAATGCCTGTAGCACTACCACCTCATGCTATGATTTTGTCCCATTTCACGCTACGAGGCATTGGGCTAACTAGTTGCTGCAGGAAATGACGATGAACTAGTAGTCAGAGCTAAGCACACACCCCAGTATGGTGCTGCAGGGCACAGTGCTGTTTTGCAGATGAATCTGGGCTGCCAACCACGTGAGGTCATCACTCCTTTTGGTAAACTAGGAGTAGTCAAGCACGCACTTGTGAAGCAACCTACTGAACATTCAGAAATACAGATCAACTGAATGTGTTTTCTTCAGCCCTGGGTTGCTCTTTAAGATCTCAACAAGCTAATTAAAAATGAGTTTAATCATTTTGACAGCATATTTGTGTTAAGCAAATCCCTGCTTACCTCAAGCTTTTCTCTATCAATGCTTAATTTAAAAGCAGTATGTCTTTCAATGGAATCGAGTTACGGAAAACTACCAAAACTAACAAAAACAGGTCTGTTACATACTATACATACGCAATTCTACCATTCAAGAGAATTTATCACCACTGATGATAAAGTGCAATGAGGATGTTTTGAGATTAAATTTAACAATACACAATTATACAGTTCAACAAATCAAATTCTTACCAATTCTTGGCCAAGTTAAGTAGTAGATAAATTAAACCGATAACCTTTTCAGAAGGTTATCACCACTGAGGGTGCAAAGAGGAGCATGGAAGTTCACTCATTCTGTTGAGGCAAACAGGCAGTGTGTGGCCACAGTGCAGATTAAAAGTCAGATTTTCACATTCAGTCAATGAAATCATACCCTCAAGGTACATACAAATATTTCCAACAGAGAAAGTACTTGTCAGAGCTCAATACTGTTGTTTTTTTTTTATAAATTCAGTGTGCTGGAAGAAGGAAAGCAAAAACACAAAACCAAATAAGCCTTTTGCAAAACTACTGCTTTTAGAGTGTTGCAGTGAGGTACCTTCCAGCTTGCTTAAAACAAAATCAACTGAAATTAATCACACATTAATCATACACTAAGTACTTGCTTGAAAATCTTCGTAACCACTAAACTCATTAAGTACATTAACACTGTTGCACATTTTCTATTCCAATATTAAAACGCAGCAATATGTGACAAAATAATTTGCCACTTCTGTTTTGTAGGTACTCCTGTGCATAACACTACAGCCATGTGGTATTACTCCCAGACAAAGAAAAACAACACAACACCACTTTGCCATTACTGGAAGATACAATGGTGCTTTCTGGTTGAAGAAAATCTTTGGAATGCAATTTATATATAATTTATTTTAGATGTTTTTACTCTAGGTTTATATGACTGTGAGTTTGCTGTTGCTCAAAAAGTACAATGATTTCAGACTGCAGCGTTCCTCCTTTAGGCTACAATGGAGTCAATCTGCAAAAACTCTGGAAAACTGGAGCAGGTCATCTTCATTTCAAGACTTCTAAAGAAAAAACTATTTTCAGGGAAGATCTGTCATAATTAAGAAAACCTCACATTTTCTCCTCTCAACAGCAAAACAATTTGGTCCAACACGCAAAAAAGCCTACTAACGAGAACCATTATTACTTCTTATATACGCAACAGTGCTAAGATTCTTCATTGTTCTAGGCACCATACAAACACAACAAATGAAAGCCTCTGCTGGAAGGAGCTTGCACAGTCCAAAAACCCAGGCATAACACATAGATGAGACAGACATCTCTGACAGGTTAGAACAGGGTGTGGATGAAGTAAGGTGACAGAAAAGGGTGTGCTACAATTTTTTGCCATCAGGAAGAGTAATCACCTCACTACTCATCCAACCCATTAACCCATTAGCTAATTTAAGGTTTGTATTTGCATCACAGCAGAAGTATGCCTGAAGAAGTGATGTGCAGAAAGGATAAAACCGACACTTCTCAGTCTTTGCTTTTGTTTGGAAATGTCTTACACCTTTTGAACACCACTGTCAGAGGATTCAAGGAAAAAAAAAAAAAAAAGAAAAGAGAGACTGCTCCAAAATCTACTTCAGTATCCTCAAAGTTGCAGCCACATCCTGAAGCCAGGAACAAATTCACCTTTCACATCAGTTTCCCTTGTTCTCTAAGATTTTGATGAGGCAATGGCTGCCTCACTTTTGGCAGGTCTTAGAAGAATCCACTGCCTAGGAAATGCAGAAGTCAACAGATTAATGCGAGTTACCTCATGAAAAAATGATGATTATTAAAAAAAATCTGATGCTGTACACTTCTTATCCTAAGAACATAAAGCATCATATCCCTTCCAAATTATATTATACAGAATTGTATTTTAGCTACTTGGACTTCTGCTGCATTTGAAATCGAAGTCTATACTTAGTCACTTTCACTCACCTTGAACAGCTGTATTAATAGTATTTGCTACCTTTGCCCTCAGGATATCTATCGTCTAATGATAAGTCATCCACTTCTGGTTTATGAGTTTTATGTTTATGGAATCTTGATATCCATCAGAAAAGTGGTTTTGTAAAAATACATGGTTTGCAGAGAAGAAACCACAAACTGTTTAGGTGAAATATCTGTAAATGTGTACAAAAACTATAATGAAAACCGTGTCTCTATCCTCACTTTTGGTTGTGCAGCATTACATGCATTGCTACTGTGCCTCCAAAGAGTCTACTGTGTAATACAGAATACTGAGCCAGCTCTCAAGACTCTTCCCTCCTCTGATGCCAGCAATATCCACAACTAAAAAAAAAAAAAATTATACAAGATTTTCCATGAAATAGAGTAATTACACTGACTTTCAGAATTTTCTCTCTTCTGTTACATGCATGTTTAGTAAGAATATTTTTATTAGAGTAGCAATGCCTTGTAAGAAATAATGCTTAAAATGTAGCTTCAAATAATTTACAATTTGGCAGATACTCTAATACTATACCCATCGGCTACTCCCATATTAAAACTAAGTTCAGCAGCATCTCATTTCATTGTGGTGCTGGATTTCCAGTATGCACTGGATGTTCCTGCCACATCTGATAGCCTAATTTGTGGAACACAGTTTTCTGATTGTCTGTACCAGATGTGTTTTACTTCATTCCTGTACCACGTTTCAGTACTTACCTACAAGATGAAATCTGAGAGCAGCTCTATGGATCATTTCTTAGAGCCTACATGAATAAAACCAATGGGACACTTTTGCCTCTGACTGCACTACAGCCTCCCATCTTCACAAGACATGCTCCTTAACGCAATTCCTGCGCACTTGCATATTTTCAGACAGTCTGGCCCACGCAAGAGGGAAAAGCAGCACATGATGCGCTCCCCATGTCCTTATACTTGCCCAACACTCCCAGCATGGACAGAAGCCACACCATGCTGTTGGCCTTTAGGCCAGCTTCCTGGGGCAGATGCCTTCTGGAAAACATGTTTCTGTTTCCTCAGCATGAGTTAAAGGGAAAAATCATTTTTCCATACTGACTGAGGCAAAAAAATGCAACAGTCCTTTGGAACTCTCTTCAGATTGTTTCCTTCTATTAATACCAAACTGATGAGCCTTGGACTGAATTTATGCAGACACAGCCCCAAAGAATGTAGAGAACATTTTTTTTTATGTTTATAAGACTGGCCTGATGTCTCCAAGGCCACTACCAAGGTTAGTGGGAGAGACAACAGCATCAGCAATAAATTAGTAGTGAAACACAGCTCAGTTAAAGAACAACAATCAAAAGAAAGCTGGCCAGAATGGCAACCCTTTCAAATTTTCTCAAACTTGTCAATGACTGAACAGTGAGAATCTAGAGGAGGCCACAAAAATGATCAGTGATGGAGCATCTCTCTTATGAGAAAAGGCTGAAAGAGTTGAAATTCTTCAGCCTGGAGAACAGAAGACTCCAGGTGGGGACCTTACTGCAGCCTTTAAGTTCTTAAAAGGGGCCTAAAAGAATAATTGGGAAAGACTTTTTAGCAGGGCCTGTTGTGACAGGACAAGAGATAATGGTTTTAAACTAAAAGATTCAGGCTGGACATGAGGAAGAAAGATTTAACAGTCAGGGCGGTAAAACACTGGCACAGGTTGCCCAAAGGCGTGGTGGATGCAACATCCCTGGAGACATTCAATGCCATCCTGGATGTGGTTCTGGACAACCTGATCTAGTTGAAGATATAGCTGCTCACTGCAAAAGCACTGGACTAGATGACCTTTGAAGGTCCCTTCCAGCCCAAACTATTCCATGATTCTACGATTACCTTGACTGGGAGGGCCAAATTACTAAACCTTTACTGCTGTGTGTCTTATTTCCTGTAGACTGTCAGAGTGTTTCTTCCTGCCTTATAATTTATGAATCAGAAGAAGGAAACACATGATGGTTAAAAGGTATTAATTTATAGATAATGCTGAATGCTTAGGACTGACCTACACAAACAATTTGCATATTTAATAAAATAACCTAGTATATTCATATACTCTAGTATGTTTTGTATTTCCTTTAAAACATTTCTTTAAAAAAAAGGGGGAAAAAAACAACAACAAACAAAGTCCCCCAAAACCCACAACAACAAGAAAAAAAGAAAACAGCAAGCAGTTTGCTGTTACAAGACTTGAGGAAGACACGCAGGAAAAAATGTGAAGAAAATTGGGGTGGGGGGGGAAAGTGGCAGGAAAAAAGTTTTTGGGTTTGGTTTTAAATTTTTTTCCTACCAACAGAAATTAAAGCCTAGTGAAAGATGGTAATATTTTGACATTTGGCAAGATAGAATAGCGCATGTGAGGCACAATCAAGCAGGAAGGAAAAAAAAAAAGATAGAAATGTATTTCCCAACAGAACTCGTGTTCTCTCATTAGTTACAGGCCACAGATGGGGAGCAGATGCCTTCAAACACAACAGTTCAATCATGAAAACATGGCAGAAGGGCCAGGGAAGCAGCTACATTACCAAGCCTAAGGTAAGAAAAAAAAACAACAAACCAAGCTCACTTACAAAATGTCTTACACATTTTCTTTGTCCATTATGTGAGGAAAGCAAAAGGAAGATGTTCTGGTAAGACTTGATGGTACAATGAACTGACATAATCATCCTTTTGCGTGGGGTGTTCATAGACAAGGTGGAGAGAGCATATTGGACTTGCCTGACTGCCTTTGCTTCTACTATTACAGCATTTATGGAAATTCCCTTGACATACCCATGCGTAAGAACAAGCTAGACAGGCCCAGATTCACTGAAAAAGCAAATCTGTAAAACAAATGTATACGGTTTAGGGTAGTTTTTTTTCAGCTAACTTTGAGAGGTTTAACAGTATTATCACAAAGGATATTATGACCTCTCACGGAACAGCATTCTCAGATGAATGAGTTAACATTCAAGCATCCTCCTTCCAGTTTCATAAAAGGGAATAAAAGAAGCCATGTGTTGATTTACATTATGAAAACTGTCCTCTCAACAAATTCTGGTAAACACCAAGGCATCTGTCGGTAGAAAAGCAAGTCTGATTTATTCTTATAATCAGTATCTAACATCCATTTCATCAAGGATTGGATTATGTTCATGTCTGAACTACTTTCAAACTATGTTTGAAACCTCCAAAGACACATTCATCAATTAAAAATTCTGATAAAGATTTTTGCTTTCTCTCAGTGTGAACTGTACTCAACAGGAAACAGGACTGAAGGAAGAATTTCACTCTATATTGCTAGGTTCATAGATATTAAACTATGTATTGTTGAATTAAGTGACACATCTGTTACAAATAATTCTGTCAGGAGAAGCTCCATTTTCTATGTTTCCATGTTCTCTCAATCAGAGCACTATCTTCTACAATCGTGCAAAATTCTCATCTCTCATGTTCAATTTGTTCTCAACTCCCTTTCAGGAGGGAGTAGGGTGTCACCTTTCCTCACTTTTATTTAGTTATCCCGAGTGCAAGATATGCTTCTTGCAGCCGCTGCAATGCCATCTCTGGGACATTCAGCCAGAATGCCACCAACCCTTGACCGGAAGAAGGTACTGCTTCCCAGATACAGACACCTCTGTGCATCCATCAGGCATACCAACAAGTTCCAACATACCATTAGAGTTTCGTTTGGGTTTGAGGAGGGGAGGTTTCAGGGTTAAAGTACCTGCTTACAAAATATGCTATTCTTAGGACTAACTTTCTTTTGGCTTCTGCTTTTGAGGTTTCTCTGTATTTTTATGTAGGATATTTTCCAGAAAATAACAGCAGCTCATCCACGAAGTGATAATACCGGTTGCCCAAAGAGAATTTCAAGGAGAATTTAAACCAGAAGCTGATGCGTTAAGACTCAGATTTACCAAAGGAAGCTCAGGCAGTTCAAACTACTGTACCATATTTCCTGTAACAACTTTAGAATTTAAAACCAATGCATAAAAGCACCGTATTTAAATGTATTTCAAAAACAGAGTAAAGGCTTCTTATAGAAGTATCCAATTAATAGCTTTAATGAAACCAGTAGCTATCATATAGACTTTTCTCAGGTGAAAAAAGCGCAAAGGGTCAAAAAAGCACTGCAAGTTGCTCCACATGTGCAAATCTATCTCTTGTGAGAAGTGGGATTCTGTTCAGAAGCTTGTGCCAAATGTCATACAGGATGGGGGTCCAACAGCCCAGAGAAGGAAGACTGCCCACCCCATGTTCCCAAATGCATGCAGGAAAACAGCTGGGGAAAGTCTATCCTCCACTACTGTTCCAATTCTGAACATCTTGAACATCTTGAGTGCTAGTCAAAACAATCACAAGTAACAAGTACCGGCATTCAGTCACTTTTACCTTATTAGACCTCTCAAGCTGAGCTACAGACAAAACTGATAGCCATACAATTACTACAAAAATAAAAGAAAAAAAATTAAAAAGAGAGGAAAAAAAATTGTATCAACTGAATTGTTCCAATATTTCTTAAGGGAAAAAGAGAAAGATACCACAGTATTTCACAATGTAAGTGCTATAATAGTTTGAATTAGTAAAGTTCAAAAAAATTCAAAGAAATACATCAGCTTCTTCCAGTGGTGGAACAGAGCCAAGAGCCTGTTTTAATTTGGCAAGAGAAGCCACATTCCCAATATCATAAACAGCTGCACTTTGGGAATTTTCAAAAGCTATAGTATGAATGTACAGCCTAAACAACAAATACTCTCAAAGATGGAAAAGCATCTATCCTATTTATGCTAGACCTGCCTTTGAATAAAGCATAAGTAAGAAAAGTAAGTTTTTCTGATTGTTGAACTTACATCGTAGTATCAATCTCATTCAGCTTCTCAGCAAGTATTTTACAGCTACTGCTGTTTATGTATACAAATGTCTGTGCACCCTTATGTGTGCTTTTTTTCCCATAATTTATTTGGATGTTAACTATATTTTAAAACAGTCTAGTTAGACAAGACAGACACTTCGATCACATATAAACAGCCATTTTCCTGCGAGTAAGCAGTGCCTCATTTGACATCATCTTCAACATTTTAGGGTGGAATAGGGGGAAAGAAAGATCCACTAGTGGGTAGCCTTTTAACAATTTTTAACATATGATTTTAAACCTAGGTTAAAGCCAAATGATAGAGATCAGAAGCAGGCTGTTACATGCTAGAACATTCACATAATTACTGCATATGCAGAAAAAAACCCAGCAACAGGCGGATAAGGAAACTGCACCAGTTTTTACTTTCTAATCACCAAACTGAACATGCCAGTATTTCATGAGAATAACAGATTCTACTTACAATAATAATTATAATCTCTCAAGAACAATAGAGCATGACGGTTTTCCTTATTCCTAAACAATTATTTAGGGAAGACCATTGCTAACGGAAAGAAAGGGCAAATAAGCTGATATATTTATTCTGGCATGGCCCCAGCATTTTTGCACTCATCTGTTAGTGGCACAAATACCAGTAACACAGTAGTTCTGAAGTCTCTCCATGGGACAGATCAACCTGGGAACTGTCCTGGTTTACAGTACTTCTGAGATATATTTACTGGGAAACATGCCAAAAGGAGATTTCTTGTTTAGTACTATTTGATTTGGTTTGAGCATTTTAAGTAAAAACATAGAACTGACCTACCATGAGATTTAAGGCAGCACTGGAAGTGTTATTTTTCACCTCATCTTTATTCATGTGGAAGAGTCTACTGAAGTAGATCTAACTAATACTAGTATACCTATCAATAATATATAGAATATGCACTGCTACAAAAAAAGGACTGGAACATCAGCACTGAGAAATATGTGGTCTCAGAAATGGATTAAAAAAACCACCAATTATATGAAGTGTGAGTTATCTCCTTGAACATCTCTACCACTTTACATTTAAGTCACCTGAAAAATTATGTCAAGTAACCATGCACAGAGTTATGCAGTAGACCCTCACATCAGATGATTTTCAGAATCCAATATATGACACTTGCATATTATGGCTAGACCCAACTGTATGTATTAATACTATAGATTCTTGCATGGACTCCAAAATTTCACGATTATTACAGTTAGTGGATTTGCAAATGTCCAGAGGCAAAGATCCTCTGAAAGGTTTCCAAGAGAAAATCCAGGAGACCTCACTGAATGCAACACACCTGTTGAATAAGCCTGAATCAAAGACAAGTGAACTCTGTTTTCCGCAGATTGGGAAATACAGTGAGGCACATATGATTCTGCTCTGATGCCATCACAGTACTCCCTCCAACAAATCTTCCACCTACTAAACATTTTTATTAATGACATGTAACACAACATCCTGAATCAGGTCTACAACCTACAGACAATGGGGCAATATACACAGAAGAACTGCATGGAACTTTAAGCAGTTCTACACAATTATTAGTATGACACATTTAATAAGCTTCATTAAAAATGTTCAACTTAAATCAGTTAGCAGTATGTTCCTGTTCTAAACACAGTGGCTCAGAATAATACACAATTTCAAGTCTCGTAACTAACCAAACCGTTACCACTCATGTTTCACACTTTGTAAGCCATGCACACTGACACGTTTAACAAATTCACGGGGAACCTACCCTGAAATCCATTTTACCTGACCACCATTTCCAGCTTTGACAAAGAACTACCAGAGGCAAGCCCATCAACCAGTATGTGCAGCCACAGAAGCAGGTAAAGCTTACCACTACCAGAAGCTTGAAGTCCTCTGACAGAACGTGTAGCAGAAAGAGCAACTACTAACCACAGCATGAGCAAGCTCCTGTGTGCTTAAAAACTACATGTGAGAAGGATCAGCCAACTTGTAATACAACAAGAACTGTAATGGCTCTGCAGAACATCAACAGCAGATGCAAGCCAAATTCAACTGAGTGGGAGGACTGAATCCCTGTGTAATGTGCCCGCATCATGTGATGTGTCCCAACAACCACAGCTCATAAAGGAAGGATGTCTGGACTACTGTCCTTTAGATTTCCCAGTTAAGATTGTCTCCTACTGTGTAACAACAGACTCTAACCACTATGGGAGGTGGGGGGGAAATACAGCTTCTTTCAGCACTTTTATAGAGAAATACAGCAGTCTTTCAGGACTTCAAGCCTTTCATTTTGCTCCTGTTTCAGCTTTCCTCAAGTTTTCTACAGTAAGGTTCTTCAATCAACCCTAAATAACTGGACTTCATTCTAACAAATTAGGATTTTTTTCAGAGTAAAAAATAAGCAAAACCCAAGAATATGACCAGATGAATCCTTACCAGTCTGGCTGAAGCTAGAAATAATGATGGCTCACTGGAGAAAACTGACTGTTGCCAGTGTCCAGATTGTTAAGCAGTATTTGAAATACATTAGTTGTTTGAACAGGAAGATTGGCTGAGTAAACCAACCAGAATAAAAACAACAAACTCACTTTGATGGTGAGATGTAAGTCCATCCCCTAACACAAAGCCCTTACTGCAAATGAAAGGAAATTACCAAGATACATTAACACTTCACTATGTAGCACAGAAAGCACTGAGATCATTAGTACAATAGATTAACTTCTAAGTAAACATGTTCAGTGAGAATGTGTTTTGAAAGCACAAATAGACTGCACAGACATATTTCTTATTTCCTCCTCCCCTCCATCCCCCCGCACCTTCCCCTCCCAGTTTTGGGATGCTGCTCTTCTCTCCAAACTTACTCAACATTTATTACGATAACAATTCCTACATGCAAAAGGGAAGGAGCTAAGGTTGAAAGTCAGGAACAAGTCAAGCTCTCCAAATCACCACACTCCACAGCATACAATAGAATTTATAAAATTACAACAAAAACTATCCTTTTTAAACTTTTACCTGATGTTTAATGTAACAAAAGTAAAATAACTCGGAGCACAGATTCAGCTGGCATCAACACAATTATATGTAATTTCTGTGGCTGCTTTTCTGTTAATAAGTGTGCTTGGTTTTCTTATGTCATCAACAGGACCACTTATAAACACCTATTATTAAATAATCCATTTATAATATACCTAACATAATACTACCTTGACAAAGACATCTATGGAAGAACCAATAGCAAGAGTTTACATAACAACTTTAAAATCACTACATTTACACAAAGGACCAACTCGGAGAAGTTCAAAAAGCCTGCTCAATATTTTCCAGGAAGCATGCTGTCCCAAAACTAATAAAACTGCAACAGGGTTGACAAATCTGTTCTCCAAATTTCCAATAAAAGTTGTAATTTTCCTTTGTTTTTAACTTTTCAGAAATGGTTATGAACTGTTAGAATGTTTGAATTGTTATTTGATAAT
Organism: Neopsephotus bourkii; assembly: GCF_033783945.1. Taxonomy (NCBI): domain Eukaryota; kingdom Metazoa; phylum Chordata; class Aves; order Psittaciformes; family Psittacidae; genus Neopsephotus; species Neopsephotus bourkii. The sequence continues at coordinate 20,012 of NW_026901449.1, read as the reverse complement.
TGTTGAGTATATCAGTCCCATATCAAAGAAGCCTAGATACCACTTCAGTGACTGTACACAAATAACATGAAGTTTCAACACGTATCTTCTAGGAGTCTAAACTGGCTGAGAAGCAACTGGACAAGCATTAATGAACTCCAGGCCTTTGGAAAACAAACATGCAAACAAACAAAAAAAAAACAACAAACCCACACAACAACAAGAAAATCAACACTCTGACTCAAAGAATAATGATTGTAATAACACTGCTTCAGCGCAACCACCACACAGAACCAGAAGTAAAGCACACACACAAGAACTGGCTTGTCAGTTTTGTAAGAGACACACACAGAAGACCAGAGAAGAGCGAGAATAGCAGCAAAGGACTAAATACATAGCATAGACTGAGGAAGAAGGTATTGTGGGTTTTCCCTATGAAAAAAGTGTGTGTGCACATCTATCCATACATAAATCTACATATTGATCTATTAAAAAAATGTATACACATACACACAGACTCTCTAGTTCTCTATTCCTACTCCAGACAATGCCATTTCAGGCATTGAAATCAGCACTATGAAGGGATCACACACCCACAGCAACAGAAAAAGAAATTAACACATGGTGGTATACAAATTCCTTCTCTGTAAAAGTACACGATGTAACCCATGTCATGACTCAGTGATTTGAATACCAAATGCCTCCAATTTATAGTTGAACAGAATTTTTCTACCCGCCAGTCCTGAAAACCCACTCCATGACTTGAATGTCAGGCTGGGATATTTCTTCTTCAAGTATCACTTCCAGAAAGAGAACCCTAAGTCTACTGCTGGAAGCAGAAGTAAAAAAAATCTTAATGAAAGACTTCAGTCAGCAAATAGAACCATGAACTTTTATGCCCATTTTGTAACTGAGCTGCCATGCTGAACACTGCAGCCTATAGACTATCTTTTCATTCTTCTCAGAACCTCTGCAAAGAAAAATAAATGCCTCCATCAAGCAAATCTTTACAACGGAACAAGCTTTCTAGCACTAGCAGACAATTCTCATGATCCCAAGTGTCAAAAAAGTAGGATAGTGCTCACAGCAAGGATGAGGCCTAGCAGGCCACCAGAATTCTGGTGGTACAGGTAAAAGGAATATACCCGAGAGGCAAAATGCCAAAGCAAAATATAAAATTAATGCTCTCACACTGCAAAAGAGTTCCAAAACAAACAGGGGATACAACCAGAAAAAACAATGCATGTCTCTTGTAAAAGTTCTCATGAAGCACCAAGGCTTGTAATTAGCTGAACAACAGTTTCACAGGCAGTGTTACTATTAAGAAAAAAAAATCTCTCTTGAATCAGTGGGCCCAAAACTTTCACTTTAGCACAGCCAGGAGACTCACAGGAACCAGACTTCCTTCAAGCCTGCCCATGGCCTACTCTTTAGTCCTCTAAAATGCCTGAGCCACTGTACGAAACATGAGTGGCTACTAGCACTCAGCAGCACTCTTTCAGAAAGGTAAGGTATCCTGTGGCAAGTAAGCAGCTATCCTTCCAGTCTTTTCATGTAACAGCTGGGTCTATGGCTGACTGTGAGCTTACCAAGATATTCCAGGTGAGATACAACTCAGCACGTAGACCAGCAGGTACCTTAGTTAACTCAAGCCCATTTCTGCAGCAGAACTAGGAGAATTCGCACGGTCCATACTGGTTTTCATTTCTTCTGACAGTTCTATCTTTCTGGGATGTATCATTACTTTAGTAGATTAATGATGAGCATAGGGACACAAGAAGCAGGTCCCCCTTTAAGAAGACAGCTGATGAAGCAGGTATGTCAGCCTTCCCCTGGCAATGGTAACAGAGCAGATGCTGAGCTCCCCAACCAGCCTGAGACAGGAGGGTACCTGGGCCCATTAAAAGTAAGCAGTTTGAAATTTCACTGCTGGCTTTTTAGTTTCACAGTGCTGTGACATACTGATTTTGCTATGGAGAAGGCATTAAATATTGAATATCCCTATATTACATAGCCACATATATGGCATGTACTATTCACTGACACAAAATACATATTATATGCTGAAACAGTATTTCTCATGCTGCTTTAAAAAATCTTTCAAGTATTTCAATAAAGCCAATATGGTATTAAATATATTTGAAAGGCAGTACAGAATCCAAACATTAAAAAGAAAAAAAGTTGCACACATGTTATGCTTCTTGTGAAGTCTACCAAGTCTCTCTCCTCAATCTGCCATGCTTAAAAATGGCATTTTTAGTTATTTATATAGACACAAACTTACTTGAGTAAAAGAAGTGAAGATCACGGATGATTTCAAAAAGCCCCAGCATGTTCCCCTCTTTAAACACAGATACATTTGCAGCAGAAAAACGCATAATGCCTATTCAGACACTCAGCTGATGCTACGTAAGAGCAGAAAAATTATTTAGAATAGAGGGACAATAATTAATTATAAAATAACTGAGCACTTACAGCTATGTCAGATTAGATACATACAGAACAGACACACACAGAAGGAACAGTTTTGCACTGATGTCAAATAGGCCATTTAATTTTCCTATTTTAACTCTCTGCCATTCAACAGACATTTTTTCCCTTTGAAAAATATCAGTACCTAAATATTTCAGGCTTAGAACAGCCAGGTCTGCTAAGCCTCTACCCTTGCTTTGTGCCAGCCTTTCAGCCAGCAGAAGAAACATTTCACACGCTTTCTCCAAAGATAATACATAAGCTAATACTCAAGGTACTTTCACAGACAGAAGCGTATCATAATTTAACACTACAACGTGCCTCAAAATGGCATACAGAATACTAGGGAAAAAAAATATAACTTATATAAACTTATAGTTATAACTTATATAAACTTCTGTTACTCCTTTTGATAGAGGCATATACTTAACTGCAAGGAATACCTCAGCCCAAAAAATTACCAAAATGTCAAAGCTTGTCAGTCTTCTGTCCATCGACAGCATAACCTTTTAACTTTTACTTGCATTTACTATTTCCCAATCTTTTTTGCCTTTTAACAAAAATGAAAATGGTACAGAAAGGCCGTTCCTGTGCTAGCCTGTCTAAAAAAGTAGTTACACAAACCTGCCTCTTTAAGAACACTGAACAAAGTAGGCTATCTTAAGTTGTCCATATAAAGTATATCTGCTCTGGATAAAAGGTCAAATATTTCAGAGCACGCTGAAAGTTTTTAAGAAATAACGAAGGGGAAGGTGGAGGGGCAGAAGAAAACTGGTTATATAAAAACACAAGAGTAACACGCAGCGTTTAAAACTGGAAGAGCCCCAGCGGAGGACTCGCCAGGAGAGTCTCGCAGCTCATGACCAGAAGCGGGGAGGCCGGAGCTCCGCCGCCATCCCGGGGCTTTCTGCCGCCCGCCAGGCAATTTCTGCCGCCCGTCCGGCACCAGGAAGCCCGCTGGCCCGGGCAGCGGCGGCAGCCCCCAACGCTGTGCGCCCAGGCCGCCTGCCCCCCGCCCTACCTCTGTGTCCGGCGGAGGCGGCTGCTCCTCCTCAGGTGCGGTAGCGTGAAGTTAGAAAGGATCGTCCAAAAACTTGGATCCGACATATCCATTATCCTGTGTCTGAAACCCTAAAGACACAGTGCCATAGTACAAGGAGAGGGGAGGAAAACTCCCACCGCTCTGAGGAGACTGAGAGCACAGGGAGAGAGAAAGGAGGGTCCCCGACCAACCGCCTACGCTTCCTCCCGAGGAGCAACACGACTAGACTGAACGGCCGCTCGAACCCAAGGTAACTTTCCCGTGCGGCCCGGCCCCGCCCCGCCCCGCCCCGCCCCGCCCCGCTCCGCTCACCCCGCCCCGCTCCGGCAACAACCATTCTCGCCCTCGCAGGGGCCGGCCCGCGCCGCGCCTCAGGAGCTCGCCTGTCAACTTCCCTCCGCTCAGCACCGCCGGCGGCTCCCGCGCCTGCGGCGGGCTCGCCCACGCCCGCGCCCCCGCCTGCTGGCGGCCCGTAGCCGGGCTCGCTAGCAGACCTGTCCCTCCCACCCGGCGGCACGGGAGCCGGGCAGCTTCCGCCTCCGTTTCTCCTTCCCTTCCTCCCGCCGTTCCCCCCGGAGTGCCAGGTACGGGCGGCACAATCCCGGCCCGCGCGGGAGGTGCGGCGGCGGCGGCCTGCGCAGGTAGCCCGCGGCAGGGCCCGGCTGCCCGCCCATGCGCTCCGTGTCGGTGCGCAGTGCTGCGGCCTCCTGTCTGCCCCAGCACAACGGGCGGCACACATACTACATTACTGGCTCCCACGTTGGCCACCTGCCGCTCCAGACACCAGGCGTTCGCCACAGCGAGCTAGGACACAGGCCTCCATTATCAGCTACCTCTTTTGAGAAAGCTACCGTGAAACACATAAGCTAGCAAAAGACGGGTAGGGAAAGACTGGGTACCTTTTCCCCTCAAAACAGTGACCTAATCCCTCAGGTACTTTTAGTAATTTCCTCCTCCTCCTCGTTCCTCCTGCCAACTTTCTTCCCCTCTCCAGCGTTCCCCCATCGGCTTCCCAGCTCAGTTAGTTTGCTTTCTTGACCTTCCACCTCCCCCATCATTCCACCTTCCCCTTACTGCTCATTTTAACCCCATGGCTGCTGTCCTCAGTGTTTTCTAATTCCAGTAGCACCACCCTCAAGCCCTCTTGTCTCCCTGCGCAGCTCTGTCTAGACTAGCATTTTTCCTCACATCTCTGCAGTACACAAGAATTTTCCTAAAATTACTACCACACCGCATTGTTACCCAGTAACTCAAGCTGTTGGAAACAACGGTGGCAGGTACAGAAAAGGTTACTATGGCTTCAAAAAAAATCATGAGGTTTGTTTTAACATACTTAGAATTTCTATTTACATTTTCGTTTCTCTAAGGGTCATGTTTAAGGACTTGGTCACATTTACACTTATGGAAAGAATGCTGCAAGTTTCCATAGAATCATAGAATAGTTAGGGTTGGAAAGGACCATAAGATCATCTAGTTCCAACCCCCCTGCCGTGGGCAGGGACACCTCACAGTTTTGTGCTGAGGCTTTACTTGTTTTACTGAAAGCAAGATACCTGCATAATCTCAACATTGCATGAGGTGTTTCTTAGAAAAACGCAGCTGTGATAGGTGGCAGCATAGCACTCACTGAGCGAAATTACATAGCACTGGTTAAATCACTTGAGGATGCCTGGACTAGTAGGAGGAACATCAGGGAAACAAAGAAAAACCCGATGTAATACAGACTAGTCTATCGCTTGGATGAAAGAAAACTTGCTCTGGTATGCAGAATGCTACAGAGCAAGAAGAGCTCACATGACATCAAGGATCAGACAGCTCTTGGGGTACCAGCTCTGCCTGTAACAGAGCACTGCAATGTTAGCCCTCGTTTGGAAAAGCCTCTAGAAATACTCATTGGAAAGTACTAGTGTCCTCTAATGAAGTAAGGTATGTGGTTTTGGGGAGTGCAGCAGAACATTTTCTTGGGACAGTTTTATAAGTCACAGGTGGAAACTTTTATTCAGGGAATGTTAGGCATTTAACAAGGTGTTCACACAGCAGTTAATCACTAGAGAGGCCTTAGTACAAACCCCCAGCAGACACCATTTGCTGACATGCCACTGTAAACAAATCAGTTTAACACTGATCAAACACAAAAGAATCATGTAACATTTCTCTAAGATGTCTTCATTTTAGAACAGACCAGATCCATATGAGAAGGGGTAACAGCCTTATCTAGATCTATCACCAGATTTTCTTGTGAGTAAGGCTGAAATCGCTGCAGAAGCTTGTACCAGCCAGTCTCCACCCATGCACCTTAGTGCTCAGAAGGGCACTTCCCAGGCAGCCTGCATACCTGCTCTGTTTATGCTTCTCCATTAGGGTGGAGAAGTAATAGTCACATCTACTGTAGCCAGGAACCTAAAACCTCCCATCCATTTCTTTTCACTTTGAGGCATGCTTGCCCATACCGAGTGTGAAGTTTTAAAGGTTCATGTGAAGACAAGCACAGCTGGCAACCCTCCTTTCTTAAAAGGTCTTAAAAAGGAAATTACTGAATCTGCGCATAAGCACTAGGAAACAGCTCCTCCTCCACGTACTTTACCTCAACTTCTCTGCTATGTACACAAGTTTTTGCCTGTAATTGGCAGGACTGCAGAAAGAAGTGTACATAATCATGAAACCAGGGGCTTTTACCAATCTGATGCTGTGAACAGCACTGGCTAAAGAGTAACAACAAAGTCTTCCACCTGTCATGCAGGAAAAGTTTCAGTGTCCCATCACCCTGCAAGCTCTGCCCTCTCCTCCCACTCTTCCTAAGGCAGTTAAAGGAGTACCTTCCCTCTCCCAGCAGCAAAAGCTGTGGAGGAGCTGTGAGAAGTCCATCATAGTCCCACAACAATATTACACAAATTCATATGCTTCATAAGGGCAAACACAGACCTTATTCTTAAGAGGATAACATGTAAATGATGGCAAAGATTTTGTAATGTTCGTCAAAAAACAACACAGCTTCCAAACTGGTGCCTGCAGTTTGTGACCTCCCATGACACAAATGCTTGATTTTAAAGCAAACATCTCAAGGGATAGTGAGGTTTTGGGGGCTAATTAAGGGGGTACTACACAGCTACCAAGGGGCTACTTCTCTTCTAATTTAGTTAGCTGAATCAGCTCAGTGAGACCAGACCCAGTAGAGGGGAAGCAGATGGAGCGAATGCTCAGGCTGAAAGGCAGGGGCAGCAGGACCACTTCTGTGGCAACAGCTGTGCCTTAAATCGGAGTCTTTCTCACTATCAATACTGATAGTGCTGCTTATCCTCCCCAAACACAGGCTTAACAGCCAGATTTTGTCTCGTTTTGTAAGCCAGCACAATTTACTTACCTCTGCCACATAGAACTGGACAAAAAGAACTGAACAATGCATATAATAATTATCCAAAGTATGTAAGCCCAAAATTATCAGGAACAGACCTATGGCATCCTCATAAATGCAGATCTGATGTTTAGATATATTTCCCTACAATAAAATGTTATTGTATCAACTTCAAGTAACTCTCATTCAGTATCCAATAAAAAACACTAAATTTGGAAATTGTCAAGTAAAATACAATAGCTATGAACCTGCAAACATATACTTAACCGCCTTTGTTGCTTAAGTTTTCAGCTATACAGCCAAAACAACAAGAAGCTCAGGCAACTTCATCACTTAGGAGATGCTTTACTATGTAATTTGGACTATGAGTTTCATTTATCACAAAGTATTACATAAGGTAGCACAAAACAAGTGATAAGGATCATTACATTTTCTCTTTTATAGTCACTTGAAGACAAAAACATCCCTTAAGTCAGAACAGGTTATTAATTTACCCTTGCTTCAAAGAAAGTTACATTTCCAAAAGCAAGCTTACAAAAGTATCATGGTTTAAGCCCAGCTGGTAACTCAGCACCATGTAGCTGCTCACTTACTCCCTCCTCCTTTTCCCTCCTGTCCAGGCAGGATGGGGAGGAGAATCAAAAGAATGTAAACCCCACGGGTTAAGAACAGTCCAGTAATCAAAGTGTAACATACTACTACTAACAGTAACATACACCGCTGATAGTAATAACAATAAGGGAAATAACAAGAGAAATTTAACTAAACTAAACTAAAAAGGGTAAAGAAAAAAAAACCCACAAGTGATGCACAGTACAATTGCTCATCACCCACTGACCAATATCCAGACCAACCCAAGCAGCAATCCGTCTCTTCTAGGTGAATCCCCTCAGTTTATATACTGGGCATGACATGCTGTGTTACAGAATACCCCTTTGGCTAGTTTGGGTCAGGTGTCCTGTCTCTGCCCCCTCCTCACAGGCAAAGCATGGAAGACTGAAAAGTCCTGGATCAGGGTAAGTGCTACTAAGGACAACTAAAACATTGATGTGTTAAAAGCAAAGCACAGCACTGCAGCAGCTACTAGGAAGGAGAAAAATAACTGTTACAGCTGAACCCAGTATAAAAAGGTATCCTTAGAAGAGTCCCATTCAATACACAAGCAGAAAAGAATTCATAATGTCATCATTTACTTCTATTAGCTACAGCAATAAAAATTCTTCCCAGAAACATTGTAATTATGTAAGACTACTAATTTTAAGTACCACCATGAAATACTTATACAGTTCAACAGCACATCTTTGAAACAAAAATGTTATACCAATACTTAATATTTTGCACATAGCATTCCAATGCAATGGTTACCTAAACCTACCTTTTTCACACTGATAATGGCATAAATATGCATTAGAATTTTTCAGAACATACATGAAAATGTTTCAGCGTCAATTCACAAAAGCATTACAGACTGCTCAAGTCTGCAATTTTATAGCAATATGTACACAGAATGCAGTTCACCAGCAACAGTGAAGATAATAAGAGTTCCTTAAAGACGCTAAGACTAATAAAATTGTAGTATCATAGGCCCGATACTAAGTAAGGAGGGCAAATACATGAGCCAGGAAAGAAAAAAGGTTGCCTTAATGCACCTTTCTGTTTTCACGTGGAAGGACAATTATGTAATCACATCTTTCAGCAACCAAGAAATGCCACTCATTTTCTCAGTATCTTGAAGGATGTTAGATTAGAACTGAGTTTCCAGATGTGTTGAGAGGAGTTTGGTTTGGTTTACTTGGCCCTTTTTAGTCAGATAATTATCATCCAAATAGTAAAAAAGGGACTGGCCACGCTGCTCATTCAATTAGTTGTATTTTCAAAGTACCCTGGAGAGCCTGCGGAAGTTCTACAGCAGTGAAACTAAGCTGTCACGCTGTTGCATTCCTTCAAAAGGACGAACAGGATACTGAAGAATGAATTTAGGTATGGTAACATAGTGTCACTAAACACAGTTTTACATATAAAACAGTCTGCCCAAACAGATCTTGTTTCAACTGAGATTTCAAGTCTGGCCAATAAACTTCTGAGCTGACACCACCTTGAGACATTTGCAAAACATTCAACCCATCTCCTCACAATGTTTTAATAACTAGCACAGCACAAAAATTGATGTGTGATACAGGAAACATTAAAATTCACCAATATTTTTGGAAAACTAAATTCACATTAAATGTTTCTGGAGGATCATACAGGGTTATGTTCTTTATTTAATACAATTCATTAGCACTATCAATAATCTGAGGAAAAAAAAAACCATGAGAACCTTCCTAGGAAACAACAAAAAAGAAGTATACAACAACAGGAACAGGATATATCATTTTTCATTGGATAAAGTAGGGTAGTTTGAATGACATGCATTCCAGTTTTGCTAGTCGTATCAAAGAACAACCCTCCCTCCCCCCATGACAGATTAAACATACAGTAAGATTCTGGAAGGCAGGAGCAATGCAAAGAGTTTAGATAAACCTCTAATGGGAGTACAGAGAAGATAAAACTGAGCATTGAGAGACTAAAATGGTGGTAGTCGAGGCATTTGCTAAAGGTTGGAGAAAACTCAGGAGCTGTTCAAGAAAAAAAAAAAAAAGAAAAAGAAATCTGAGCTTTGATGTGCAGCTTGAGAAGCGTAATTCATTCAATTTAGCCAAAGCCAAAGAAGAACCTTAGTTGCTCAGTATCTATATCCCCATAAGAAGGAATTTGGGGATGATACATGTTTTAAGAATAGTGAACTACACCCTGTATTTCCCTCACACATAGCAGAGTTAGGGGTTCAAAGTGCAAGAATCAGATAAAAGAAAAGCAGTTTTAAATTCTTTCACCTTGCTACTGTAACAAAGTGGATTTCCTATCACTGTAAATCTTGCATGTTATATGAATTTCTACCTAGAAAAATAATCACACTTCAAAAAAGATTTAGAAGAAGGATAAAAGAACCCCAAATACTAGACAAGGTTCTACAGCCTATTTTATATAGAAAGTCAAACTAGAAGATCTAATTGGTCCATTCAGTTCTTAAAATGTATTGACCGATAATTATTGTTTCATTATTCTTAATCACAATAATTGAAATCTTGCTCCCTCTACCGGCTGATCTTAATACTTATTACCTCCCCCTACTAACTGCACATGATTTTTACTGTGGGATGTACAGTCCAAAAATAAGTTGAAGAAATCACAGAAAGGAAAGAAGTATTTTGTGGGTGTACAATATATGTCTGCCAAATTTCTAAGTTTACTTGCAACTGTTTATAAATACACATAAACACTACTGCTCTAACCAGTTCCGAAGTAACATGCAAAATTTAAATAAACCTCCCACTACTCTAGTTTATTACAGCTCATTTAATATAAACACAGTTAGGAAAAGCAATGGTCCCAAGTCCCAGCATCTCTTCCTATTTCTGAAAGGTTCTAAATAGATGCACAATAGTAACCAGAAATTAAATATATTGCATAGCCACCTGCATCAGGCGTCAAAATTCACATCTGGCAACACTGTTTTTAATCAAATTTTGCTGTTTGTAGTGGAGTGAACCAACCATGCTAACAACCATGCTACATATTTCCACTGGTCCCAAAGATCAGCTTCTCCTTCAGGGCTAATTTAGCAAACAGGCAGACTAATGAGAAAGTGTAGAACAGTTATTTGCCAGTTTTATCAATGGATTTTTAATTATTTTGGCATGTTGCAAAAGCATTAGTATCCTTTGGAAGTGCTACTTCATGTGGTAAGCAAGCCCAGAAATAAAACAGAAAACATCAGATAAAAATGTCATAATTTTCCAGATACCTTGCTGCTTGGACCAAATGCCAGAGACAGGAGAAAAAGTGTATTACACAGCTAGTATTAACCTATCCTGCTTCATTTTTCTTCAAGTGCCTTTTTGCCTTTTGCAAGCACCCTAAGGTTAGCAGCACCCTAAGAGGATAACACCATTTTTAAAATCAATAATTAACCATTTTTGTGGCTGCAGCACAGTTGGTTTAAATGTGAAGGTGGATGTGTTGATCAACAGATATGTAAAGAGCTGTAATAAAGTTTTCGATTATTTGGGGCATTCATGTGAAGCAGTCATACACTTAATGTACTTAATTGCACTAGCCCAGACCACTCTATATACTCAGACTCTCTCCTGACCTCACACATCCAGCCACATCTTTATCATGCATCTTTCGAAATCAACAGCCATAATCTATATGACAAATGCAATTAAGGGTCAAAGTGAAATCCCTAACCAATTTCTGAAGAAAATGTGGATATTCTTCCTCTCTGTGGATAATCATTCTTCTAAACCAGTGTGTACTTAGCTGTTGTTACATATCCTGCGTCACAGCTGCAGTCAAGTAAGCCATATTTTTTTAGGAAAATTCTTAATTCAACTGTAGAAAACCCTTTTTTTTTCCTTTTTAACAGAAGGTTTTGGGTTGTTTTTTTTTCAAACTGTGCTCTTTAAAGTTTAAACCAAATAATATGGGTAGTCTGTATAAGCATTAGATATTTAGATATAGCATATAATCTTTCTCTACCTCTAAGATGAAAAATACCTGTATCAGGTTGGGGGGGGTATTTATTTATTTATTTTAACTAGAGGAAGCATGTTGTTAAAAACAGGGTTTGAAATACACCTGTATTAAAGACTAAGTTTTCACAGCATTGTAGAATGATTTGTGTTGGATGGTACCTTAAGATATCTAGTTCCACGCCCCTGCCATGGACAGAGACACCTTCCACTAAACCAGGTTGCCATGCCACAGCTTGAGAACCTCAAACAACATACTCCTATGAGAGGAATACTGCTCCTTGTACAGAGCCATCTCCTCGCATTAAGCTCTGCCCCCAGCAACCCTACTGCTATACTCATCAATCAGAATAACAGAATTTAAGGGATTCTCTATGCAAAACTCAAATGAAGTAAACAAAATCAGCTATCAAACAAAATTCCTGTTTGATAGCATTCAACTCTGACAAATTTGGAAACTGTTGTCATGAATTTTAACTTCTCTCATTTTTAAAACCTTCTGGGTGTTTAATGGACGTCAGCACAGTGAAGCTCTCAAGACTGTCAAACTCAGTGTAAAAAGATAAATTCTGGGGCCACTGAATTTAAAAGCACTTATTCAGTATAAATGCTGTCTTCAGTGAAACAGGAAACTTCATCAGCTGTAAAACTTACACACTGAACGTCCTAAATTAATCACCCGATCAGAATTTGACACATGGCTACAGATTCATTACAGATCTCTGTCAGAGCAAGGAAATTAAATGTTCCTCCCCAGTACTAGCAAGTACTATGTTTATTTCAGACATTCAGAACACACCATTTCTTTCCAAATCCTGACTTAAATCACAGTGAGTAAGAATCTGGTACTAAGAATTCAGCGCTTTGCAGTAGCTGCATGTAAGTACTTCAGGGTGTGTGTGTGTGTATATAGTTGCATTTCCTGAGCTTTGCCCTACACTCATCTGGCTTCATGCTTCAGCTGTTCGTGTGATGAATCTGTTGTCAGCAGAACGGTGTGAGATGGAGCACCCCATGCAGTGCAAGCTGGCAAGTTGGAACTCAGGGACATAGGAACTTATAAGGGGAAACATTATGCTTAAAAGAATATTATGTGGACTGCCCATTAATGTTACCCTTGGTATTTCAAAAATGAGCTGAGCACAAAGCACTTCAAGTTGATAACATCCTTAAATCTCTGCAGACGTCACCCTTAATGCTCTCCTACTCAAAAGGCTAAAATAATAGCTGTGTTTCAGCGTATACCCCACAGTTTAAATCAGAATTTCTGAATAACCCTTATACTCCTGTGTGTGCGCAGAGTTTTCTGAACCGTTAACTACCCTGTCCCTCAAATGGTGCTGCAGCCAAATAATGTGAGCTGTACATGCAGATAATATGGTTAACAAACCGAGAATCTCCAGAAGTAGTAAAATTAGCTACATAGAAAAATTATAACTTTATGGAAACAAGATGGAAACCAAGCATCTAGAAGTACAAGAGTGGCAAGGATTATTTTAGTTAGTTACGCTTGTCAAATCATGAAAGCAAACCCTAAAAATGAAGGACAAAATGCTAAAAATGATTTTATGGTTAAGGTGCCCCAAGATCTAAAACCTAATGTTATCTAGTCATTTAAACTGTGCTTCAGTTCTCCACCTGTAAAGCAAAGATAATAATGCCCTACTACTTCTTGGAAGCGCAGGGAGGATAATTCCAGAAACAATTGCATTAAATGCTCAGATACTAAAAAAGGAAGAAGGAAAAGTACACAATAGCAGAGAGATCTTAAGGGTGACCACTTTACCAGTTCAAAGGTACTAAACAATTTCTACAATCCCCTCCTCCCTCCAGGAAAAGACTGTACAAACAGAAGGGTTTAACTCATCTGGAGGGACTTAAGATGAGTTAAGAAACAGTCTTGAATCTCTCACATATTAGGGAGAATGACAAGAATCAGCAGTGACAACATGACAAGTGTCACAGACTTCCACACTCCACCCCCAAAGACAGGCAGACACATTTTGTTTTAACTTGGTGGGACTGAGAGTGCACCTCAGCATTCTGTATCATACAAACTACTGTTGTCATCTCAGCCGTCACCAAAATTCCGTCAAAACTATGTAAAACAAGGAGTGCGGCATCAGCACAACCCATGATGGTTGTTTATACCTCCAGCATTACGGAAATGCTGGAATAGTCTATCTGTCACAGTGGAAATGAAGGAATTACCTGCTCAGCTTTCAAACTGCAGTTCAAACTGCTTTCTAGGAGTCCTAATTTTGCTGATATCAGACAACCTGATTATTGCATTCATGTAACTGCAAAGGATGTTAGCTTACGGAAGTATCAATATCTTGATACAAAAGGGACTTAAAAACATTTATCACTGCAAATACACATTCTTCATATGCCACCAATAAAACAACAACAACAAAAAACCCAAACCAAGAACAATGCAAGCTCAAATCCCCTTCACCAATCAATCAGCCTCTCTTTTGACCATCTCTAGTTATGTCTGGACATGGTTTACCATAAATTTAAATGAACCTCAGATATGTGTGTAGAACTACCTGTTTCTCTCAAACCAGCATATTCTTTTATCTCAGTATTTGGATTTTATTTTTTTCTTCCTGTGGAGGGATTGCTTCTGTCAAAAATTATGCAACACTTCAATTCTGTACAATTTAGAAGAAACCAAACTCAATATCGACAAGGGATTACCACAAAATACTCCACCAAAGGTATGGTCTATTCTCTATCCTGCTCTTCCTCAACACCCAAGTTTACACAAGATTTCATCAGTCCAGTGGCAGACAGCACATGGAGAGCCTTAACATGATCCTGGCAAAGACATCACTGTATGAAGGCAAAAGAGGAGCATACCAGACTGCTCACAATGAAAGAGACTGGCTTCAGTTGATACACATCTGCAACAGCAAGTCATGATTCCCTCCTCTTAGGTACTACAGCAATTTTGAGAGATATTTCCATATTTTATCAGCCTGGAAGGTCACAGGGCATTAACCTTGAGCCTTACAAACTCGACAGCATGTTTTCCAATGTACTTGCCAACAGAATCATAGCAATTATACTACATCTTCTAAAATACAACAGAAACTCCTTCCAGACTGTTGTGGCTGGATTCTGGGGTCCCATGAGCATGTCTTTTATGGTCTTTGTTGTGTCAAAGTTTTAGGTCCACTTCACGTCACTGTATGCATTTCTACCAAATCGCAGACTTGCCTTCCTGGCTAAGCAGCATCATGTCATCTCCCATCCAAGAGCTCCACATGAAGCAGTCCCCTTCTTAACTCCTTCAAGGTGCATGGTTGGATTGTGAAAAACACATTTTTTTTGTTAGGTAGCCCTGAGGCTCTAAACTCCCATCAGCTTCGCTCTGCTGAAATGTGCTCAAGCCACTAACTGCAAGTCACCCTCTCTTTTCTAGCCTGAGGAGGCCTTGCTGATCTCCCCTCGCAAAAGGTCCTGAAGAGCAGAAAAAGCAGCCTACATCACTCGTACCATAAAGAAAGGATGAGCCATACTTTTGCTTTGACAGCAGCTTTCTTACTGCTAAGAAAGAATTTCTCAGGCCAGGGTCATTCCCTCTCTACAAAGCTAACAGTTGGTCTGCCGCAGAGCGACCTATGGATTTGAGCAACTTAGAGCTCTAGCACAAGCTCAGAAAGTCATCTCGCTAAAAGCCAGACATCACAACACACACCCTAAACAACGCAGTATCACGTGAATACTGACGTTGTTGTCGTGCACCCACAGGGAATGGTCATCACATAAGTGATGAACACACCAGTGTTTGAAAGTAGAATTACCAGGAGATGTACACAAGGACACGTCCAAGTTGGTGTCATTCCAAGACCAGGCTCCTCAACTCCTTCTAGCACACCTCATTACTTCCCAGCACTACGCTGTAGCCCGGGACTAGCTTCCAAGACTTTCTAAACAAAACGTCCCAGAAGTAGATGGAATCAGTTCCTCAAAGTTTCTCAGGACTACATTCACTGCATTGGCCCTTGGAGTACACTGTGCATTTACAACAGGCCAGCTGCATCTCATCTCATAGCAGAGCATACAGCTACTGAAAAAGCTCATCAGTTGCTGCTTAAATCATGCCACCAGCTGTCCTCCCCACACATGCAGGGGAACTGCTTTCCTGTTTAAAGCCAAGAGACTATTTTGCTGAACAGCTCTTGCGATCAAGGGCATTGGCCACCCCTGCTCTCACCATTAGCACATCTCATAGATCAAGGTGACAAAATCGCCAAAACTGGCAATAGGGAAAGGGCTGCTAAGTCTCAAATACAGCAGTTTGGTGACATTCTGAAGTTTTCTACAGCTGCAAGGTACTACCTCTAGGAACCTAGACATGCACTTTTCTTCTGAAATGATTGGAAGCAAAATGAGGACCAAGATACCTGGAAAGCAAAAAGGATTGAGATTTCTACTTGGGGGAGGGAGCTGGGTCTCATGCTTCTTCACTCCTGTTTACTGCTTTGTTTCCAAAACCTTCATGTTTAAAAGGTACTTTGGAACTTGCAGCTCTGAAGCTATCACTTTAATAGTACTCAAGAACAGGCTAACACCAGAGCAAGGTACTTTCCATAAGGGATCACCAACATCTACTGCAAAGCAATTTAGCCTGCACAGCAGTGAAAACAAGTTGTGTTATGTACAGCACAATGAAGCCCTAAAAAAGGCCACTGCAGAGGAAGCAGTGGTCTTCCTATACACACCTCCTCCTTGTGCACTCCTCACTTACAGCTTTGAGAGTCTCAAAGCATTTCTTCTGCTGGAATTGTCTCTCATAAGGAAGGCCGATGCATGCAACACTAGTTTCTGTTCTTTATCTATTTTTATCAAGGTATGATAAAATGATGCAGATGCAATATAATGCTGCAGCATTGGCACAGAGCAAGACTGAGAATTTCCATCTCAAGAATTTAGCCGCAGGATTGTTTCTCTGGCAACTTACCCAAGGACCAGCTGAAATTTGTCATTGTGCTGCACAAAGACTGCAGAATATCTGAATTTGGCATTACAGGAGTGGAATTGCCTCATAAAATAGCTCTCCTAGAAGAACGCCACTGACATTCCTATTAGATCAAACTTTCAAAGAGAAGTAAAGGACAACTGGCAGGCTAAACTAGCAGTTTCTCTATACCTGCAAGAACTGATTGGCAGATTACAGACAGTAGTCACATTTTGGACAACAAATGGACCTTGAATTCAAAATGTTTTACTGTTTTCCTATTAAATCCGTTAAGCTAATTATGCAACCATACTACAGAAGTCTGAATTTTACATGCAGATTCAGACAGCTGAGCCTCAGGACATACACAGTCAGTACTAATAGATAGGTCACTGTCTGACAAGCAAAGTCTCTAGGTTAATAGGTACAGTCACAGTAGTGTTTAATGATTGCTCGTAGCAGATATTTGCATGTAACTGAAATGCTGGGGTCTGACAGCATAGGAAGAGAGCAAACTGTCCATCTTCAAGTAGATTTGAAGACCTGTCTAGAGTTATTCACACATACTATGTGGGTTAGTTGTTAAACTTTTAATCACCTCCTTGGTTTGGAGGGACTTCTTCACACATGGAGTACTCAACTCACCTAGTCTTTATGTGGCTCCAGG
The DNA here is from genome assembly GCF_033783945.1 of Neopsephotus bourkii. Taxonomy (NCBI): domain Eukaryota; kingdom Metazoa; phylum Chordata; class Aves; order Psittaciformes; family Psittacidae; genus Neopsephotus; species Neopsephotus bourkii. The sequence goes on along the minus strand of NW_026901449.1, from coordinate 2,954 downwards.
CACAGCTCCATGCCATGCATCCTTCCCCCAGTTTCTGATTTAGGTATGGCATATTTGGTTGTAGCATTACAAACTTTCACCATTGGTTTGTTTTTTTAAATTGAAAAAATAAGGAAAAAAAAACCTACACAGCTCCTCTCTCTCCATCTTGCTTGCATTTCACTCTTTCACCTTTCAGACAAGACACAGGGAATGTGATTAAAAGCTTGGACCAACTCTTTATTGTGGTATCACTTGTAACAATTAAGAGAAACCAAAATTTGACTCAAAGGTAAACAAAAACCTGCCTGAAGAATGCAAGGGTTTGGTTTCATAAGGTCATTTAACAGCTGTATGACAAAATCATTCACAGATTAGCCAGTGAACATTTAAACATTTTAGGCCTTGAAATCAAGTAATCTGAGCAGCACACCAAATTATGGTAAAAATACATACTATGGTGATATATCTCAGTAGATAATACTTCTAGAAGACTTTTCATTCTCTGCTTTAGAAAGAAGTAAAGCAGTTCAAGAAACTTCCACTCAGGTCATTCCTGACTGTGCAGCCTTCAAAGACACCAAGACATTTCTTCAAACAGTATTTTGAATAAAAAATAAAATTTCTTTACTGTCTCCAGACCCAGTGTTCCTGTGTTACACTACTACTCTACAATTACTATAATTTGCAAACTCATATTCGTTTTACCTCCTCAAAATGCTTAGAAAGCCTAACCTACTAACTTAAAAACTTTAACCTGCAACAGTACATCCAGAACACAGCCCAAAAGGCCAGAAGATTTAGTAAGACTAACACGACTGTTTTGGGAGGATTTGTATGAGAGTTCAGGGAGAGGAGATCAACGAATTGGCATTTAAAATGATTCAGATGAGCTCTGCCTGTAGCTTTGAGACTACCACAAGAAACAAATGTCACAAGAACTTTCTTGATTTCCTAAGATGCACGTTACATGCACGTAATAGGAGGGTAAGAGGACCGAAAGGGGAAGGGAAAGAGCAAAAGAAGAAGACCACAGTGCTACAGCAAAGAGCTGTATTTCTGGTAAGCTCTCTAAAATGCTGTTATTTACCCTGTTAAACTGGAATATGCTGTAGGGACAAGGGGCTGCTGTTCTTGCTTTACTTGATCTAAAAAAAAATATATAAATAAATCTTTCTTCCGAGTCACATCAAGTGGCACAAGCCACACATCAAATTGCCTTATTCCATGTAATCTTTTCAAACACACATCAGAAGAATGCACTTTTCTCCTGGGATATTTAAAAAATACACTTAAAACTGAATCTTTACGATATTAGCAAATTATCTTTTACTCTATTCCAGATGCTGTACAAAACATCACTGTAAGAACATTGGCTTACCCTCTCTTGATTCTGCACCTGTGTGTGGCAAGTAAAACTTCACTTTCTTTACCCCCTAAAGTCCCAGATGGGATTAGAAATCACATCCTTATATGACTCATGGGTGGGAAACCAGCAGTAAAGATTCCCCAGGGAAGCCACACTTCCAGATGGTAGCTGTACAGCTCCTGCGGTTCTCAACTGTACCTTTATTTACACCTATGAAACCCACCCCACCATAACACTAATAGGCTTACACAAATATAACAGGCTGTTGCTCAATAAAATACTGATGCTTCAAAAAGCAATAATAAAACCAAAATCATCTCCTCTGCTGTGACCCTGCAGAGCTCAGAAAACCTTAAAGCTTTGAAAGTATTTCAGAAGGGCAAGTTGGTATAGCAGGTGTAAGTACAAGAGACCAGAACTGCTGAGAAAGATGCTGCTTTTACTTAAGCACTCTCAAACGCCAATTCTACACCACAAAAATCCTATGCAAACAATGTCATTTTCCATTTTCTGAAATCCCAATGGAAACAGTTCTCCCTCTGCCCTGTCACAACTCTTAATATGGGAAAGTATAGGAAATATTTGAGGAAAATGTGTTTTCTGTGGTTAAATAAGTGCTCACAGAAAGGGTTAAAAGAACAGCAAGGTCGTAAGAACAACTTCAGATTACACAAACTACTTTTGGAACAGAAAGGCAAAGATTAATTTATTTCATCTTGAGGATCCCGTGCTTTATGGTAGGTGTTCATGACTGCTAATCAAATTATTCTGAGATGAAACAGCAGGTTTTCCTCATTTTAAACAGAAATGAATAATTTGGGAAGAAAATTGAGCCAAGTGATTCCTCATCCACATCAGCCCTTCTCATGACCTTCCTCTTTAAGGGTAACAAAACAACAGCTTCATCTTTCAGCATAACCGTAAGGTCGATATACTTTGTACTGATCTCAGAGAGCAAAGGTGGGAATAAAACATAGATTTTAAAGAAAAATGTTTGCTTGAGTATCCCTGGATATGGCAGCTGTGGCACTGAGACACTGGGAAAGCAGGCACCCTCTGACACACACTCCTATGTCTTTTAGGAATCCAAGGAGCAGCAGTTCAATATTGGATTACACAAAAGAAAATATTTGGAGACCATAAAGGTCCAAATTTAATTGCTAACTCTTCCACAAGAATTTTGCCCTACCTTGAGAGGACCATGTCATGCTTCTGCACAAGTTTCTCTGCCTCACAAAGGGAATACTAATACCTCCTTTTCTAGAGTATTCACTGTCTGGTCTATCCAGACTATACACTTACACCAGGTTTTATCATTAACCAGTATGTACCAAAGCTGTCACCTTGGCTGTTACACAGGTCTGAGCAGCAGCCTCATGAGCTGCAGTGCAGCACTGTCAAAGGACGTGACCTGAGGTCAGTGGAGTGCCAGCCCAAGTATACACAGCCTCCCATGCCGCTGAAAACTGATCCCTTACTCCCTCTCCATTCCTCTCCTGAGACAGGCTTGTTCTCACTGGCAGTGGAGATTTAACTCAGGGTCAGCCACACTACTGCAAGAGCTAGCACAGGAAGACAGTAGCACCACAGCCATGGCATTTGCTTT